>NC_088309.1:7422178-7731331 GCF_910592395.1 Lineus longissimus
TAGGGTGGCTTTCTTCATCCTCTCAGCGACGGTGTTAGCATACAAAGTGACATTATTACAAGCTCACATCGAGGGCCAGAACAGTTGGTCAGAATCCAAGTATTCAATGAGGTGAGAACAGTGACAAGTTCTGTCATACTCTCTCTGAAGAACCCTATATCCCTTGGGTCATGGGTAATAACAGCACTGATTCCTGAAGTTTCGGTCAGAGGTGAATGGCCCAACATATTCTCAAGTTGAGCACCACATACATGGCCATTGTATCATATAAATGCCGTCACTCATAATATATTGAAGTGTAGGCCTCTTAAATTGATGCGGTTTCAGACACCTTACAATACATTGCTGGTCCAATGGCAGGGGATAACAGAAAGGCAGTGTCCTTAATTGCAACAATAGAGTTGCAGCTATATCATCCTAATTGTGTCTCTATTTTTGTTTTTCAGATCTCATGTATATAAGAATCTGTACAGCCTGCACAATGACTATCAAGCAGCGACTATTGAGAAGCTTCATGCCATATTACGTGCCAATATCAACATTCTAGAAGATGTTTACATGTCACTACGAACTTTACAAGAGTCTCAACGAGCGGGAATGAAGTTTTGCCAGCAGTCTAGTCAAAATAATGCAGGGAATACAAAGACTAAGGACTTTAAAAGTCACACGGAGGCCATCAAGCCTGACTCCTGATAATTCTGTGTCTTGTTTCTATTATGGAACAGCAAGATACGAGTTTCACTCATTTCATTTTGGGCTTGCCATACAGTGTATCTTTTTTCTGCCACAGTATTGGTCAATAGCACCGAGAAACTTGCGATGGGCCTTTTGAAGCCGGTGGAGATCAATCTTTGCTCAAAAGTCTACATTGAATGATTAGTTCAGGGTGTAATTGTGTTGAGGTGCTTGTCAAAAAATATCTCATATCAACCATTCAGGATTGCTGTGCTTTTGGGGTATTTATATATCAACCAACTTTGGATGTATACCTATTATCCGTTTTGGATTGCCCCAAGTTTTATAGCAGGCTAACTTCTTCCAAATGTGCACCTTAGATATTGTTCGTTCCATGCTCATGTCACCGTAGAAGTCATGTTAATTCTTGGTCTCTGTAGATGAGACAGGTTGGGGTCTGTCAAGGCTGTTGTCTGTTGCTCCATGGTTGGAGTAGGATGTACGAGCAGACGACCTTGCATTTTTCGGGTCGTCTGGTGTCTCCTTCATTTGTATCGGATGAAATTTCCAGCTGTTGACAATCTTTCCACGATACACATATGGTTGTGTTCCCTCCCTTTTCTTTCACCATCTTTTGGGGCGGTTACAGACTATTTCACCATAGACTCACTAAACATCCTACAAGTGAATGAAGACATAGGCCTTGATAAACTCTATCAACTTTTGAGAGTTAACATTGACCAGGCAATTATAGCACTGCAAATTTTGAGCTAGTCATTTTCCACTCTAGTCCTGAGAACTAATCATTAATCTGTGAATGACAGATTGTACTTTATGACAAAGGCCAAGTAAGTCCATGATATTTAGTAAAAAACAAAGTGACCCTCCCCTAAAGTCTGGAAGTTCAAATTCAAAGATGCTTCCAGGTATTGGTTCTTGCCTTTACACACTTTTATCACCTGGAATAAATGTAATTAGAAATGAAATGTTTCCAATCAACATTGTCCAGTTTAGGTGAAATACTTGGCCTTTATCAACTAGTTCAAATCCTATTTGTCACTGATGAAATGTTTAATAACTTAAGGATATTACACCTTCCTGTTTCTACAACATCGGCATGGATGATGATGGACTCTAGTCAAAACTCACCCAATTAAAAAGGCTCCAATATGTGGCAGAAATCACCGAGACAGTGCATGATATACACAAATGGTGGCCCTGTTTATCTGTGATAGTATTATAGACGCATTTTTACGATCCAGTTTTGAGAGCTGGTGAAGTCAGTGAATGGGTAATATTGTATGATCACTTCTTCAGACTAAGTCATTCTCATTATAACTGAGCATTGACATTTTTCTATTGAAATTTGCTGGGTTGACAGCCATTTAAACTTGGTGTACCTTTTATTTACACTCAGTCGTCTTTGCTATGGTGTCAAGTTTGCCAAAGGCCCCTTCTGACTAGCTACGGGTTTTACCATTTACTACAATTGACTGGTATTTTGTCCAATGCGTCATTGTGTGAGCTCTGAGAGCCCGGAGTACCAGTCTCAGATGCAATGCAATCTCAATAGCTGAACCCTTGTCTTGGCTGTCAATTAACTTCCTGCCTCCTATCGTCACCATGGCACTCCTTTTATTGCCATCTGCATCATGATGTTATTTCTAGTAAAATTGTGGCGTTAATACATGTAACTAGAAGACACAATAAGCACTGACATGGTAGAACTGGGAGGTGAGTGTAAATAACTGGTACCACCTCTGCGTATAATGTTGTTCAATAACATAGTGACTGTGATAGACAAGTAGGCGTGGTTGTTGTATTGTGATGGGGAAAACTATCTGTTGTGTTATAAAAATTGATTTATCTCTTGATTGTGATACTCTGTTTGATCGCTGATGATACTTGCGAACTATTCAAGGGAAATTAGAAATGGGATGAAAGTCGGTTATACAGCGAATGTCCCTGTTCTCTAGAAATTGTCAAAACAAATGTTACTAGTTGTCTCAACATTATTAAGGTGATGTTTGTTTTTAAATCTGCGGGGCCGTAGTAAGTGGGGGATGGGGGCTCACTGCCTCCAGATCTATTCGAAAAACATGGTTTTCATACAGATTTGGGACACCCCCCTCCCTTAGGACCAAAAGTTAAATACTGCCCCAAAATATTAGTGTACCTTTTATATGTTCATGTTTAAAGATAATTGCCAACTACATATTATGACTGTGAAAAAGAAAAAATACTTTTACAGAGTTATCAGAATGCTATAAACCCTTGGAAAATAAGTGACTTCACAGTGAATCACCTCAGTCCATGAGAATCTGAAAATGAAGATTTCATCAGCTGGTTCATTTTCATTGTGCTTGTCTTTGTTTGTTGTGTTTGTGCAATGTTGAATTGTGATTTTAAATCACTGTGTTGAATGGTATTTGTCCTCTTTAGTAAGACTTGGTTATTTTGGAACAACCTGTACTTAATCCTGAAATAATTGGTGTGTATGATGGTCCCAGAATTTATTGATCAAATAATTGTGAGAATTTGTTCATTTAGTAACTGCATCCTACTGCAGAGATACATGTACAAACACTACTTGAACTGTGTAATTGAATCCCATTTCTCTGGGGCGCTGCCCTCATACACATAATATACTGTCTTTGGATATTTCTGTCCTGGTAATTCAATTTCCTTGTCAAATTTGATTCTGGGATTATACATATTAGGCAGTATGTTCTTCATCATTAATACAAACGTCAATTAGTTGCTTGTTCCAGTTTCTGCTATTTATTTGTACATATTTAAAAGCTTGCAACGCTACATTCTTTTGTGCGTTTTATTGTTGTAAGTCACTTGTTTTGGTAGCTGGTTTGCCATTGTGACTGATTATTTTTAGTTTTTGAAGAAATTGTTGCATTTCAGCTTTCTTCCGGCTTAAAAAAGACAGAAAGTTACTGGTAACTTTCCTCTCCTGTTAGATTATCTGATTTGCTTAGCCTTCCACGATATCTTATTTACTATGCTTTCCAAGTTAAGGATGTAGGATCTTGTATCTGCTCATCATGATGCTGATTGTCTCCACATGTGGTGACAAACACTGCTGGTTTGTGTGACGATTTAGGTCACAAAAGCTACAGATATGGCAAACCTGATGATTTTAGATCTTCGGACGCTCCTCTCTGTCTCCTTTCCTTGAGGTTGACAATCGAATTATTTTCAGGAAGATATCAATATTCCCATTTAAACTGTGGTTGAGATCAGATTAGATCAGATTTCTCCTCACCCCATATAGATCTGCTTCATTTTACTGTTGTTATTTTTGTCATTTCAATTGTAAGTACATGTACATATTGTCCTAATTTGTCTGCATAAAGAATAAATGTTTCACTTTGTCAATGAAATATCATGTCTAAATCCTTAACCATTTTTACACCAAACTCTCTGTTTTTAACTGTAAAATTTGTCAACTGTAAAGTGTGTTGTTTACCTAACATTGTCTATTTAACATTGAGTTCATAAGTCCTATAGAATCCTTGCTTTAAATTGGAAACAAATTGTAGTGCACACTACATTGTTTCAACATACTGATTAAAATCACACTTCATACCCGACCATCAGTTAATCAAAGAAAATGTCATGTTTGCACATCTGAATTCTTTTACAAATGGTCTAGTCTTTTGAAAGATAAATACTGGGTTCATCATCCAGGTTCAGTCAGCTTTCAGATGATATTTCACTATGCACGTCAGAGTCAAGCATAAATTTGTTGACCTTTCAAGTCACGATTTATTTTTTGTGTTACTGATTTGAATCCTTTAGTTGTTCACTGCCAAAACTAGATGTCAACCAGTAACTCTGTCGGTTATCGAGTGCAGTAATGGTAACCATTGCCAAATATTGCATTTTGCTGGTCAGATCTGTTTTATCCCAGCATGGCCAGCTAGGTTACACAAATTTACTACCGGTAACATGGCGTATACAGACATAACTGTACCTCTAAGCCTGTCAGACCATATGATATAAGACCTCTGTCCTTGTCCTATCGTGTCAAATCCAGCAATTGATTTGGGAAGAGAAACGGGGAGACAGTAGGAGGAAACCTTCGTAACTTGCATTAGAGTTTCTTAGTAAGAACTCGATCCTCCTTGGTTTCTCTGCTTTATGTCTCTCCTGAAATGTTTGAGTTGTTTTGATGTTCGCCTTGAGTTGTAGCAGTGTTACGTTCTAGCAATATCTCTGTTCTCAACTTATTATTAAGTGAGATTGTAGCTCTGTGCTTAAACAGAGCGACTTAAATTATATTTTTTATTCCGCGGTTGTCATGTCTCCTAGAAAGAAAAAACACATTCTCAAGAGTGAATTTTAGCTTTGTTCCATTATTTCTTCTTGCCACAGTTGATATGTGGGAGGTACATAAACTGCTTGAGGTACACGACTCTTGATGGTCAGGTCTGGCCTGTCTTCAATAAAGAGCACACTGAGATAGAATCAGAAGGATCTGGGTGTTGAGCATGGATCGAATGGAGGAAGAATGTCCTCAGGTTCTAAGGAGGAGGATGCTGCATCACTCAAGAAAGCATTTCTTGACAGTCACATGTTATGAAAGACAGGGACCATTTGTTCTGCATTTTATAGTCACCGGTTGAGAAAGACTGGTGACTGCAGTTCATGTCATACGCCAGTCCAGGTTGTGAAATACCAGGGACTATCACTCCTCCCTGTTGCACCAGCTGCAGGTTGTGAAAGACATTGGACAAAGCTGTAGAAGACCGGGGGCAATTCCTGCTATGGCTTCCAGCCATGAGATATGAAAGACAGGGGCCTGCCTATAGCCAATCAAACAGTTGTGACAGACCAAGCTCTATATATCATATGCTTCACCAATGATCAAGAACCAGGGATAATTCCTCTTATATACCCGAGCCACAAAAAAGAGAAAGACATGTTAAACCTGCCTTCGGTAACAAAAACCGAGGGCAAAGCCTCTTATTTTATCAGCTGCAGGTTGTGAGAGACAGATGGCCAACTTGTGAAGGACAGGGGCTATTCCTTCTGCTACACCAGTCATTGACTGTAAAGACCAGTACAGGGTATGAGACAGGCGACCGAGTTTTGAAAGACCGATCATTTTCGTCCATCTATCCTATACCAGCTATCGACTACAAAGGCCCCTGGATAAGCAACATGTACATGTATATGCTTTACCAGCTACATGTTGTAAAAGACAGGCGACCAAGCTGTGGAAGACAAAATTCCACAATTTGGGCGACTGTCTACCACAACCTGTAGCTGGTTAAGTAAGAAGCTTAGACCCAGGTCTTTTCTGTCGATGGCTGGTGTAGCAGATGGAAAGGTCCCTGTCTGTCAGAGTTTGGTCACCTGTCTTTCACACAGCACTGATGTAGAAGAAGGAAAACTCCCAGTTGCTCACAATTTGGTCCTCTGAATTTCACAACAGTGATAGTCCTGGTAAAGTAATAGGCACAGCCCCCGGTCTCTGTATAGTCAATGACTGGTGTAGCAGAAATGATATTCCTGTCGGTCTGTCACAATTTGGTCACCTGCTGTCACAACCTGAAGCTGTTAAAATAAGAAGCCTAGCCCCTGGTCTTTTCAGCCAATGGCAGACGTTACAGGACGAAAATAGCCCGTCTTTCACAACTCGGTCGCCTGTCTTTCACAACCTGCAGCAGTGAGGTGTGTCTGAAGTTGAAGAAGGCAGAATGTTTAGGGGACATCGTTGATGGTCTCTGTGGAGATGGAGACGATATCACACCTCGGAGACATGATGATCCCATTTGGAGAAGAGAGCCTATCTTTGCGACATGGTGATATGATGAATATTGAGCAGAGAGCTTGTCTCTGAGACGTGGTAAGCTGTGTGCAGATGGAGAAGACAGTCTGATTTGGGGACATGGTGATATGATGAATATGGAAAAGATAGCTTGTCTCTAAGACGTGATGGTGTGTATGCAGATGGAGAAGACAGCCTGTCTTTGGGACATGATGGTCCGTGCATATGGAGAAAACAGCCTGTCTTTGGGACATGGTGATATGATGAATATGGAAAAGATAGCTTATGAATATCGCAGGTCTCAGGGCATGATGCCCTGGACCAAGGACAAAGACGTATCTAGGACAATGTCACATTCTAACCATACTGGAGTGAATTTAAACGTGTATACATTTTCCCCAAGTCGATCATTGCCGATCTGGCCATACGGGGGACAGTTTAAGGGGATGATGTCACATTCTGATTACTGATGTGATTAACCATCCATTCATCAACCTACATGTATTTTTAAGATCATATGCGTTCTTATCCCAATGACAATGTAACAATCAGGCCATTGAGGTGGATATCCATTCATCAGATCCGTTCTCAGAATACATGGCATTCTAACGTACTGTCCCGAGGAGAGTTCCAGAGACACGACATCCCGGGGACAATGTCACATTCAGGCCATTTTAAAGTACATGTAAATGTAGCCCTCGGGGACGAATTGAGCTGTAGGAATATGGAATAGACGACCTGTCTCCGGATATGGTAATCTAATATGTATTGAGCTGACAGCCTGTCTCTCAAACCTTCCTACGGCAACAAAAACCGAGGGCAAATCTCTTACTTTATCAGCTGCAGGTTGTGAAAGACAGATGGCCAACTTGTGAAGGACAGGGGCTATTCCTTCTGCTACACCAGTCATCGGCTGTAAATACCATTACAGGATATGACAGACAGGCGACTGAGTTGTGAAAGACAGGGATTACTTTCGTCCATCTATCCTACACCAGCTATCGACCGCAAAGGCCCCTGGATAAGCAACATGTACATGTATATGCTTTACCAGCGACATGTTGTAAAAGACAAGCGGCCAAGTTGTGGAAGACAAACTTCCACAATTTGGGCGCCTGTCTATCACAACCTGTAGCTGGTTAAGTGAGAAGCTCAGTCCCCGGTCTTTGCAGTCGATAGCTGGTGTAGCAGAAGGAAAAGTCCCTGTCGTTCAGAGTTTGATCACCTGTCTTTCACAAACTTTAGCTTGAAAAGAAAGAAGCTTAAGGCCCCTGGTCTTTTCTGTCGATGAGTGATGTAGCAGATCGAAAGGTCCCTGCCTTTCACAGCTCGGTCGCCAGTCTTTCACAACCTGTAACTAGTAGAGTGAGAGGCTTAGCCTGCGGTCTTTAAGGCCGATGGCTGATGTAGAAGAAGGAACACTCCCAGTTGCTCACAATTTGGTCCTCTGAATTTCACAACAGTGATAGTCCTGTTAAAGTAAGAGCCATAGCCCCCGGTCTTTGTAGTCGATGACTGGTGTAGCAGAAGTGATATTCCCTGTCGGTCTTTCACAATTTGGTCACCTGCTGTCACATCCTGAAGCTGTTAAAGTAAGAAGCTTAGCCCCTGGTTTTTTCAGCCGGTGGAAAGCGTTACAGGACGAAAGTAGTCCCTGTCTTTCACAACACGGTCGTCTGTCTTTCACAACCTGTAGCTGTGAGGTGTGTCTGAAGTTGGAGAAGGCAGAATGTTTAGGGGACATTGTTGATGGTCTCTGTGGAGATGGAGACGATATCACACCTCGGAGACATGATGATCCCATTTGGAGAAGAGAGCCTATCTTTGGGACATGGTGATATGATGAATATTGAGCAGACAGCTTGTCTCTGAGACGTGGTAAGCTGTGTGCAGATGGAGAAGACAGTCTGATTTGGGGACATGGTGATATGATGAATATGGAAAAGATAGCTTGTCTCTAAGACGTGATGGTGTGTATGCAGATGGAGAAGACAGCCTGTCTTTGGGACATGATGGTCCGTGCATATGGAGAAAACAGCCTGTCTTTGGGACATGGTGATATGATGAATATGGAAAAGATAGCTTATCTCTGAGACGTGGTGGTCTGTATGCATCTGAGAAGACATCACGTCTCAGAGACATGACTATCCGTATGCATGTGGAGAAGACAGCCTGATTGAGACATGGTGTTATGATGAATGTGGAGACGACAGCTTGTCTCTTGGCAATGCTGATCTGTATGAATTAGGAGGAGATAGCACATCTCAGGTGCACAGTGACATCCCGGGGACAATGTCACATTCAGGCCGTATAAAAGTAAATGCAGCCCTCGAGGACGAAATGAGCTGTAGGAATATGAATTAGACGGCCTGTCTCCGGGATATGGTTATCTGATAAGTATTGAGCAGACAGCCTGTTTGTGATCGAGACATGGTGATCTGTATGCATTTGGAGGAGAGAACATCTCAGGTACATATGCATATAGAGAATAGAAAATGTCTCAGCGACATGGTGATCTGTTTGAATATGGAGAAGACAACATGCCTAAGAGACAGATTGTTCTTTTTGAACAAATGCGTTGAAGACAGTATGTCTAAGAGAAAAAAAGACGTACGTTTTAGGGAAATGGTGATTGGATGAATATGAAGATGACAACGCTTTTGAAGGACATGGTGGTCTGAATGAATCCACAACAGACCACAAGTCTGAAGCACCTACTCCAGCATCTGTACCTATTGGTCTGTATGAGAATGGAGAAGACATTTTAGTGTGAATATCGCAGGTCTCACGGCATGGTAACCTGGACGAAGGACTGATGCAAGGACAATGTCCCATCCTAACCATATTGGAGTCAATGTATTGGTGCATATGTTTTTCCTAGTCAATCATGAGGACAGTTCCTTATCAATGAAATCAAGGACATTGTCACATCCAGGTCACTGTCCTCAAACCTGCTCTTAGATGACTTTTATAGTCGAGCCATGACCTCCCGAGGACAATGTCACAATCAGGCAAATGGAAGTGATTGTGCTACTGACATTTCCCACTTAAAGATTCCCAGGATGGGTATGGGGCCCCCCAAGACATTCAAGGGCATCATATTTATGCCACTGAATGCTTATGTGTCAAGTAGTACAGAGATTACTATGAACTAATAGGGACATTATGGAAAGTTCATTCATTGGCGGACATAACGCCCAAGCCAGGCATCTAGAAATACAAGCTTGCTAATACTTCATAAAACTAACACAAATAGCTTAAGTTTGTTTAAACATTGTTAAAATACAGATATGTACAGGCTCATACTCCAAAATGTCCAACTGTATCAACTACAGGGTTTTCCAAAAAGAAGACAGATGTGCAGGGTGCCATAGTCATTGTGGATTGTGCATTTTAAGACGCTTCTTCTTAGTATGACTGTTTCTTGTGAAGACAACATATATACGTATTAGCGTATTAGTACATTAGCTCAGAGATCTTGCCCTGCTTTCTTATTAGCTGACATGGGAAAATTGAAAATAACAATTTAGCACCTGACAACACAGTCACAGTACCTATAGTATCAGTGAGATCTTCTCTTTTGCACCATATATTTTTGCGATTATCTGTAAAAGCAAAAAAAGTGCAAAAATATAATACACGTGTACATTTTCAGATTCAAATTATTTAACACGTTCATTCATCTTTCTTCACATCTGAAGCAGCCCGTGCCTCAGTTGGACCCCCCTCCCTTCGTTCCCCTCGTGATGAAGACATCAATCCCAGCACAGACCACACAACTTTTAGAAATATTTTACCCAATGTGTACAGCAGTTTTAGGCACATCAATGCCAGAATGATCAAGAGTCCAATCACCACTAGAGACGATCCTGAATTCAGATGAATCGCTTGAGACATTTTTTCAAATATTCCTGAGGCGAGAAATTTAACAAGTAGGTAAATTGCAGCTAATTTTGATGTCGCAACATCTTTTTAACTCTCAGATCCCATTGATTTCAATGCATAGCATTGTAGTCTTCTTCATTTAGGAAATAAATTCGAACGACTCCTTTTGGTGTTTTTACATCCTCGTGGTAACGTACTAGCAGGACAGATATCAAGCCATAGGCCAGGGTGGGTACACCTGAAATGAAACAGAAGAGACATACTGTGAGATGATGCAGTAGAGCAGCAGTGAAGAAGGCCCCATTGCTTCTTCTTCAGCATTCGCTCTGCACTTGAAGTGTTATTCTACAGGGAGTTGTCCTCCTCCAAGACAATTGCAGTTTTTTGGCCTAGCAACTCTGTCTATAGCCCGAGGAAGAGTCCAATCTAAGCTACTCATGTTTCTCACTTAGTGGGGTCTTTGGTTTGCCTGGCATAGTCACCAGATACATTCAAAGGATTGTGAAGAGCCGGGAGCTTTAGTTGCTTGAAAGCCATCCTCCCGGTTCATTCAGAAATAGAATTGTGGGTACTCCTCGGAATTGAAACAAGAGCCTGATTGCATGGTAAGATCATAGCCAGCAGTGTTAACCACTAGGCTTTGAGGCTCTGTTGGATTTCAACGAAGAAGCTTACCCAAATTGATCAGTTTCAAAACTGTGAAGAAGCGGTCTTCAAGTTTTAGATCCTGGTATGGTCTTTTACTGCAGTGGTACTTGATGTAAGGGTAGCAACCAGTCCTCAGCACATGATAATTCACACCATCGACATCCCAGTTGAAATGGGACAAACCAAACTGGTCATTCTTGACACAACTGTATTTAACAAAATAGCTTGTCCAGTTTGGAGTCTTCCTCTGCCGGATATACCAAGTTAGCACCTCGGATGCTTTAGGCTTGATGTCAGATTTAGACCATGTCAACTTCTGGAGGATTCTGCTGATAAGTCTTTTCATTCAGAACTGCAAAATAACAAGCACCAATTAAAGGAAATGGAAACCATGTCTGGCCACCACAGGGATTTTTGTTCGTTGATGTTAGGCGTATTATGTATTTTCGGTTTGTTTTGGCTTTGAATGAGCACCTCCGCTCTCCGATAGATGCAAGGTTACCGGCATAGACCCTTTTGAGGCTTTCACACCAGGTGGAGGAAACCACTGCTGGCCCAAAAAACCTTAATATAGGCAGAACGAACAAAAGAATATGTGGTGTGCGACCATGCGGTCTTTTGTTTGCTGCATGTTTGTTGTGGCCAGCAGTGGCTTCCTCCGCCTGGTTTAACTGCAAGGGCCTCGACTAGGCTCTATTAGTTAGATATAAACTTAAACAAAACTTACAATGCTTACATATTCATGTCAAGTAAGTTGATTTTATCATTGATTAAAACTACATTCACAAATCAATACATTATATGGTGAGCAGTGAAAATAGTGATGAAGATGAATCATCATACACTGTTTATATAGGGGACCCTTTTGGGGGAATCCCTTTATCTCTTCCGGGTTGGTTGCAATGTAGTCCGATAGATGGTTCCGTGGTTCGGATATTTCCGTAGGTACAAAGTACTACTATAACTTTGAGGTGTTTTTGAGCTTCTCTGTCAAAATGACTTGCAAAGTACATTAGTTTCTTGTTCTATAACGTTACCTTTCTCTTTTCCAGCCTTGTTTGATGCTCGAAACCGGCTGAAACAGCGTAAATTTGATGTTAAATGAGGAACGGATTACCGCCTAATCATCGGGAATTTCCGTAAACCTCCACGTCATTTCTGCCCGCCTGTCGAAAATGAGTCACATTCTAAAAATAGAAATAGGGAAATTATGTTTTGATCAGGAATGTTTTCACAAACTGTCAATATTTGCCTCCTTCTGATTCACAAAACCCTGGATCAAATCTGTCCGATTATTCTCAATAGTGTATAGAATTTCTAGAACACGATAACTTTTGAAGACAAGCCAACACATTTGAGAAAGTGGTAACAACTGATGGTATAAAAAAGTTCAGATCTCGAAGTGTTGAGGTGGCAGAAACTTTCTATACCCATACACAGGCCATTGTCATTGTGTACATAGGTCGTGTGTACATGGCTTTGGATGCATGACACGCTGGCATCTTGGTGTTGGAGGTTATTGAGTGGCGATTAATCCGGATAGGTTGAATTCATAATATTGTGACATTTTCCACCCCCGGCTGTTGAGATGGCAGTTGAGGCTACGCTTTCATCTCGACAAGGCGAGGACATTCTGGACCTTTTATTTGATAACGATGGTGGGATTCTTTCCGTAGACATGAAGCAGTCGGATCAAGATGCATTTGGATTGGTAGGTTTAACTACAATGGATGTCATTAGCTATATGCCACTCAAGTGCCTTGGCGGTGAAGGCCACCATGGCAATATCACAATCAGAACGTCATAGTCGATCAAGAGATTGAAAATTGGTGTTTGCTATGAGGACACCTGCCAACCAAATGCAGCTCATGCATTTTAATTATTACTTGTAGTACGAGACAATGTCACAACAAAAGCCTCCTATTGTGATATTATCTACAAGTTATCGTGATGGATTTCTATTTTTGATCGACTATGGCAAATGTACATGTAAGATAAGAAAAAAAGGTAATACTGCTTTTTGTTTCCAATAATACACTGTATGCATGTACTAAAATCTGTTATGTATTCATCATCTCATGCAGTTTACTGATCTCTGCTTTTATTCACTTTCCAGTCTGAACTGGGAAATTTTGACACATATTCAGAAGAACTATTCACGTCTTTGCTAGACACCGACCTTCATGGTTCGAACCAGTACCTCCCTGGAGATCAGAGTCTCGGCTCACCTGGACACAGTGATAGTGGGGTGTCCTCCGGTGGTCCAGTATCTCCTCCAGATAGTCTCCACTCGGCAAAGAGTCCTGGGGAACAGTCTGATGCAACGCTAGATGATTCAACACTCTTTGGGACAGAGGATTCTGCACAATTCTTTGGGACAGAAGATTTACAAGTGATGGACACAATTTCATTTGAGACATTAGACACATCTTGCCTTGGGATTGATGGTAGTGATGAACCTACTGAGATTGGACTTGATGCGTCTGTTTATGCGGATGTCTCAATTGTTGACATGGGTATGTATTTTCAGGACAATTTTAATTTGTGAAAGGAATATGTTGTCAGGGATTTAACCAATGGTGATGTGTTTAAAAGTCTGAAGGCTGTGTCTGAAGAAAGCTGTTCACAGATGGATATACGGTATACCCAGTAGAACAGTTATGTAGGTGCACCTGGTTCTTCATAACTTTAAAAGCAAAATATATAAAAATCATAATTCATTATAATGTACATCACAAGCCTGTTTATCTCTCCCCTTCTTTCTTTCTAGGTATGAATATC
Source organism: Lineus longissimus (assembly GCF_910592395.1). Lineage (NCBI taxonomy): Eukaryota > Metazoa > Nemertea > Pilidiophora > Heteronemertea > Lineidae > Lineus > Lineus longissimus. Next base: position 7,435,956 of record NC_088309.1, read on the forward strand.
GAAACGGTGACCAGATTGCAAAAGGATGTGTCGTCATCTGATGAAGACTTTACAACATCAACCGGGACAGTCCCTCAGGTGATCAAAGTGGTTAATAACAATGACAAGTCTGGTTTGCCATTCACTATGCAGGATGTACAGAAACCTGTAAGTTATCAATATTTGAACAGTTCATTGGTAAATGTTCTGGCCACGTCATTTCGGGCTGCTCTGGAGCGTAAAGTACTGGTTAACTTTTGTTGAAGTTACAAATTCCGGTTTACCTTCCATATCTTGGTTAAAAAAAGTGGTTGAAATATTAGTATTTGATGATTAATGGCATTGTATTGTTTTCCTTAGTTCCTCCAGCTTGTGCTGACAGATGAAGAGAAGGTTCTCCTGCAGAAGGAAGGTGTCTCACTGCCAACAGATCTACCTCTCACCAGGGATGAAGAACGGGCCCTCAAAGCTGTCAGGAGAAAGATACGAAATAAGGTACGAGAAAGAAGTTTCCGGTATGTCTGGAGGCAATATGGAATTGGCGCATCCTCTGGCACTTCCTGATTACAGTAGACTAGGAGTGTTGTTAAGATACTTAGAGGCTTGGGGCGAGTCACAGGGTAATGGTGTCAGGACCCCTAAGCTGAACATTATCAGTGTCGATAACAAACAAGGACATATCACTTTTTACCTTGGGTAAGTCACATTATGATCAATAATGGTTGTGTCATGGAGCAAAACACTTAAAAGAGTCTATGTCATGTGTACGTTGGATGTTAAAGAAGAACTGATTCAAATTTACATCATTATGAACAAATCAATTTGATTTTACAGATTTCAGCCAAAGAAAGTCGTAAGCGAAAGATGGAGTACATGGGTGGTCTGGAGGGCCGGGTTAAATCCTGCACGCAGCAAAATCATGAATTACAGAAGAAGGTCAAACATTTAGAAAACCAAAATCAGTAAGTTGTAAAAGAGCAATAATGATGCAAACTTCCGAAGTTCAGCAACAGACATTGACTCCAAAATCACACTTTCATGCAAGTATAGGATGGCTAAGTGCATGGAGCTACAGCCACCCAAGGGGCAGCATCATCGCTCTTTTGCACTCGGCAGAGTGAAAAATGCATTGTGACATCATCAGTGCCTGGCAGCTGTAATGTATTGAGGCTGTGGAGAAGCTATAGACGAAGTTCTCCAGATTATTCTACAAAACTACCACCAATGCAGCGATAGTACATGTAACTGATTTAATGTCCCACAGACAATCTAACCCATGCCTGCTTCATTTTTCTTCCAGGTCACTATTGCAACAACTGAAGAAGCTACAGTCCCTGTTCAAAGTAACAACAGCCAGTCGGCCCGCACAAGCGAGCACGTGCATGTTGGTCCTTGTCATGTCCTTTGCCCTGCTTATATTCCCAAGCATTAATCCATTCTCGAGAAATGATTCGCTACCCCAACTGAAGGTTAACCATCAGCCAATGAGAGGTAAGATCTTGAACAAAAATTTTTAAATGTCCAGAGGTCCCATGTCTTCTGCTATGTTAACATTGCGACATGCTTGAGAAGCGATTCTAGAAATGCCAAATTCTGCAGTCCTATGCAGGAAAACGTAATTAAGACAGTACTGTTGCTTTTAGGTGGCAATATGCGTAAATTTCCCTACATCATTGATATTCACAGTTGGTGGATTTTCTTTCAAAAAGATAGGTACTAAATTATTGAAAGATAGAAACTCTCCAGTTTATAAATTGTGTGAAAATTGTCTCATTTGTCCTTGAATAACCTTGCTCTCTGTGACTTTCAGGTCGCTCGAGGAGTCTGCTGCACGACAACGAAGTTATCAGTGATCAAGATAACCCCTACGGCATCAGCTTCAAGCCATCGCCCCCGTGGGAAGTGCCTCCTAAAACACCCGCCATACATCCACCCATGTACTCAGAGGCCAAGGAACATAAAGACAATGAGACCAAGTCTGACAATGACAATGACACTGAAAGTGAGAAAAAAAATACCGATATTCATTTGGAAATTGTCGAGAGGAAGTCGGAAAGTAACAAACTTGGTGAATCTTCAGACATTGACAATTCATTAGAAAAGACCAAGTCTGGTGGTGAAAGTTCAAACGTTCCTTTTGTTAGTCGTGGTGAAGAGGATGAAATAAACATTCAGGGAGAACATGTGGAATCTGATCAAATCGCAGATGATGTAAAAAGTGGACCAGATGTTCCGATGGATAGACTTGATCTTAATTCAAATGACCTCCCAGTCAAGAGTCAAGAACAAGTGAATTCAGCGATTCTAGCCGATGACACTGTCAACCATGCATCAAAAAGAGACCTCTGATTCTATTGTGTGACCTGGAAAATATACTGTTTTAATTTGAATAACTCTTGTACAAAAGACTGGTATCTTAATTGTGAGAACTTTTGAATTGATCATGGACAAAATATCAGGAAGTCTGTTTTGAAGTTCAGTTTGCAAAAAATGCGGTACAATATCATAATGAGTGCAGGTTTGATTTTAAACATCCTACATGTAGTATAGGCAAGATTTTTAGTCTCGGTGATGTAGGAGAGTCCACATCGTTTTTGGTCCACATGTAGGAGAACAACCTCCTGGTGAACTTTCTAGTTCAATAAATTTCAAGCTTAGGCATGATTTAAGCTCAGCATGTTTGTAGAAATTATGAAAAATGAAAATTGTTAACTCAGCTAATCGAAGCAAACTCTTCTGAAGAGGTTTTTTTGAGTTGACTTGGTACATCTTTCATACTTTTGAATATAAAGAAAATTGCATGAAAAAAAACCACAGTATTTTCTAGGTTATTTGTGGCTTGAATGGTGGTGCTGCTGCCTTGATGATGCACAGGCATGTGTACTTTTGATAGTAGTGTCTGCCTTAGTTTGTGCAAGTGTGAAAATTGTTGTCTATTGTAGTTGTAAATACTGGGTTATGTGTGCAATGGAGGGAGGGGGACGATGTCAAGTACTTGTAAAATTTTGGGTGTATACAAATTAGGGAACAATTCAAATCTGACCAGTCTGCAAAGATTCTTCACAATGATTGGAAATGAAGTGTTTCATCATAAAGTGAGAAATCAAATATAGTCGAACCCCCACCCCATCTGGTCTTCATTGAATACAGTATTTGCTGCTTTCAAATGAATTAGAGCACTTAGCAATAAACTGTCAAGTGTTCAGGGGTAAACAAAATTTCTTTATCATGTTGATAACCAATTGATAGTGACTATCTACAATGTATAATATTCTCCTGCAAAGCAGTTTACGAGACATGGTATGGATTAAACTCTCAATTCGAATTGAGGAGCTTCTTGTTTGCTTGTTTTGTTTACACAAGATTTTATTTTTGTATGCAATCGTCATCTCAGCATGACTGAAACTGTGAGATCTGTTATGACGAGTAGAAAATGATACTCGTCCAACTGGATGGATTGGTTTAGGTCATTTCTGGCAAACTTTTGGGGTATTTTCGTTCTCGGTCAACCTTGTTTTGTTTTGATCATGAATTTGTGCCCTGCATGCCTCTACAAGATGTTAGGAGCAGTGTTGCAATTCTAAATGGATTTTTTCCAAATATCGGGAGAGAGAAAACGTATATGCAGTTAAGGACGCCCTATTGTGATCCCCAAACTGTTTGGATGAGCCCCATTATTTGGAAGACCACTTTCACATGTATCTAATGTACATTTGTAGTGTTGTGCAGGTAGCTCTGCTCAGTTGTTGATGTAGTTCTCACTATCGTGCAAATTAAAGACGGTTGTAATAGAAGTACTACATGTACGTGTTTGTTCTGTTTCTTACTCCACGTTTTCTTTACACAGTTATTCCATACCTTTTATTTGGACACAATGCTAGTCATCTATTGACCACTGGATTCCATTGCCTTGAAACATCCTATGTTACTTAATAGCAGGAGTGACTCCTCCACAAGGTTCTACTGAAGTACTTTGTCTTTGCACGTCTCACTTTCAAATCTGGACATTGCCATAGGCCACCGAGCCACATTCCACTCTCCTGAAGGAGTGTGTTGCAAACAAGGTGCATTTATTGCTGGAGTCATTTGTCTTGTCTCATTCCACTATCCAAAAGGAGTGGTCTGCTAACAAGGTGCATGGCATGTTGGAGTTCTTGGTCTTGTCACATTCCACAACCCAAAAGGAGTGGTCTGGCAACAATGTACTGTATTGGAGGGTGATGCCCTCCCATGAACTTAACTCGTCACACCCACCTTCTAGCAGGCGGGATTAAGTTTCCCCATAAGGAAACAATATGGAGTTGTTGGCCTTGTCACATCCATACTCCCCATTGGAAAGTAACTTCCTCCAATGAAGTTCCCTTGTCTTATCACAGCCAGCTAGAGTAGCATTTCAAATTGGGAGACAATTGAGTTGTCTTAAATTTCAAAAGTACAAAAAGATTGTGGCACAATATGATAATGAGCAGACATTTATTTGCAACTGATGTACACTACCGGTACACTGCATCAATTGTAATGATAATGGTTACATAACAGTAGTAACTCCTGGCTGTCATCAAGACATAACTTTTACTTTCTCACAAGGACCATCTCCGCAAGTAACGAGACTTAATTTACATGTAAAGACAGCACAGGAAAGTTTGGTGGCTTGCTCAAGAATACACCAGTGTTTCTGATGAAAGCCAAACAAAACCAATGTAATTAACATGAATAAAAATCCAATTCCCTGTGTCCAGCCTAAGCATAAATGCTTCATCTACATTATTTTGTACTGTTTATAAAAACAACCTAAGTCAACATATCACTGAACATCCGTTTCAGGCTTGGTCTTCTTTTTATTCCTTCTTGCCTGGACCACTCTTGAATTAGTTTCTATTTTCATAGACTTTGCATGCTCAAAGTTAAAGCCTTTTATAATTTCCTTATTGTGTCCTAAAATCTTTGTTACAACACCAGTTAGGGTTGTGTGCTGGTTTTCACGCACCGTAAACCTTTGCCCAACATCAAAAACCATTGGCTTTCTCAATAAGAACTGTACAGAAGCAGCATCACCAGGCATAACCATGGAATTAGCTTTAGGGAGTTTCAAACAAGCAGCTACATTCCACAAGTTACAGTACATCATTTGAATATAATTATCAGTGATTGGTTTTGATCGCCCACCCTCTTGTTTTGTGATGACATAGATCTGAGCTTCGAAAGAGTTGCACTGTTGAAAAGAACCTGGTATGCCAACGAACATGCCTCTTTCAATAGCTTCAGGTCTCACCCCTCTAAGGAGTACACCAACATTGTCTCCAGCTTTACAAGTTGGTACAGATTTTTTGAACACTTGTAAATCTGAAATGGATGTTTTTATCTCATTCCCATGTCCAAGTAAAGTCACAACTTCTCCTTTATTGACTGTACCTCTCTTAACTGTCCCTATGGCCACAGTGCCTCGTCCTGGAACAGTGAACACTGAATCAACAGGTACCAAGAACGGCCCATCCTCATCTCTGACTGGAGTTGGTATGTATTTATCGATACTGTCCAGCAACGTGAGGATAGATTCTTTCCCAAGTGTGGGATTCTTGTCCTGTAATGCATTGAGAGCAGAACCACAAATGATAGGACAATCAACACCATCAAAGCCAAATTCCTCCAGAAGTTCTCTCGTTTCAATCTCGACCAATTCGAGTGTGTCTTCATCAACAACATCAGCTTTGTTCACATAAACCACCACTTTTTCAACACCAATCTGTTTCGTGAGCAGTAGATGCTCTCTCGTTTGCGGCATTTGTCCATCGGTAGCTGCAATCACTAAAATAGCCCCATCCATCTGTGATGTTCCCGTAATCATGTTCTTTATGTAGTCAATATGTCCAGGACAGTCAGTATGAGCATAATGTCGCTTTTTTGTTTCGTATCCAACGTGTGCTGCATTGATCGTAATGCCACGCTTCTTTTCCTCTGGAGCCCGGTCTATTTCATCATATCTAACAAATGCATTGTTATCGCCTTGTTCGGCTAACACCTTTGTGATGGCTGCAGTCAAAGTTGTTTTTCCATGGTCAACATGACCAATGGTTCCAATGTTACAATGAGGCTTTTTTGAGGTTTCACCTTCTGCAAGACGAAAACCTGAGAGGGAAAACGTTCGATGTTGGATTCCATTGATAGAAGGTATGATCACCTTTCTATTGATTGGGTTGACATTACGAATATTGGCTCTGGTGATGACTTTGGAGCAAGAATGTTGCTGCAAAATGCGAAAAGTTTGGTACATGCTCGCCATGTTTTTCAGAGCTGGTGAAAAACAGAAGAAAATATGTCGTGACTGCATCCTCCAAATGGAACGATTAGGCTTTATATGAGCAATATCTACCTATCATCTGCAATTAGAAGTTTTATTGCAATTAAAACTGCTGTTTAAGTTCAAATCAAGTCGACGTTAAGCTTTTTTGGATTTATTTTCAATCGCAATTTCCTGGAGACGGGGTTCCAGTCAGTGAATCGCTCATCCGTCAGATGGCGATGGTGTACTCTCCTGGAAATTGCACCACCACTTTTGAGGACTTTACCCTCACAAAACCAGCTTTATTTCATAGTGATTGTGAAATCACTTGCCTGGGAGCTGACTATTTAAACCGAAGCCACCTTGGTATTATATCAGTCAGCCCCAAGTGGCCGTCAGCAGCAGAGTGTTTAGCTAAACTGTAATGTCAGTTGAGCAGTCTTCAAATTCATCAACAACTGATCAAAATCTTCTTGATCCAAAAGGGGGTGTGGCAACTATTGAGACTGAAAAGCAAGTGTGTAAATTCTACAGTGCTGGTAAATTCTGTAAGTTTGGCAGAAGGTGTCGAAACTTGCATCAGAGACCAGAGAAGAAAGTGGAAACAGTAGAAATTACCTCAGAATCGACGCCTGTCAAAATCAACGATGGAACAGTAAAAACTCCTAACGGTAAGTTAATAGTCATAGTGTCGAGCATTTTTTTTCAGTCACTTTACATTCTGTCCTGTCGATGATTGTGCGACTGACAGATACTACACAGACCTGGCTTAAACCTAGATGTACTGATCAAGACAGGCCAAGGCCCAACTTGTAGACTACATGTAGTTATAAGGGCCATCTTGACCCGCAATGTTTTGAGATCGCTGAATCACTCACCTGGAGCTCGATAGTGGTGATGCAAACGCATGAGAGTCAGGATGTACATGTAAAAGGGCTGGCCCTGGACAATTTTGAAGAAGTTTGCGCTGATCAATCATTTGTTTCACCTTGAACAAAGGGTCACACTCACAGTGCCTGTGGATGGCTTGTCCGAAATTCACTTTGGCCCTTTAACATGTTCTGAGTGTGTGTATTTATTTTATTTAGGCCCTTTTTTTTCGTTTGCAGATAAAAAAGGCATCGTATGATAATCAATGTCTCATTCTCTCTTTTAGACACCCCATCCTTGCCTTTGGAAACTCTTGATGATAATTCAAGTCAAGAGTCCACCAAGACTGCACAAGTGAAGTTGAAGGTTTGCCAGTATTTTTCAAACTACGGTAGATGTCGCTATGGAAGAGGTTGTCGTTATGAGCATTCAAGGCCAGGAGGAGAAAGACGTGGTCATAATCCAGGCAATAGCAGGCCAAGATATGGAAGAAAAGATGGAAATCAGGTGAGACGGGATTCCAATCATCATGATGATTTTGAGACAGAAGACATCATAATCCAGGGATCTGCAAGATCTGAGTCCTCTCAAGACTATGTGGACAACTTTGCTGGGTTGGATGTGAAAGATGGTAGGGCCAGACCACGGAGACCGGTCTGTCGATACTTCAGAAATGGCCACTGCGTTGCCGGAATACGATGTCGGTTTCTTCATCCGAGGACTGACAATCTTGAGGATGATGTCCCACCTCAGCCGCAACCTGGGATGATTGATCTACCTCCAAAAAATGAACGAAGGAGACCACCTGCCCCCAGGCCTCCTGTTCAACCAGTTGTGCCGGTGTCTGAGTATGTTCTGGAGGAAATTGATGATGAGAAATCGGAGCAGCTGAGGGATACTGAAATTAGTCAGCTTAAGAAGAGAATTCCTGCAGACAGACTCAAAGAACTTGATGAGAGCGAATTCAAGATTGTCTTCCATCCAACGGATCCTGATTGGGTGAGTATTATGAATGAAAAGGAGCTCCTTATTAGGATAGTGAGAGTTGTCTTAATTCTACAAAATATTTTGTTAACTTGCACAAAAGTATGATGGGGTACCGGGTAACTTGATTTGATCCCAAAAGGTGTTTTTAAAATGTAATCAACAGTAATGCCTGTAAGTGGTTTTTTTTAAGATATGGTGCCCTAAATTCATAAAAGTTACAATTGGGCTTCACACATAGTTTAATGTTCATGACTTCATTGTTCACGAGGCAATTGCTTGACCATTTCTCAACTCTTTCAAATATTCTCTGATTTCAGCCCTATGATGTGAAGTCATTGCAGTTTATGGTCTACTTCCCAATAGCATATCCAACTGCTGTAAGTATCTAGAATTTGGAATTTTATCTAACATGAAGTTCAGATTAGAGCTTATCTATACTTGCTACAATCAAACATGTCGAGATTCTTTTTCTAAAGATTAAATTCTTTTGTGCAGAGTCTTCTATTGAGATATTTCTATGCCTTGGTTACAGTTTTAAAAATTTAGCCAAACTTTGAATAATTGCCCAGAAGATGTACATTTGCCTTGTCTGCATGTACATTTATGACAATTACTGGGTTAGGCCTAATTGTAATTGTATATTTCAGCCAATGCAAGTAATGACCCCAAAGGAACAAGAGATGCCAGCCACAGTCCTGAGGTAAGTGATGAATTAGGGTTCATGCAATCTATTTGTCAGGTGTTCAGAAACCAATAATGTCCATGATACCACACCTTTGGTGTTGTCTCACAAAAGTGTGATGCAACATTATCAATATATCGCACAAGCAATGTTTGATTTACTTGGAATGTTGGATAGTAGTAGTTTTTCTCGGTCCCAAAGATGTCCTGGTTGGAGGTTCTTCGCCAGATGCTCATGAAAGTTTGCAGATTGCTGCTAACCTTCATTTAGAAATCTTTCTTTTTGTATTCTTAACCATTTTGAAATGTTAGTGCTATAAAATTTCCATATTTCTTTCAGTTACATTGAGTATTCTATGACAGAATGGGTCGAAAAGCGGTTTAAAGAGAAAGAGGAGGGTGGAAAAGTTGAGCTGGTTTTTCGTCCATTCTTACGCTGGCTGGATAAGACACTAGAAAAGCTTTTTACAGAAGGCCTTAAGCAGGTAGGTATTCTGACAGGTTCAGCACAACTCCTTTGCCAACTCCTGTACCAGGTCATAAGTCATTGGTTCAAATGCTGATCTCGCACCAGCTTCTCCTTCACTGCAGATTCCTGTTATCTTAGAGGCAGTAAAAACCATTATGCTGGCTGCAATAACAACTTCGTTAAATCCATATGAATAAAAAGATCTGGGTAAATTCTGCTACTTTGATGAAATCAGAGTTGGTTTTCTCTGGAGCTGATGCTCTTTGTGTCTTTTTGAGGGCATGTTGCAGGAGTAATGGATTAATCAGAGATATACCGGTAGTCGAAAAGCTGTTATTTGGCTTCGTGATAAAATGGGATGTTGTTTTCATTGTGAATAAAATTTTCGTTCTCAATTTGATTTCAGTTGAAGAAAGAAATAGTAGCCCAGGGATCCGGCATTGAGTGTGTCCCCTATTGGAAACTACGGGTCACCAAGAAAGCCTGGAAGTTTGAGCCAGAAACATCTTCAAAAACCAGTAGCGATGATGCATCGGAGACTGAGAGTGACTCGGAGGAATCGGATACAGAGTCTGATGAAGACGAGGGAGAGGGGAAGAGACAAGGAGGTGTCTTAGATCCAGTCCAGAAGGGGACGCAGATCAAGATGCGTTGTCTTCAACTTCTTGAGGGGATCGGAACCCTTACATGTATGAAGGTCAAAGTCGTTGTTCATTGCGCAAGATGTAAACAGAGTTGTGATTTAAAGTTGTCTGCTAATCGTGCTATCGGGACCACCTGTACGAAATGCAACCATCAGATGTTGGTGAATTTCCGTCCAGCTATGATGCATCAGATGTCACATAACCTTGGCTACTTGGATGTTGATGGCTGTAAGGCGTCGGATATCGTCCTGATGGATGGAATCTTTGATTTGAGTTGTATCTCTTGCTCAAAGGTCACTGTCCTGAAGGTATGTCCCAAACTTACTTTTTTGCCCAAATGCTTTTGAAAGTATCGAATGGCTCAATTTACTGCCAAAGACTCGATATCTCTGGATATTGTTTGTGCGGTCACAGTTTTTTTTGCTGGTTTCATTAATGCTCTAAAACACTGAAAGTTCAACAATTTCCTAAAAATCATCTTGCACCAAAAGGATTTTCAAATAAGGAAGTTGCCCTTGCTTATTTGTAGCCAAAGTAGACAATTAAAAAAGTCTGTTTCCAATTCACTCTTGACAATGGATTTATAAATGTGATAATTTGTTATCGATTTCTGATGATTTGTTTCAGGGTTTACAACCGGGTGCAGTGAAAAACCTGTGGTGTCATTCCTGCCATCAGAAAATATCACTGGCTGTGGAGTCTACCTACTTTCAAGAGTTACAAGCTGGAAGTGTTGGTAAGTAGCTGATTAAAAGTAGGAGTAGGGCAAGTAACATGTAGAGCTACTCTAATGTGATTTCTAAAACACCTTTGTTGTAATTTATGATTTTTTTCTGTGTATTTTACTCTGTGTATCCTTTTTGCCGCAGGAGTTTTGGTGTCGCAACCATATTGATACTCCTTGGCTTGGTACAAAATATGGAAACGATCAAAAAGCAGTAAAAGTCACATTTTAGTCTTTAGTTTGAATAGCAATTGATACCTCACTCTCAGTGGTGGTTCTCTTGCCAAACACCGCTAGGGTGGAGCTTTGAAGGGACGCCTTGGTTTTGGCCAAAATTTTAGCTCCACTAGTGGTGAGATACCTTATTTTCGGCCTACATCTTTTGTGGATTTCGGTGAAACAGCCAATACCAAAGGTGTGGTATCAGCTCTTTAAACAACAACAGGCTGTTGGTCGACATTTGTTTGAGGGAAAAGAACACTTAACAATCAAGATCAAGGGTGCAGTACTCGCGTTTTATTGCTGGCTTGAGAAAATCACATCCACCCCTGTACAATTTGTCACCTTTTGAAAAAACTTTTGTCTGCCATTCTTACAGATACAAGCAACATGCAGGTCATCCGAAAAAAAAAGAAATCCACGAAAGATCCAACCATTCAGGAAGGGATGCCGCTACCAAACTTTGGCACATGTAAACACTACAAGAAGAGTTTCCGTTGGCTACGGTTTCCGTGTTGTGGAATGACATATCCATGTGACGTATGTCATGACGATAAGGAAGACCATGAAATGCAGTATGCAAATCGTATGATTTGTGGATTCTGCTCCAAGGAACAGGTAAGCCGACTGTACATTCATCATTTAACTATCATTTTAGGCTTCATGGTCCATTTTCAGATCATTACCGTTGGATTTAGTCCAAATTGGGTTACACCATTACATTGTGGGATCTTTAGCTTGCCCTGGTAAAGACTTTACGATGCGGAGAAGCTAGGTTGTAAGACTCATTCAAAGGACTGTGAAGAGCCAGGAATTCTAGTGCTTTGAAACCCCCGCCGGTCTGGGTTCTCCCCGGAATCAAACCCAGGGCCCTATCGGTGGTAGCCAGTAGTACTAACCACTAGGCTGTGAGACTCCTTATATTCCCCAATTTCTAGGCCAACTACATCAATGCAGGACAAGTGAAGACCCTTACAGAATTAAAAGTGCCATCTTTTATGAGTCTTGTTGAAAACTCAATCAATTATGAACTTTTATGATTCATAATCGATGCACATGCATATGTGACCCGCCATGACAAAACAGGTCGCATGTCGCTCTGAGCTTGACAGGTTGAGACAGACTGGTTGTTCATTTCACCATTGTCTGCCTTTTGTAAAATCGGAGCATATCAATTTCTTCTATTATGTTCTGGTGTCATTTTAGGCTCATCTTCTGTGCGACATGCGACTCATTTTGTCGTGGTGGTTGCATATATCATGTATCTGCATGACTGTTGGAAAAACCTGAAAATTTCATTTTCTTGACAGTATTGACACCTATATTTTATATTACAGGGTTATGCTGGTGAACGGCCATGCATAAGCTGCGGGACAACAATGACCAAAGGAACGAAAACCAGCCATTGGGAAGGTGGCCAAGGATGCAGGGACAAAATCAAGATGAGTAGGAGCGATCAGCAAAAGTACGCAAATACGAATAAGACCATCTCCAGGAAATCACAACAAAAGGGAAAGCAACGCCCAAAGACAACAAAGCTACGTCATGTTTAGATTTCTTGTGGAGGAAGTTAGAACTGATGTTAAGATTTGTGCCCAAATTGTGAAAATAAGGACTTGATGCGAGATACTGACATTGGTTCAATAAAGACTAGTGAATGTGTTAATGTCAGTTTTGTATGGAGTTGCCTAGAGTAAAGTCATTTTGTGCATACTATGAATTTGATTCAAAGCAAATGATGTTATTCTCTGGCAAATTGATGCGACTAAAATAAAAGTAATTTTGCTGATAAACTTGTCATTCATATTCATATCCCATCTCCAAGCTCGGAAGTGACTCCTGTTCAGACTTGTCTCTTGGTTTGATATTAGCTTCAGGCACATTCGCACTGGGTTCCCATCTAACAGAGAACAATTTGGTACAATTAATCATGTTTGAATTTCTGAAAAAGATTCTCAGTATTGGTTGTGCAAGCACGGGTGGGGGGGGGGATGAACCTGCAGGTCTACTTGCATGTGGAGGCTCCTCTGCTGGGACCAGTGGTGGGTCAGAAATGCTGATAAGTACACCCAATAAGGGATTATAGCATGGAGAGTCATCTACTGGGACCAGTGGTACAACCAATGAGGAATTACATTAGATTATTATGTTCCCGCAACAGACTCTTCTCCCCAAGCATACAGATCACCATGTACCGGACTGGCCCGTGATGTGCCGTCTCCTCCAAATTCATGCAGATGACCATGTTTCTTGATCAGAAACAGGCTGTCTGTTCAATGTCCATCAGATCACCTTGTTCCAGAGACTCGCCATCTCATGGCTCTGGAGCTCAGGTCGGGACAGTATGTACGAATGTCATGTGATCTGTGAACAGATTTGGTGAATTGATAGATACTTCAATGGCCTGAATGTGACACCGTCCTCGGAATGAAATGGCCCTGGACAGGTCCTCAGTACAGTAAGAATGCATGTGATCTCAAAAATCGATTGACGAATGGTATGATAGTCACATCGGTGGTCAGAATGTGACATTCTCTTGGAACATCATGATTCTAAAACTGTCCCCCAATATGGCCAGATCATGCACAATGATCGACTGGTGGGAAAATGTAGGCTCTCCATCAATACATTTACATCAATATAGTCAGGATGTATCATTGCCCCTGGGGCGTCTTGATCCTTGGTACAAGTCACTAAGCCCCGAGACCTGCGATATTTAAACTGAAATGTTGTCTTCTCTATTCTCATAGACACCACTACGTGTTGGAGTGGGGCGCTTGGAGTGGGTGTTTCAACAAGAGGCCCAAGGGTCTGGCACTCAGCTGAAACACTTAACGCAAACCCGTTTATCTTTGCCAGCCAAATATCTCTGTGTGCCAGTTGGTGAAATAAAATAAGTGGTGATTGTATGGGATATGTTAATGATTAAAGTTAGTATATTTGCTCAACATGCAACTATTTTTGTGGGAACTTTTTGATTATGTGATGAGATCACCTAATTCAGAATGAAAAGGCATTTCACTCTGCCCCCCGCCCCGAAATGTTGTCACGAAAGACATCTTCTGGGATTCGCCCCATCACCTATAACTGATATAACTGGCATTGGGCTGTCTTAGGATGATGTTTTAGAAGCAGTGGGCGTCTTGTACAAGGTAGCCAACACGGGCACAAACACCCTTCAGATTAGCAAATAGCACACATCGATTTCGCATAAAATCATCTAAGGTTTTGATTACAAATAAATATCTTACAAGACGATTAAACAGCCAAGGAGTCTTGCTATCCTGGCGGCAAACTTCAAAATAAGCCTATCGTCTTGTACGCATGTTTCTGAGTCGAAACAAAATGAGTGAATGCAAAAAAGAAGAAACTGAAAGACAACGAAGTGAAACAGAAATATACAAGGACACTTTTTAGGATGTGAAAGTCATGCAAAAGCTTTAGGCCGGAGATGTCTTGTTTCCTCAGGACTGCGTCTTCTCTATTGTTGACTTATGGAAAAGAACTGGGCGGGCTCGGAGAGAATTAATCAAGAACGAGCGCCATTCGTAGCAAACACAGTCAACTTTTTTAATGGACAAGGCTTAGGCCTGTCATGAAAGACATTGTCACAACCAACTATTGGTCCCGCTATTCATTGAATGACGGTGAAAGACGCTCTCAAAAGTTTCCGGAATATCCTGAATTCGGAAAGGGGAAAGAAAAAAATTACCTGGGAAAGAAATTTGATTTAGGGTTCGAGTAATACACAGGATATTTTTAAATTGCCGCCGAAAAATTTCCGCATGTTCGCCCCATCCGCCTGCAATGATCCTCCGCCTGATGATAATGACGTAATCACACGATCGTCTGACCCTCGTGGGAATACTCCGGCGCGGAGCATTTATGTTTCGAAACTTCTCCGTTTAATTCTCTGATTTCACCTCTATTTCGGGCATAAAGACAACTTTTGGATGGTAAGTTCATAGATTAGGTATATTAGCTCATCCATATTCCGATTTTTTGGCGTTTCTTGCGTTAGCGGGGCAATGATAAAGGGATTTTGTGCGGTTGGCAAAAATTTTGATGGCGGCGTTCCGGCCGCACGTGCGCGGCGATTTTTTTCCATAAAAAATAACATATGATTCTGTATTCTACATTCTATGATACTCAGCAAAGTGCCGGAGCAAGGTATTCTTGTTCTGTGTGTAATTCTGCATCTGTTAAACTGAATTACGTTGAGATTTTTACCATTTTTGATGGTGAAAATCATGTTGAAACTGACCAGTCCAGTGCCATAACTGAATACAGTGTTTCGGCATCCATTTTGCATGCATTACGAAATACATGAACAACATGCATTGGGTGATTTCAAAGTCAGTTTTTAGATTTAGTTTTAAAACTAAATGGAACACTAAAACCCTTGATTAAACCTGTATTGAAATGAATTGGGTTTTAGTTTCATCCTATTTCAAAGTTGGTGTTTGTTGGTTTTAGCATTATGGCCAGTTTGAGCTAAAAACTAAGGGATGGTTTTAGTGTCAAAAACTAACACCGGGACTAAAACTAAAACTCTCCACAACACCAGAAATGAAGTCAGTTCTAGTGTTAGTTTTGACACTCAGTTTTAGCATTATCCTATTTCAAATTAGGTTTTAGTTTCACACTGAAACGAATTGGAACACCAAGGTCTGATCTTAATCCTAGCTCGGTGTTCTATTTGGAAGATTTGTAGTGCATTTTGTATTACCAATAAAACTAACACCTTAGGCATTAACACCGAGTGGATTTCAAAGTTGGTGTTGGTGTTAAAAAAAAATCATGTTGTTTGTAGTTTTGTACCATTTCAAGAAGTAGTTACTGGTATTTTGAACGCTGATGGGAATGATGATGGACGTGAAAGAAGACGAACAAATTTATATAGATCGGAAGCGGTTACAATAGGGAAACAACAGTAACAACGACAACAACATGCATGTTTGGTTTTTCCAAGGTTTTATCTCTGCCCATCTTGGTGTTAGTTTTACCTGCAGAATAAAACCTCTTCTTAGTTTCAGCCCAGGTTTTAGGAGTCAGACAAAACCAGGTGTTGGTGTTAAACTAAAACCTCGAATTGGTCTTATCCAGACATAGGTTTTTAGGGGTAGAAATTAAGAGTAAAACTGACAATAACACCCAACACTAAAACCAAAACCAACTTTGAAATCACCCATTGACTGTGTGGATGTGTGAATTTGATGTTCGTGGGAACAGGGCCTTGCAGGGGAAAATGGGGAAAAGAACTACTTCTAGTGGGTGGGGGACTGCTGCAGATGCTACAGAATGCGTTTTTTTCTCTTCAGGTTTGAGATAAAAAGCTGTGTTCTAACCCTTAGTTTCCAGTATGTCTACGGGGTATAGGTAGGCCAGGGAAATAGACAACCTGCAAAAAAATTGCTGCCATTTTGAAAAGACCCTGTTCACAGGCAAGGTATATTTACCTTGGCATAAAAGTAAAAAATATACAAGCTTATTCAAGCAATTTACTTGAAGTGGTCCATGTCTTCCAATTTTCATGATATTTTGAAAGCTTTGGTGATGATTGGATTTAAAACATTACTTTTATGTCATAGTAAACTTCAGCTACCTGTGAAAAGGGTATTTTTCAAAATGGCCGAAATTTATTTTCGCACACAGTCTATTCTGCCGGTAACTGAACTGTTCTACTCTCCCCCCTGAATCCCTCACCCTAAAAAGCCTATGCCTACCCCCAAAATGTTGGCCCAGGAAGGGGGCTGTGCCAAAAATTGGAGGAAGCAGGGACTAAATTGTCTCCCCTCCAGGGCCTGACCACCAAAAATGTTTTTTTCATGCAAATTTGGCCAATTTTCAAACTGGCAGAGAAAGAACTGCTCTAGCTTGCCCCCCCCCCCCCCATTAAAGTTAGCAACAGGCTGGGATGGGGAGCTAGCCATGATATATATGGCTACTCTCGGACCTTTTATCGTATTTGTAAGGCATTGTGACCAAAAGTTGGTCATTGCAAAGGATTTTCTCTAAAATTGTGAAATTAATTACTCCTGATCAGAGAGAGAACAATAGACAGCTTGCGAAAATCAATTTCGGCCATTTTGAAAATACTCTTTTCACAGGCAATGTATGTTTACCATGGAATAAAAGTACAAATATACAAGCTTGTTCAAGCTGTCAATGTCTTCCAAGGTTCATGATATTTTGAATGCTTTTGGTGATAACTTGATTTAAAACATGACTTTTATGTCATGGTAAACTTGCGCTGCCTGTGAAAACTCCTTTTCAAAATGGCCGAAATTGATTTTCGCAAGCTGTCTATTATTCGTGGGACACTTGATGATCCTGCTGGAACATCCCTCTATTCCATTGAACAGTTCATTCCTTCAGACCACAATTTTCTCAAAAAAACTTTCCCACCATGGAGAGATTTTTCAAACATTTGCATACAACTTTTCTTTGTCAGAGGGAAAGTGTCCTTAACATCTTGACTAGAACTCTGTGACATCCACACAAGTGTTGAGGGGCTCAGAGTTGGTTGTTATTTTGTGACATTCACAATTTTTTCCTGCATAACAGGGATATTCGTCAAAAAGTGGGCCGTCCAAGGGGCAACAGAGCTAAAGACAGCGACTGGCCAGGATGGTGCTGGCAAGCTGCGACAGCGTGTACAATTTTTGGGGGAGAAACTGGAGCCAAGCATATCCGGTATGGTATTGCATAGGTTTTCATCCATTGTGGAACATAAGTCACAATGCATCTTCATTTCAAGTTTATGGAAAGACCATGCTCCTCATCCATTGTGGAACATAAGGTCACAATGCATCTTCATTTCTTTTGGTCTTTTGCAGACTGCAAAAAATACCAATTTTTCTCCTTTCCCATGTGGTTCTTGGGACCCTGTTGTTACTGCTTCAGGGGCAGTCCTGGGGATGCTGCTCCCTCGATTCAAAAGACTTTCTTCAATACAGGTTCTCTAAGCATAACCATGTACCAGTAAGATGTTTCGGGAGTTGCAACCTTCAGGGAATTTAGGTCTTTAAGGTTTTAGTTGACCATAAACCATGCAAGAAGGTCACAAACTAGAGGGAATTTATGTCGTCTCAGTCTGGGTCTGTTTGCTGTCGAAAATGACAAAAAATAGTTTGTGAATAAAAAAAGCAATAGCTTACACTTAATCTCATTGTGTTCTTAAAATGTCACAAAATTCAGCCAAGTTTTATATTATGAGAACTGTACTCCTTTTCCAGGCCGTGCTGTAGACCATGATCCGGTCCATGTATAGTTGACCAGAGGGACGCGTAATGACGTTACGGAGTGGGAGCTGCAAGATTGGGGCAAGAGATGGCGTGGTAACCAAGGACAGCACCAAAGGGAGACGTAAGAATGACAGAGTGAGGACAGTAGATACAACTACCACCATTCTGACAGCAGACTTATGCAAGGGAACAGCTGTCTTGGGAGCACAGTTTGCAGACTTGATGCAAATGACCTGAGCAGAAGAATGAAGCTGGCAATGCTGGTCTGAGAGGTGGGTTGAAGAATTTCCCTGGGATCAAGCCTGGGCATTATTGCATAGTAGCCAGCAGTGTTAATCAGATGATGACAATACAATGTGTTTACAATTGGTCAACTTAAACATTACCTCAGTATGTAAATAATCCAATGAATGACAGGGACAAGTGGGAAGAAACTAGAGACTGAAGTCTTTACAAAATGGCTAGGTAGCTGGGCATCTATCAGCTATGCTACCTTGATTAGATATTGAGAAGATGTACGCTTCAGCATGATTTCAAAGAATCTTGCGTTCAGTAATGGCCTACGAATTACTTGCATGACAATTCTAAAGGCTTCAAGATCTTTTTCAGCCTGTTTCAAGTTCAGGGGCGTGGCCGTCACTGAGGTTGTCCAAGAGACACCCGATGCTATATTACTGTTGAAAAAGACAAAGTGGTTTGGTTTGGCATGGCTAAGTATTGACTGACAAACTGTCAAAAAGGTGTGACTTATTTTTTGCCTGTTGTCTGAGAAACAGTAATGCCTGTCATTGGACATGTGACAGTGACAGCTTAATTGCCAACACAGGAACAAAAAATTGATGTCGAGCCAAGGACAACGCAAAGTTGGCACCATGTTGGATTTATGTACTTGCTGTACAAACTTTGCAAACAGCAAAATAAGCCAGTGACAGTGAGGACCAGTCTGTGACAGGATGCCTAATCACATATCTTCAAGGTAGCTGCCTCTGCGATAATGATAATGAAAGGATGAATGCCAGCAGGATGACTAAGTGACAGAAACTTTCATGTGTAATAGCCTTAAAGATTTATGATCATCCTAACGATTTTAGTCGTCTGTTTCAGCATGGTTTTAAGATTGGAGGACAGGGATGTCGCAGAGGTCTTGAAAAACTACTGTTTACTAGGATGCACTCGCATCTGGAACACCTGATGTGAAGGAAGGCTGGGGATGCACCAAGAAAGATATTTTTTCTTTCCGGCAATGTTGCCAGTGCCACAAAGAACAGAACTTTCAGTTTAGATACGAGGTTGAATTATCAGAGGCTGTTCAAGAGAGCCTCTGCACGCTACAGTAAAAGGACGAAGCAGCTTGGTTTGACCTGGGGAAATATCCGCTGACTGGGTGCTAATATAAACATGATAGAGGGCACTGTGTAAAGCATGCATTTTGAAATGATTCCTTTTGCCTGTGATCTGAGCCTGTGTTAGACAATGATGCAGATCATTGAAAACGATGAGACGGTGACGGCTGGTTGGGAAGAAGACTCGTAAATGCATGTTTAAAAAAACTCCGAAGAAATTTGGCTGCAATCAAGACTTCCTTGCAGTGAAAGGCTTGAGGTGTTACAAATTCAAGCATTCCAATAGTTTGAGTTATTTTTCTGTCTGCATGGTTTCAAAGAAGATGAGATGGAGAGACACAACAGATATGGAGAAACATGTGTCTGTTACATAAAGGTCTGTGGGTGTATCCTGAAGAGGGATTCAGTTGACTTGTGAAGGAGCAAATATTTCGGGTAAGAAAATTGTTCTTCATATTCCGTCAACTAGTCGAAAGGCTGTCAAAAGCATTGAAGTTTCTTGCCCTTCATTCAGGCAAGAGAAGTATCCAGTCTCATACAGCTTGAAGTAAAATTTAATGTCTCTGAACCTGGCTGACATAGATTAAATCTTGATTCCGGCCCAAATAATGAACAAAAATCTGCTCAACATCAAATCACCTCTGACCTCGGACTCGGCTAATTTTCTGGAGATGGTGTTTAGTATTTCATCACATTGATACACTATCCAAGGCATCTTGTGATGAAAAACGACAGGAGTTCCCTGTGTGAACTGAAGGTAGGTTGGCCTAAAGAAGGCATAAGAAACTGGACAACAACGCAGAGAATTCTTAACATTTTATCTTGCTGAATGTATGTAACAAGCTGCTGACAACTATTCATAGAGTCTGAGCAAACGTTATGGTTGTCTGTATTGCACTTCAGACCAGTGATCTGCTTATGGCAGGTAATGGCACTTGTGTCAAAAGCAGCTTCGTATTTGCCTTGCGTCTTCATATTTGGCAGATGATTATCTTAAGGTGTAGAAAAGCCAGGGGACCGTTCTGCGTTATTGTTTATTTGGTTTAGAAAATTTTATTAATGAAAACTGTGGTCCTTTCCAGCTCCTCCACCTGATGACACAGACTGGAAAAGAGAAAAGCTTGTCGTCCTCGTAATCAAGCCAAGACCAGTCCACATGCTGAGGGTTGCAACTCCAACACTACTAACAAGATTTCACTGTGGTCAGCTGGCTGCAGCAAAATCTGACTGGTGAAAATGATGAAGGAATCTACCATGTCGTTGCAAGGACAAGCAATCTTAGAATACAAGGTTGGTGTGCAATGTGAATCTGTGCAGGATAGATGTACAGTAGCCTGCCTGCCGGATAACTTATCAGAAAGCAAATACATGTATGTCCAGAATGACTAGCAAAATAAGAAAAAAAGTTTATAACAGATTTTGGTCATAACACTGGTCAAGTGCTGTCCTGTTGTGTTCCTTTAATAGAAATTTTTACATTCTAAATAGTTGTTAGTCGGTAGTGCTGGCAAGTTCCTGGCGGATAAGGTTCCAGAGTGAACTGCAATCACCGTACGAAACACCACAGTTAAATGAGTGCAAGAGGAGATCGTTGAAATCACTGGACAGAAAACTGTGCTGAACATCTTTTTCCTTTACTCACATTCAGTCCTTATCATTATTACAGCTTTGGTTTACCAGTTACATCCTCAGATGATTCAGAACATGCAGGACATTGTGAACATGGAGAATATCAAGAAGAACTGAGTGGTGCCGAAAATACCTGAAGATTTACTTTTTCAGCGAAGTATCACTTTGTAGGCCTGAAGGTTTAGAAGTTATACCTGAATTCCTAAGGACTATGGCTTACTCCTATTCGGTAGCCTGGAAAACATTTCATCCTGGATGCAGAGAAAGACTGTAGTTTAGATTACTTGTTAGTTAGTTTTAGTGTTAGTTTTCACTGTTGAAGGATACATACTCAGATTTATAATTTATTATATCCGCACTTTTGGAGAAAATTCGGATATATTGTTTTTATCAGGTTTGTCCATCCGTCCGACTTGGCCCTTTCTTCGGAGCAGTACAGTTACAAGATAAATCCTGTTTGTAATTTTATAAATTAGTTGCTCATTAAGGGCTTACGAAGGTTTTGATGCATTGCTGGCATATCTGCATACCAGTGATTATATGTATAATTAAGTTTTGCTTTGAAGCAATATCAGTGCTACACTTGTGAAGCAGTGGCAGTGTTCAGGTCTTGTCTGCCTCGCTGACATATCTGCATACCAGTAATTATGTGCAGACTTGGCTCTTTCTTTGGAGCAGTACAGTTGTAAGATAAATCCTGTTTGTAATTTTATAAATTAGTTGCTCATTAAGGGCTTACGAAGGTTTTGATGCCTTGCTGGCATATCTGCATACCAGTAAATATGTGCAGATTCATTTCTTGCTTTGAATCAATATTGTTGCTACACTCCTAAAGCAGTGGCAATGTTCAGGTCTTTTCTGCCTCGCGGGCAAATCTTCATACCAGTAATTATGTGCAGACTTGGCTCTTCCTGAGATTGTAGGACTGGGTCCATTGAATGTAACAAAAATAATCGATGCCTATTTACAAATGAAATGAAGAGTCTGCATTTTGGTGCAACTCCATATAACTGTCGGGTGATTTCGCTCTGAACTTGTGACACTCTGATCGGTCTGAAAAAATCATTAACCCGCCCCTCTGGGAAAAATTTGCAGCCAGATTGCACCATTGCCTGTTACTGTCTGAGAGATGGCAATGTCAGGGGTTCATGACGGTGGTTAAACCTATTGCGAATGGGCAGCACAATTGGGTGTAGGATACTCCGAAACCATTGCACACTCCTGAATCTGCGGTGGGTTGGTACCCCACGCTATGTAAGGAGTAGGTTTCTTGGTAAGACTTGGTCCACGTGAATGGGTCGTGCCTTAAAAATGATGAGAAGTTGCGAATTGACGCCCTGTGAAGTGTCCTTCGACCAACTAGTGCTAATCCGGTCACTGTCTCCAGGTCACCATGCCTCGGTCAATGAGCGGGCGAAGCACCCAATGGCTCCGTCAGGAGTTCATCGTCAACTTCAGCCCGTAGTCAAACCGGTACACGCACAAATATCTTATTTGAGAGTGGGGGACATCAGTAAAGTGCTTCTCATCGGGGTAATACAGTACCACTGTATACAATGACCCCATTTTTTGTTGGATTCATTTCCGCCGAGGAGTGGTCGATAATGAGAATTTCAGGCCAGTCTGATTATCACCAGTACAGAGGGCAATTATCTAATAGTTATGTGGCTTTCCCTCAAACTGTATACTCTCATGTCAATTGTAAATTAGTGTTGCTTGGTAGTGTTCAGGGTCTTTTTGTCGAACAGGCACATCTGCATACCAGTAATTATGTGCAGACTTGGCTCTTTCTTTGGAGCAGTACAGTTGTAAGATAAATCCTGTTTGTAATTTTATAAATTAGTTGCTCATTAAGGGCTTACGAAGGTTTTGATGCCTTGCTGGCATATCTGCATACCAGTAAATATGTGCAGATTCATTTCTTGCTTTGAATCAATATTGTTGCTACACTCCTAAAGCAGTGGCAATGTTCAGGTCTTTTCTGCCTCGCGGGCAAATCTTCATACCAGTAATTATGTGCAGACTTGGCTCTTCCTGAGATTGTAGGACTGGGTCCATTGAATGTAACAAAAATAATCGATGCCTATTTACAAATGAAATGAAGAGTCTGCATTTTGGTGCAACTCCATATAACTGTCGGGTGATTTCGCTCTGAACTTGTGACACTCTGATCGGTCTGAAAAAATCATTATCCCGCCCCTCTGGGAAAAATTTGCAGCCAGATTGCACCATTGCCTGTTACTGTCTGAGAGATGGCAATGTCAGGGGTTCATGACGGTGGTTAAACCTATTGCGAATGGGCAGCACAATTGGGTGTAGGATACTCCGAAACCATTGCACACTCCTGAATCTGCGGTGGGTTGGTACCCCACGCTACGTAAGGAGTAGGTTTCTTGGTAAGACTTGGTCCACGTGAATGGGTCGTGCCTTAAAAATGATGAGAAGTTGCGAATTGACGCCCTGTGAAGTGTCCTTCGACCAACTAGTGCTAATCCGGTCACTGTCTCCAGGTCACCATGCCTCGGTCAATGAGCGGGCGAAGCACCCAATGGCTCCGTCAGGAGTACATCGTCAACTTCAGCCCGTAGTCAAACCGGTACACGCACAAATATCTTAGTTGAGAGTGGGGGACATCAGTAAAGTGCTTCTCATCGGGGTAATACAGTACCACTGTATACAATGACCCCATTTTTTGTTGGATTCATTTCCGCCGAGGAGTGGTCGATAATGAGAATTTCAGGCCAGTCTGATTATCACCAGTACAGAGGGCAATTATCTAATAGTTATGTGGCTTTCCCTCAAACTGTATACTCTTTCATGTCAATTGTAAATTAGTGTTGCTTGGTAGTGTTCAGGGTCTTTTTGTCGAACAGGCACATCTGCATACCAGTAATTATGTGCAGACTTGGCTCTTTCTTTGGAGCAGTACAGTTGTAAGATAAATCCTGTTTGTAATTTTATAAATTAGTTGCTCATTAAGGGCTTACGAAGGTTTTGATGCCTTGCTGGCATATCTGCATACCAGTAAATATGTGCAGATTCATTTCTTGCTTTGAATCAATATTGTTGCTACACTCCTAAAGCAGTGGCAATGTTCAGGTCTTTTCTGCCTCGCGGGCAAATCTTCATACCAGTAATTATGTACAGACTTGGCTCTTCCTGAGATTGTAGGACTGGGTCCATTGAATGTAACAAAAATAATCGATGCCTATTTACAAATGAAATGAAGAGTCTGCATTTTGGTGCAACTCCATATAACTGTCGGGTGATTTCGCTCTGAACTTGTGACACTCTGATCGGTCTGAAAAAATCATTATCCCGCCCCTCTGGGAAAAATTTGCAGCCAGATTGCACCATTGCCTGTTACTGTCTGAGAGATGGCAATGTCAGGGGTTCATGACGGTGGTTAAACCTATTGCGAATGGGCAGCACAAGGGTGTAGGATACTCCGAAACCATTGCACACTCCTGAATCTGCGGTGGGTTGGTACCCCACGCTACGTAAGGAGTAGGTTTCTTGGTAAGACTTGGTCCACGTGAATGGGTCGTGCCTTAAAAATGATGAGAAGTTGCGAATTGACGCCCTGTGAAGTGTCCTTCGACCAACTAGTGCTAATCCGGTCACTGTCTCCAGGTCACCATGCCTCGGTCAATGAGCGGGCGAAGCACCCAATGGCTCCGTCAGGAGTACATCGTCAACTTCAGCCCGTAGTCAAACCGGTACATGCACAAATATCTTAGTTGAGAGTGGGGGACATCAGTAAAGTGCTTCTCATCGGGGTAATACAGTACCACTGTATACAATGACCCCATTTTTTGTTGGATTCATTTCCGCCGAGGAGTGGTCGATAATGAGAATTTCAGGCCAGTCTGATTATCACCAGTACAGTGGGCAATTATCTAATAGTTATGTGGCTTTCCCTCGAACTGTATACTCTCATGTCAATTGTAAATTAGTGTTGCTTGGTAGTGTTCAGGGTCTTTTTGTCGAACAGGCACATCTGCATACCAGTAATTATGTGCAGACTTGGCTCTTTCTTTGGAGCAGTACAGTTGTAAGATAAATCCTGTTTGTAATTTTATAAATTAGTTGCTCATTAAGGGCTTACGAAGGTTTTGATGCCTTGCTGGCATATCTGCATACCAGTAAATATGTGCAGATTCATTTCTTGCTTTGAATCAATATTGTTGCTACACTCCTAAAGCAGTGGCAATGTTCAGGTCTTTTCTGCCTCGCGGGCAAATCTTCATACCAGTAATTATGTGCAGACTTGGCTCTTCCTGAGATTGTAGGACTGGGTCCATTGAATGTAACAAAAATAATCGATGCCTATTTACAAATGAAATGAAGAGTCTGCATTTTGGTGCAACTCCATATAACTGTCGGGTGATTTCGCTCTGAACTTGTGACACTCTGATCGGTCTGAAAAAATCATTATCCCGCCCCTCTGGGAAAAATTTGCAGCCAGATTGCACCATTGCCTGTTACTGTCTGAGAGATGGCAATGTCAGGGGTTCATGACGGTGGTTAAACCTATTGCGAATGGGCAGCACAATTGGGTGTAGGATACTCCGAAACAATTGCACACTCCTGAATCTGCGGTGGGTTGGTACCCCACGCTACGTAAGGAGTAGGTTTCTTGGTAAGACTTGGTCCACGTGAATGGGTCGTGCCTTAAAAATGATGAGAAGTTGCGAATTGACGCCCTGTGAAGTGTCCTTCGACCAACTAGTGCTAATCCGGTCACTGTCTCCAGGTCACCATGCCTCGGTCAATGAGCGGGCGAAGCACCCAATGGCTCCGTCAGGAGTACATCGTCAACTTCAGCCCGTAGTCAAACCGGTACACGCACAAATATCTTAGTTGAGAGTGGGGGACATCAGTAAAGTGCTTCTCATCGGGGTAATACAGTACCACTGTATACAATGACCCCATTTTTTGTTGGATTCATTTCCGCCGAGGAGTGGTCGATAATGAGAATTTCAGGCCAGTCTGATTATCACCAGTACAGAGGGCAATTATCTAATAGTTATGTGGCTTTCCCTCAAACTGTATACTCTTTCATGTCAATTGTAAATTAGTGTTGCTTGGTAGTGTTCAGGGTCTTTTTGTCGAACAGGCACATCTGCATACCAGTAATTATGTGCAGACTTGGCTCTTTCTTTGGAGCAGTACAGTTGTAAGATAAATCCTGTTTGTAATTTTATAAATTAGTTGCTCATTAAGGGCTTACGAAGGTTTTGATGCCTTGCTGGCATATCTGCATACCAGTAAATATGTGCAGATTCATTTCTTGCTTTGAATCAATATTGTTGCTACACTCCTAAAGCAGTGGCAATGTTCAGGTCTTTTCTGCCTCGCGGGCAAATCTTCATACCAGTAATTATGTACAGACTTGGCTCTTCCTGAGATTGTAGGACTGGGTCCATTGAATGTAACAAAAATAATCGATGCCTATTTACAAATGAAATGAAGAGTCTGCATTTTGGTGCAACTCCATATAACTGTCGGGTGATTTCGCTCTGAACTTGTGACACTCTGATCGGTCTGAAAAAATCATTATCCCGCCCCTCTGGGAAAAATTTGCAGCCAGATTGCACCATTGCCTGTTACTGTCTGAGAGATGGCAATGTCAGGGGTTCATGACGGTGGTTAAACCTATTGCGAATGGGCAGCACAAGGGTGTAGGATACTCCGAAACCATTGCACACTCCTGAATCTGCGGTGGGTTGGTACCCCACGCTACGTAAGGAGTAGGTTTCTTGGTAAGACTTGGTCCACGTGAATGGGTCGTGCCTTAAAAATGATGAGAAGTTGCGAATTGACGCCCTGTGAAGTGTCCTTCGACCAACTAGTGCTAATCCGGTCACTGTCTCCAGGTCACCATGCCTCGGTCAATGAGCGGGCGAAGCACCCAATGGCTCCGTCAGGAGTACATCGTCAACTTCAGCCCGTAGTCAAACCGGTACATGCACAAATATCTTAGTTGAGAGTGGGGGACATCAGTAAAGTGCTTCTCATCGGGGTAATACAGTACCACTGTATACAATGACCCCATTTTTTGTTGGATTCATTTCCGCCGAGGAGTGGTCGATAATGAGAATTTCAGGCCAGTCTGATTATCACCAGTACAGTGGGCAATTATCTAATAGTTATGTGGCTTTCCCTCAAACTGTATACTCTTTCATGTCAATTGTAAATTAGTGTTGCTTGGTAGTGTTCAGGGTCTTTTTGTCGAACAGGCACATCTGCATACCAGTAATTATGTGCAGACTTGGCTCTTTCTTTGGAGCAGTACAGTTGTAAGATAAATCCTGTTTGTAATTTTATAAATTAGTTGCTCATTAAGGGCTTACGAAGGTTTTGATGCCTTGCTGGCATATCTGCATACCAGTAAATATGTGCAGATTCATTTCTTGCTTTGAATCAATATTGTTGCTACACTACTAAAGCAGTGGCAATGTTCAGGTCTTTTCTGCCTCGCGGGCAAATCTTCATACCAGTAATTATGTACAGACTTGGCTCTTCCTGAGATTGTAGGACTGGGTCCATTGAATGTAACAAAAATAATCGATGCCTACTTACAAATGAAATGAAGAGTCTGCATTTTGGTGCAACTCCATATAACTGTCGGGTGATTTCGCTCTGAACTTGTGACACTCTGATCGGTCTGAAAAAATCATTATCCCGCCCCTCTGGGAAAAATTTGCAGCCAGATTGCACCATTGCCTGTTACTGTCTGAGAGATGGCAATGTCAGGGGTTCATGACGGTGGTTAAACCTATTGCGAATGGGCAGCACAATTGGGTGTAGGATACTCCGAAACCATTGCACACTCCTGAATCTGCGGTGGGTTGGTACCCCACGCTACGTAAGGAGTAGGTTTCTTGGTAAGACTTGGTCCACGTGAATGGGTCGTGCCTTAAAAATGATGAGAAGTTGCGAATTGACGCCCTGTGAAGTGTCCTTCGACCAACTAGTGCTAATCCGGTCACTGTCTCCAGGTCACCATGCCTCGGTCAATGAGCGGGCGAAGCACCCAATGGCTCCGTCAGGAGTACATCGTCAACTTCAGCCCGTAGTCAAACCGGTACATGCACAAATATCTTAGTTGAGAGTGGGGGACATCAGTAAAGTGCTTCTCATCGGGGTAATACAGTACCACTGTATACAATGACCCCATTTTTTGTTGGATTCATTTCCGCCGAGGAGTGGTCGATAATGAGAATTTCAGGCCAGTCTGATTATCACCAGTACAGAGGGCAATTATCTAATAGTTATGTGGCTTTCCCTCAAACTGTATACTCTTTCATGTCAATTGTAAATTAGTGTTGCTTGGTAGTGTTCAGGGTCTTTTTGTCGAACAGGCACATCTGCATACCAGTAATTATGTGCAGACTTGGCTCTTTCTTTGGAGCAGTACAGTTGTAAGATAAATCCTGTTTGTAATTTTATAAATTAGTTGCTCATTAAGGGCTTACGAAGGTTTTGATGCCTTGCTGGCATATCTGCATACCAGTAAATATGTGCAGATTCATTTCTTGCTTTGAATCAATATTGTTGCTACACTCCTAAAGCAGTGGCAATGTTCAGGTCTTTTCTGCCTCGCGGGCAAATCTTCATACCAGTAATTATGTGCAGACTTGGCTCTTCCTGAGATTGTAGGACTGGGTCCATTGAATGTAACAAAAATAATCGATGCCTATTTACAAATGAAATGAAGAGTCTGCATTTTGGTGCAACTCCATATAACTGTCGGGTGATTTCGCTCTGAACTTGTGACACTCTGATCGGTCTGAAAAAATCATTATCCCGCCCCTCTGGGAAAAATTTGCAGCCAGATTGCACCATTGCCTGTTACTGTCTGAGAGATGGCAATGTCAGGGGTTCATGACGGTGGTTAAACCTATTGCGAATGGGCAGCACAATTGGGTGTAGGATACTCCGAAACCATTGCACACTCCTGAATCTGCGGTGGGTTGGTACCCCACGCTACGTAAGGAGTAGGTTTCTTGGTAAGACTTGGTCCACGTGAATGGGTCGTGCCTTAAAAATGATGAGAAGTTGCGAATTGACGCCCTGTGAAGTGTCCTTCGACCAACTAGTGCTAATCCGGTCACTGTCTCCAGGTCACCATGCCTCGGTCAATGAGCGGGCGAAGCACCCAATGGCTCCGTCAGGAGTACATCGTCAACTTCAGCCCGTAGTCAAACCGGTACATGCACAAATATCTTAGTTGAGAGTGGGGGACATCAGTAAAGTGCTTCTCATCGGGGTAATACAGTACCACTGTATACAATGACCCCATTTTTTGTTGGATTCATTTCCGCCGAGGAGTGGTCGATAATGAGAATTTCAGGCCAGTCTGATTATCACCAGTACAGAGGGCAATTATCTAATAGTTATGTGGCTTTCCCTCAAACTGTATACTCTTTCATGTCAATTGTAAATTAGTGTTGCTTGGTAGTGTTCAGGGTCTTTTTGTCGAACAGGCACATCTGCATACCAGTAATTATGTGCAGACTTGGCTCTTTCTTTGGAGCAGTACAGTTGTAAGATAAATCCTGTTTGTAATTTTATAAATTAGTTGCTCATTAAGGGCTTACGAAGGTTTTGATGCCTTGCTGGCATATCTGCATACCAGTAAATATGTGCAGATTCATTTCTTGCTTTGAATCAATATTGTTGCTACACTCCTAAAGCAGTGGCAATGTTCAGGTCTTTTCTGCCTCGCGGGCAAATCTTCATACCAGTAATTATGTGCAGACTTGGCTCTTCCTGAGATTGTAGGACTTGGTCCATTGAATGTAACAAAAATAATCGATGCCTATTTACAAATGAAATGAAGAGTCTGCATTTTGGTGCAACTCCATATAACTGTCGGGTGATTTCGCTCTGAACTTGTGACACTCTGATCGGTCTGAAAAAATCATTATCCCGCCCCTCTGGGAAAAATTTGCAGCCAGATTGCACCATTGCCTGTTACTGTCTGAGAGATGGCAATGTCAGGGGTTCATGACGGTGGTTAAACCTATTGCGAATGGGCAGCACAATTGGGTGTAGGATACTCCGAAACCATTGCACACTCCTGAATCTGCGGTGGGTTGGTACCCCACGCTACGTAAGGAGTAGGTTTCTTGGTAAGACTTGGTCCACGTGAATGGGTCGTGCCTTAAAAATGATGAGAAGTTGCGAATTGACGCCCTGTGAAGTGTCCTTCGACCAACTAGTGCTAATCCGGTCACTGTCTCCAGGTCACCATGCCTCGGTCAATGAGCGGGCGAAGCACCCAATGGCTCCGTCAGGAGTACATCGTCAACTTCAGCCCGTAGTCAAACCGGTACACGCACAAATATCTTAGTTGAGAGTGGGGGACATCAGTAAAGTGCTTCTCATCGGGGTAATACAGTACCACTGTATACAATGACCCCATTTTTTGTTGGATTCATTTCCGCCGAGGAGTGGTCGATAATGAGAATTTCAGGCCAGTCTGATTATCACCAGTACAGAGGGCAATTATCTAATAGTTATGTGGCTTTCCCTCAAACTGTATACTCTTTCATGTCAATTGTAAATTAGTGTTGCTTGGTAGTGTTCAGGGTCTTTTTGTCGAACAGGCACATCTGCATACCAGTAATTATGTGCAGACTTGGCTCTTTCTTTGGAGCAGTACAGTTGTAAGATAAATCCTGTTTGTAATTTTATAAATTAGTTGCTCATTAAGGGCTTACGAAGGTTTTGATGCCTTGCTGGCATATCTGCATACCAGTAAATATGTGCAGATTCATTTCTTGCTTTGAATCAATATTGTTGCTACACTCCTAAAGCAGTGGCAATGTTCAGGTCTTTTCTGCCTCGCGGGCAAATCTTCATACCAGTAATTATGTGCAGACTTGGCTCTTCCTGAGATTGTAGGACTGGGTCCATTGAATGTAACAAAAATAATCGATGCCTATTTACAAATGAAATGAAGAGTCTGCATTTTGGTGCAACTCCATATAACTGTCGGGTGATTTCGCTCTGAACTTGTGACACTCTGATCGGTCTGAAAAAATCATTATCCCGCCCCTCTGGGAAAAATTTGCAGCCAGATTGCACCATTGCCTGTTACTGTCTGAGAGATGGCAATGTCAGGGGTTCATGACGGTGGTTAAACCTATTGCGAATGGGCAGCACAATTGGGTGTAGGATACTCCGAAACCATTGCACACTCCTGAATCTGCGGTGGGTTGGTACCCCACGCTACGTAAGGAGTAGGTTTCTTGGTAAGACTTGGTCCACGTGAATGGGTCGTGCCTTAAAAATGATGAGAAGTTGCGAATTGACGCCCTGTGAAGTGTCCTTCGACCAACTAGTGCTAATCCGGTCACTGTCTCCAGGTCACCATGCCTCGGTCAATGAGCGGGCGAAGCACCCAATGGCTCCGTCAGGAGTACATCGTCAACTTCAGCCCGTAGTCAAACCGGTACATGCACAAATATCTTAGTTGAGAGTGGGGGACATCAGTAAAGTGCTTCTCATCGGGGTAATACAGTACCACTGTATACAATGACCCCATTTTTTGTTGGATTCATTTCCGCCGAGGAGTGGTCGATAATGAGAATTTCAGGCCAGTCTGATTATCACCAGTACAGAGGGCAATTATCTAATAGTTATGTGGCTTTCCCTCAAACTGTATACTCTTTCATGTCAATTGTAAATTAGTGTTGCTTGGTAGTGTTCAGGGTCTTTTTGTCGAACAGGCACATCTGCATACCAGTAATTATGTGCAGACTTGGCTCTTTCTTTGGAGCAGTACAGTTGTAAGATAAATCCTGTTTGTAATTTTATAAATTAGTTGCTCATTAAGGGCTTACGAAGGTTTTGATGCCTTGCTGGCATATCTGCATACCAGTAAATATGTGCAGATTCATTTCTTGCTTTGAATCAATATTGTTGCTACACTCCTAAAGCAGTGGCAATGTTCAGGTCTTTTCTGCCTCGCGGGCAAATCTTCATACCAGTAATTATGTGCAGACTTGGCTCTTCCTGAGATTGTAGGACTTGGTCCATTGAATGTAACAAAAATAATCGATGCCTATTTACAAATGAAATGAAGAGTCTGCATTTTGGTGCAACTCCATATAACTGTCGGGTGATTTCGCTCTGAACTTGTGACACTCTGATCGGTCTGAAAAAATCATTATCCCGCCCCTCTGGGAAAAATTTGCAGCCAGATTGCACCATTGCCTGTTACTGTCTGAGAGATGGCAATGTCAGGGGTTCATGACGGTGGTTAAACCTATTGCGAATGGGCAGCACAATTGGGTGTAGGATACTCCGAAA
The DNA here is from genome assembly GCF_910592395.1 of Lineus longissimus. Lineage (NCBI taxonomy): Eukaryota > Metazoa > Nemertea > Pilidiophora > Heteronemertea > Lineidae > Lineus > Lineus longissimus. Next base: position 7,468,353 of record NC_088309.1, read on the forward strand.
CCATTGCACACTCCTGAATCTGCGGTGGGTTGGTACCCCACGCTACGTAAGGAGTAGGTTTCTTGGTAAGACTTGGTCCACGTGAATGGGTCGTGCCTTAAAAATGATGAGAAGTTGCGAATTGACGCCCTGTGAAGTGTCCTTCGACCAACTAGTGCTAATCCGGTCACTGTCTCCAGGTCACCATGCCTCGGTCAATGAGCGGGCGAAGCACCCAATGGCTCCGTCAGGAGTACATCGTCAACTTCAGCCCGTAGTCAAACCGGTACACGCACAAATATCTTAGTTGAGAGTGGGGGACATCAGTAAAGTGCTTCTCATCGGGGTAATACAGTACCACTGTATACAATGACCCCATTTTTTGTTGGATTCATTTCCGCCGAGGAGTGGTCGATAATGAGAATTTCAGGCCAGTCTGATTATCACCAGTACAGAGGGCAATTTTCTAATAGTTATGTGGCTTTCCCTCAAACTGTAAACTCTTTCATGTCAATTGTAAATTAGTGTTGCTTGGTAGTGTTCAGGGTCTTTTTGTCGAACAGGCACATCTGCATACCAGTAATTATGTGCAGACTTGGCTCTTTCTTTGGAGCAGTACAGTTGTAAGATAAATCCTGTTTGTAATTTTATAAATTAGTTGCTCATTAAGGGCTTACGAAGGTTTTGATGCCTTGCTGGCATATCTGCATACCAGTAAATATGTGCAGATTCATTTCTTGCTTTGAATCAATATTGTTGCTACACTCCTAAAGCAGTGGCAATGTTCAGGTCTTTTCTGCCTCGCGGGCAAATCTGCATACCAGTAATTATGTGCAGACTTGGCTCTTCCAGAGATTGTAGAACTGGGTCCATTGAATGTAACAAAAATAATGGATGCCTATTTAAATATGTGAATATGTCCTTCGACCAGCTATAAACATTGGGAGTGCTTCAGCACTGTTTGTGTACATGATACACAGCTCATGTGTCTGGCATTAATATACAGATACACAAGCTTAATTTGGCGTATTGTTCATTAGGATTTCATTCTGATTTATTGATACATGGGGGCTTTTCCTAAATACGACATGGCCTGGTTCCGTAAACGATCAAGAGCACACATCTAGAGTGCTAATCCATGGGGTAAGTCGGATTTACTTGGAGTCTGTTGGACTGGGTCCACTGAGCGTGATAAAATAATTAACACCGATTTACAATTGAAATGAAGAGTCTGCATTTTGGTGTAATCCATGTAACTGTCCTGTCCTGATGCTCCCTGATGTTGGTCTTTGACTGTTCTTTGGTCAGCTCCGTGATTCTTTTTTACCACGAGCAGGCTCCTTTAGGCCTACAACCTGTCAGTGTTGTAAATTTCAATTAAGAATAAAATTGTAAACTATGCTAGTGTCATTTTGTTTGTTTTAGTGTTTATGGCGTTTCATTGTTAGATTAGAGCTGCAGAAGAAACTACGTAAATAAGCAGAAGAAGTCAGTGCTTTCCTCTGAATATTATAAAACTAGTAGTGCTCCGGAAAAAAATAGCATTTCAAGAATCTACAGTGATGTCATCTTAGAGTTGTTTCTCTCATGCCTGAAAATGTGGTCCTGTATTATTCATGCATAGGCGTCTTTGAATTTCACCAAGTTGTATTCTGATGGCATGACCGGGACAATGTTACAACCTGTAATGGACATTTTTTGGGGTGTGATGTGAAGATTCACTCAGTATGAAACTGTGGTATATGCCACAGGGACAAAGTCACATCCGGTGATTATGGCCTAGCTGACTTGACGATGTCCAAGGTGAAATTTAATCTTCACCCCCAGAATGAGCATACCAATTGAAGTAGACCTCTCTGTTCACCATGCTGCAAACAGGTTGATAGGGACAATGTCACAAGTGTTGAGTAGGTTGTGACATCTTCCCTTGGAGGGAAATGAAGCCTTTAGGCCCCTCTAGTACTGTAGAAAAGCTAGTAAATCCATTTGCTTAGAGTGCTTAATTCTGATTATTAGCTTCAGATGCCATATTTACACTCCAGACACAATGGACAGGCCTTATCGCCTGGTACATAGAGGAAGGACAATCAGGATGACGAAAGCAACTGTATTGGAGTCCCTAGCCTTGTTTGGCTCTGGAGTGGCAAGTACAGCAATGGATTGGGGAACAAAAATAAAGGAGCACAGAACCACACTATCAGGACACTCTTAATTGGGACTGACAAGTGCTGTCCTAGAGGTGTCCTGATTAGAGAGGTCAAATATAATGGAAATTACAACTTTGGGTTCTAAAACTAGTGTTCTTTATAGAGAGGTGTTTGCTGAAGTAGGTTCCACTGTCAAAAAGTCTTAGGCTACTCAAATTGCTTGGTGGTTGGGGTAGGTTCCAGTCCATCATCACAACCGTCATCAAAAGTTTTATAATCATTGTCCAAGACATGAAGAAAATGAATAAAAATGTAGATCTGTTACTTGCAAGACTAGTACATACAAATACAGCTAATGGGCCCCACCCTGTGTCTTATGTCATTGGCAATACCAAAAAATCTACTCATGCAAAAGGCCTAAAAACATGCTCAATTTCATAGGAAAGTGACCTAGGCGACAGTAGTGCTATCTAGCGGTAGAAAGTAGAACTGAGAGTTTTGGACGAAGATTTCAGTTCTATTTTCTGCCGCGAGCTAGCGTTACCGTCGCCTGAGCCAATTTCATCTTGTGGGTCCTGTCCTCTGAAGGCAACAGGAGTCGGGTAAAATTAGCACAATCATTAAATTTTGACACATATTTGTGTATATGGAGATCTCCACTTGGACACAGTCGTGGGACAGAATGACTGAAAAATACAACCCTTGATGGCAAAACCGACAAACATGTATTCGTCACATGCAGTGCAGTGGTACAACCCAAAGCGAAGACTGAACATTCCAGATTACATAGACAGGGTAAATTGAAAATAAACTTCAACATTGAAGCTCCCAAATCATCAGCAAAACACTGTATGATCTACGGTGAGGCACCGCCTGATACGTCAAATTAAGCGGTCAATACAAATACTGATCATACGGGTCGAGATAGGATCGCGAGATCTCTGTTCAGAGGGAGGCAGATTGAATCCTGATCTCTCTGTTGAAAAGGGACAGGGGTCGATTGAAATTGGGCATATTAAACCACAAGAAGAAAGATAGGACAATAAATTTACAAGATAAGCTTTTTATTGACAAATAAGAATCTCCCTTAAAACAAATGGTTGCATTCAATCAACGACACATCAGCTAAACCTGAAGTTTTTCTTTTCTTTTTTGTGGCCCCAGCATGGTGATTTTTACATGTTACACAACAAGAATTTCATAGTCGAAGGATAAGCAGATCATTGCCTTTTAATAGTATGATACAGCTAGCAACCCCTCCCATATGGCAGTTTTGAACACCATTTTCTATGGTATACTAATTATAAGGAACACAGTTGTTTTTAACAAGAAGTAACCCAGATATACAGTACAATAAGATAGAAACAACTATCAATAATTCGTAAAACACGCCAGAGATATATCGTCAACTTGTCCTTATGTTTGAATATGGAATGCAGTATAACATCATGCAAAATGGACCAAATGAATAATGAAGCTTTCAATTCTGGATTATGATAAGGTGTTGCACTATTTCCTTGATCTGGTTATTATTAACATGATTGCAGCTGAACTGTTCCTTTGTTGACGTCCTTAAGAATATGTTTTTAAAATTATGAGGCAGTGGATAAATGTTCACTGGATTTGGAGTTTTCACTCCTTTTAGAAATGTCAAGTTTTGCAAAAGCTAGGCCCTGGCCTATACGAGGTCTTGTGGAGTGTTCTGCCTTCACCTAGAACGATCGTCGCGTTGGATCCTCCTAATATCCACTGTTGTAACTGCCACCACCGCCATAACCTCCTCCTGAAGATAAAATAAGAACACATTTAATATAGAGGCCAATATATTTGAAGTAAGATGCTGCAGAGGTGTCTTATGGTACTCCTCAAATATAAAATCAACTCCCATTGATCAAAGTTATTTAGTACGACACCACGACTACAAATGTGGGATATTTTACCTGAGCTGTAGCCGCCGCCACCACTCCTGTATCCACCACCACCACCGCTGTTGTAGTCACGACCACCACCGCCGCCGCCTCCTTGTCTGTAGGGATGGTTTCTACCACCACCTGCAAGAAGATGACAATCATTTCAGATGAGAGAATATTTAACGAGGTTATGCCAATTGTTGATCAGACAAACTAACGACAAGGGTGTGGATCCCTGCTTTTTCTGAGTTAGCATGATTAGCAGTAGAGCCATCAAACACTGGCCATTTTGCATTGAACTCTGGGTATTTAAAGGGGTTCACCGTTCGTGATTACTTGTGGTCCAGTTAAATAGAAATCCACTAATACACAACGTCATAGTGCAGATATTGTGAAAACAAATTTGTCTAAACTTGGTAGTCCTAGTATTTGTATATCAGTCTACACAACGGCAGTGTTCAAATTCATAATTTGTACGTATTTCCGCAATTGGATATTTTTGAATTAAATTACAAACATCACCCTGAATATTTGACAACAAACACCTGTAAATTTCAGTTCCCAGCACATTCTTTTACTGACAGTGATTTGAATGACTCAGGAGATTGAAACCCAATATCCAATCCATAGAGAAAATGGACAGCACATGCACGCAGCTTAGCACTTAAGAAGAGACAGATACTTTCTAGAATTCCAATTATTTTCTATTAGTAAATGAGAGGATCAGGAATACCAACACCGGCACACATATCAAGGTCTGAAGCGGAATTAGTAACAAGTATGTGAGGAACGACTCGGGAGATTGAAACCCGATATTAGTTGAGGTAATCACAAAATGGAAACCTATCACATGCATACTAGCTTTAAGGATGTCACCTAAGTAGTAAGTACGCAAGTTTCTATATTTATAAGGGGAAGAAGAGAGAAAAGGTTATACTAATAGAGGGACAAGTACCATAATCCTCACCTGATCCACCATAGCCGCCACCTCCGTATCCGCCGCCGCCACCTCCGTATCCGCCGCCGCCACCTCCGTATCCGCCACCGCCACGTCCGTATCCACCACCGCCGCTTCTCTTGTTGGTGGCCAGGTTGATCTTCAGCTGTAATAAGATGCACAAGATAAGAAAACAAACATTGGCAAAGTGTTCAGCTCAATACAAAGTGCCCTTCAGATTCTAATGGAATGCCAAACATGGCTAAAATTTTCAGAGCCATAACTGGCATCAAAAGGGGTTTTAGTATGAAAATGTATGTAGTGACTTGCTTCCCCACTTAAGATATGACAATCAAGAGGAAATGTTAAAGTTGCCATGTCTAATTTTCATCAAACACCAGTTGAGGAGGGCCAGCCTTAGTGAATTTAAAATGGACTCCCAGGAAAATTAACCTGCTCTTCATGACAGGTAAGCAAGTTCTGAACCAAGCTGTATGGCGATTGATGAAATACAACACTCCAGACACAAGACTCTTTTTATAGCATCAAGGAAGGTAGCCTTATTCATACAACCTGCCTACTTCTGATAACCTCAATACAAAAATGCAATTCAAAGATGGCAAACTTTGAAAAACGTTGAAGAATGCACTCTCATAAAGTAGGCAGACTAAACAGAATTTAACATTTTGAGAAAAAATTATACTTGGGGAAACCCACTGGGATACGTATCGGTACATGTAATATACGAGCAAGAACTAAGTAGCCTTTGAAAGAAAGAAATCTTTTGATAATACCTCCAATGCAGAAATCATCAAATAACCAAAGTCTTCCATACAAATGTTCCTCATCAATATAACAATTAGCTCGCACAATATATTCTGCTTGCACTAGATCGCCACAAAATGTTCACTGTGCTCAGAAACCGTCTCCATGGCTAACTTAGAACTTCCTAGAATAACAATTGACCCGATTTATGAACAGAATCGAACAATACACTACAGATCTTCATCCGCAATAAAGGCTTTTTTCATAAATTTTTATTGGCGATAAAAGTTTGACGAGTGGACTACCATAACCGATCCTGGTGATATCTTGAACTGCTATCCACGAATGATCTTCCTCTCCTTCAAGAACTCCATACCGATCTTTGTCACATTTCCACAGCATCTTATTTAAGTATCACACCAGCACAATGTCCAAAATGTTGCAGCACCAACCAACACCCCCCCCCTGCAGTTTTATATTTTTGTTGAGGAATACTAATAGCTTTCATTTGTGGCACATTAATTTCACCCCAGTAATCTTACATGAAACACACCACAATTGTATGAACAATCATGGATAGGATTTTTTCATTGCGACCTCAAGACAGACTGGGGACTGCCCACATGCAAGATAGAGCAAAAGGTGTGTCCTCTTGCAAATCTTGAAAATATCCAAATGCTTTTTTATACACAGATATCTGATAACTAGGAGAGCAAGCAGTGAGGACCATTTTCAATCATGTTAAGGATCAAACCAGCCGTTTTCCTCATACTGAAACATTCCACAAATTAGGCCTAGAGGTTGGTTTTTGACACTTGTTAAAAACAAGCATGCTGCATTGTGTCACTAAAGCTATAATCTTCCTTCTGCAATTGCATATTTCATAACATCCACTTGATGATGATCCATAATAAGGCACTTTTCAAACAATGTCTTATCCCATTGTTCTTACTGCCTTGATCTTATATCAAGGTATATTTTTTGTTAGCCAGGCAATGCAATCATGATATCTTTGCCAATAATATTCTCTCGTCCTACAACATCCAAATAGTTTGAGCTGCTCTTGTTGGAAACATGCTATTCGAAAACACGATGATCATCTTATTTTGCAATATCGAAATATCTGCTATCTCATGATGAAACTGCTCAAACAGTGTAAATCAGTCACGAAGTCTTGATGCATTTCCTATCAAACAAAGATTATACGGATGAACTTTTCATAAATGATGTAAAATGTACAGTAATGTAAACAAGCAAACGGTCCATTTTTCTTACACTATCATGTTCAGCCTTCCACAACATTTTATAACGTCAACAATTTGAGACCACATCCTTGATGGTTAATTTCAGACAGCCAATTGAATCCTGATAACCGGCATTAACGTTATAGGTCACAACATCGCAAAATCCCCCACAGCCCTTTCCCTGTAATAACAACAACCAATGTCCATATCGTTTAGGGCTATGTAGAGCTACCTACTAGTACAAGTGAATTACCTGAAAGACTGTCTTTCATGTAGGTTTTACGCCTCAACATTACCCTTTTTGTACAGAATTCAATTAAGCATGAAACTGTGTTCGAATCTATCTCTGGTTGGAATAATTGAAAGAATTATTTTGTAACAGCATTCCCTTCTTTTAGAAAATTGCAAAAATCGTTCTTTAGCAAAAATGGCGCTGCTTGATACTTTAAAATATTCAGTCTTTTGAATGAATGCAGACATGATTACATTTCGTTGCTCGTCGATCACAATATCACAATATCATAGCAGAAATACAGCAGTTCTCTCCGAGAACAGATCACAGAAATGTCCAAGACTTTAAGGTCAGCGGGAGAGAACAAATGCAGCATGTGCAGAGTTAGTCATTTCCTTCCGGTTCCCAGATTACCCACAGCAATGCCAATAACGAGAAGAGAGCAAACGAGTCAATGTACTAATATTTTGTGGAAGCCCCAATCAATAACAGTCAAGAAAATGAACAGTCAAAAAACAGTAGATACTGGATCAAAATATCTCAATGAAATGTACATTCCAACAACGAGAGTATTCAGAGACGGTCATTAGATAAGAACAAGACTACTTAAACTCCCAACACTTCTTTCTTTTTACACTTCTGACATGCAACGAGCTAATGCCAAATATGTTTTAACACAACACTAAGAGTGTATCAAAGTAACAAGTGTCTATTTCTGCAAAATTCCTCTTCAAAAAGGTCAACTTTAATTAAAATACTTGAGCTGATGACGTCGCCACTTAATAATCCTAAAAGCTGATGCCATAATGCAGTTATCAGATGTTCCATTCCCCAATAGAGTGCTTTCACATGACGTCATCATCGGCCATGTTGGAGGGACAGACAAAAGAAAGCAAGCCCAAATGACCATGATAGCATTTGTTTCAGCTCATTGTTAGTTCTGCCCTCCAACTTGGCTGACCGTGAAAACACCCTATAGTCCTTTCAAGTTAAAATGTACAGAAACTTAAAACTCATAAAGTTTTCCCAAACTGAAATAAGGGGTCTGTTGTTACAGGTACAACAGACCTGGTGTATCATTAATGATGCGCCATGACTGGCAATGCATTTATGATTTAGCATGAAGTTTAGAATGGAAATTTTAGAATTGAGCATCACAAAAAATTTCTGTACATCTAAGACATGAGAATGATACATGTAATACCATGCAAAAGGTTTCACAGACCTTAGCAGCAACGGGATATTCCGGCTCTGCGTTTATCTTTACAACATGTACAATGGTCAAGTATTAATCTCACCTGGTGAACCTATGGCGACCTTTCATGCCAACATCTCCGAGGATGGATAGATATGGCGTATCCACTTCTTGGAAGTTCCTGCCGAGGCTCTAAATTCGCGTACAAATCCCATGGCCACCCCTAAGTGGTCATTGGCTAAAACAGCATCCATTCAAAGAGTTAGCCATACGCACTACAAAACTAAAATCTTGGGGCCACGAAAACGAGCAAGTATCGACTGGCGACCAATTTTCTAGTGGCTTGAATAATGATATGAAGCAACCCAGTTTGCAAACATTCAGTGAGGGCATATTTTGGACAAAAGAATAGCAGAAGATTTAAATTTTGTAGCAAGTTTGGCGAACCCTCAAATCATGAAAAGTCCTGAAAGGTATAAACTAGCATTATCCTCATTACTTTACATTAAAGTACAGACAAGTGCAAGTGCTGAGGTATCTAGACAATATACATGTATGCACCGAAATATTTTAAACCATGGGGACAGACTCGTGGGCGGGGAGGGGGTCTTGATGCAGGGGGTCTTGATGCAGATTGCTAATTATTATTCAGGTGCTATTTCACAGCATATTTGAGGAATGCCTGTTCAAAAACATGTAAAAATCATGTGATCATAGAAAAATTCACCAATATACATGTAGCAGATTAACTGTTGTGTTGCCGGTAAAACCTGACCAACCCGCTTTAGAAAAAAAAGACAAACAAAACCCAACCACAATAAATGTTTTTTTAAGGAAAATTAAAATACTTTTTTAAAAGGGGTGCAATATACATGACCCCCCCAACTGTGTCTGATGGACTCAAAAATGCTTGTAACTGAAGAGTTGAAAGCTATATATCTGAGCAGGAATTAGTTTTTTTGTTGCCTACCCTTTCGTGTGTACATGTATCTTCTGCACAAAATACTGGGAAAAAATTTTTTCTCCCAACTATCAAACCCTTAAATTACATTTGGATGAGGCGGCCAACACAAGACTTATTCTGTTCGGTTTAACGGTTCTTACAGCTCTTTCTTTCATATCTTGTCCGTCCAGGTCACAACAAAGCTTTGCTGTATCTTTGGAATCGAATGTGACGAAGCCGAAACCTCTTGAACGGTCAGTATCTCTGTCTGTAATAACTTTGCAATCTATTATGACTGCCCCGGCTATTTGTGATTCCAAGTAGTGTCGAAGTTCATCATCACCAACGTTGAAATCCAGATTCCCAACGTAACACTTGCAACCACTGGAATAAAAGATATACCGTACATATTATATCGGAAGGATTTTATTTTTTTAATATATTTTTATCGGTTCATAAGAAAGCAGGAACGGACCGAAACGAACCAAAACGGGCCGGAACAGAGTTAAAATTTGCCGAAACGGAGCTTCTAGTGGTTTTAAATGGCATCTATAGGCAAGATAGGGCACCCTATTTTTATATATAGGCCTCTATTATATATATAGGCCTATTTTGAATAATGCAAGTTTTCATAACTATAAGTGTAACTATAGTGTTGTTGGTCGTCGTAACATCACGATGCATGGCCGTTTATTAATATCATATATATATTTTGAATAATGCAAGTTTTCAAAACTAAGTAACTACAGTGTAGGTCGTCGTAACATCACGATGCATGGCCGTTTATTATGATAGAGAACTCGTAATGATAGGCGCCTGCGCCTTCGTGTATATGAATGACGAGTGGCTTCGACGAGAAGTGCACGCAGCAGTGCACCGTGACTGTACATCATGTACATGATGTATGTATAGTGTATACAGTTTAACTGTGCATGTTGAGTGCAAATCGAGCAAACGCATGGCGCGCCGGTCGGGGAGCGGGCATGGAAGACACACGATTTTCCATCAGAAAACATGGCATAGCCGGTAAAATAGGAAATAAACCGCATGAATCGATATCAATAAATCTTCTCGAAAATAACGACTGTTACTTACTCTTCGTCAGACATTCTGGTTCAGTTCAAGATTGGTGTTTTGAGAAGAAAATGGGACAGAAAACACAGCTACGATGTTACACGACTGCGCCCGGGAGACAAAGGTCGAATGGCGTGTGTACTGAAAACGAGGCTCAATATTATGTTAATGAGCTATTTTATGATAATGGTGTGGTCTCACTAGCCAGTGGTGATCAGGTCAACATTGGTCCCCCATTACCATGGATACAGATAAGCCTATCATATCGCTATTGCTGCATGTTCAAATGTCGGTGTCCTGGGTATTTTGTGAAAAGGTAGCTCTGACAATTATTTGAGGAAAATATCAGCTTCTTCTGTGCACGTCCGCAGTGACCAGGTCTCGCATGCTTTTTATAGCTCAATCGGATGTTGACATGAACTGGTTCCTGTCAGAGTGCACATGTTCTCAAGGTGAGACTTCGCGGTCAAAATGCTCAAAGAAAAGCCGCAACGACACCCTATTTTGGTATCAAAATTTAAAATTGTTATTATTTGGCTTTCTCAATGTGATAAGTAGAAGTTTATAAAAATATTATTTCACCATCCATGTTAATCGTCAAGTTATAAGGCGGCAAGGTGAAATTTTCATCGATGTACAGGGTGTCTCATGTATTGTGCTGCCCCCATGTTCTCATGACTGAATTACTTGATAACAATGAAAGCTGGCCAGATGTATTCTAGAAGCGACAAGCTATTCAGAAATGTATAGGTTTATGTGTGAGAGCGATATACTGCAAGGTCGACAGCCACTTGAACAGGGGTATGCATGAAATGACGTCGCGCCATTTGTGGAGCCAGGTAGGCCCGGCCATTGCACTGGCTAGTGAGACCTGTACGTCGGGTAGTGCATTCATGGTGCATGAAGATGAACTCCAACTAAGGACAAGATATAAAACAGGGACAGATCTAACATGCTCAGCAGGGTGTTTTTGACGTGTCAAACACACCTGGCAAGATCCAGGTTTATGACAACTTTTCAGTCAACGTCAAAGGTTGGTGGGTTGGTTAAAAATGATTCAATGCGGTTGGCATTGGCACCGACTTTGGCACGTCGTGACGTCACAACGTCAGAAGACATCGCCTAATGCCTCAGTGGACAAAGACAAACCAGAGCCCAAACAAAACAAATGCGCAGACGCGGAACATGTCAGAAGGTTGAAGCCAACATCAAACAATGCCATCATAAGCCACTGTCATGACTGTTACCGATTGATTGTTCTCTGTGAAACGCATGACCAGTCGGCACCCAAACAAACTTTTTCATAATCATCAGATTCTAAAGTTCCCCTCTCCCCTCTCACAGTCATTCACACATACAGTGGATTGAATTATAATGGTTGATGTCAGTTACCCTGGATTAATAGTTTTTTGGTATTGTGTACTGGATTTTAAAGGAATGAGGTGGAGTGTAGGTATCACTCACATGTGGGCAGGTCCTCCCTTAATTCGTCAACTTTAAAATTGTAGGCATGTCTAACAGCAAACTATTGCAATGTATTTCAGGTTCCACAAGCTCCAACATGGAAAGACCCAGATCCTGAATTGCTTCCTGAGGTAAATAGGCCTTACCATGGTATAAGTTAAGATAAGTGTACGTCCTCCGGGATACTATCTAAGAAGGAGTTTTTATCAGTGTGAACGAATGTAAGACAGAAACATCTGTCCAAGTAGTCATTGTCAGGTGTTCAGGAGCACAACAACTAGTCAAATGGGCCAATTTTGTTGGCAATCCACTATTTTAGATATGGTACAAGTAAGACAATGTCCAGGCCGTTGGGTAGACTGTTCACCCTTTTTGTATTCTGCCAATACATTTCTTGTGTTTCTTTTATAAAACTTATCCATTAACAAACTTTATATTGCCTTCCAGCACACTGAGATTGAGTCAGACCTCATTTACCATCTGGAGCAACTTGCCCTGGTAGATTTTGGTAATGATGCTGGAGTTGAACGTCTTACAAATGCCATCAAGTTTGCTGATATGCTGCAGCTAGTGGACACCAATGGTGTAGCTCCCATGGATTCAGTCTTGGAAGACAGGTTGGTCTGATAATTCATTATATTTGCCCCACCTGCACCACGGTGTGAAAAAAGTTATACAAAGCCAGGAAGAAATAATGTTTATCGTATTGAACTCTTGCATAAATAACGATGTTTGTCAACACTTATATGGAAACAATCTGGGTATTGGCAGATATTTTTAAATCATCAACAGATCATGTCTTTGACGCTTCTGTCTTTGTCACGTTAGCTGAATATTTCTTTTTCCATTTCAGGTTTCTCTATCTCAGACAAGATATTGTCACGGAGGGGAATTGCAGAAGTGATATAATGAAGAATGCAAAGAATACAGTCGAGGAGTACTTTGTTGCTCCACCAGGTCAGTGAAACTTTTCGTAAATTTGTAAATATTCAAATCAAATCCTATGGCCTGTTATGGTTATGTTGTTATAGCACTGAGAATTACATTGGGACGCACCTGTCCATTCAATTTTCAGACCCCTGTGACCACTGGCCCAAAGAGACTGGCTAAACCGACAGTAACTTTTTTCCAGTATAATGCCCATCCAACATTTTCTTTCAGGTAATATTCCTTTGAAGAAGAAAGACAAGGACTACATTCCTGTGGGCGACGGTTGAATTCAACTGGCCATACAACACAAATTAACACCAATGGCTGCCAATTATTTAATAGCACCGAGTTCCTTTATTGGGGTACATTTTCTATCGTTGAACATGTCCCTTCCTAAGAAAACTTAGAACAGCACGCCTCCTCGTGTAGTGTTATTGTACTGATTTGACTTTTATAACTCTATATAATTTCTCATCCTGGTGCAGGGCCGGAGAATTGAACCCCTGATTCCTCTGGATGCTATTAAGGTCTTTAATAGTCAGTTGTATTGACGAGTCTGATGTATTATGATCGGGGAACTATTAGTTTTATTGAGCTGTTTTTAATAAATTTTTATTAGGTAAATCTTGTAGTTCAGTCAATTATTGAAAAAATGGCTTTGCATTAAAAAGATTGGGGTTTCCTCTATCTTCAAAGCCTGCTTAATATTCTGCCTGTGCCTTCAGTCAAGAATGACATGCATTCAAAGGAGATATGAATGTGCACTGTCCTCAAACCCATACAAAGGAGGTCTGGGTGGGCACTGTCCCACTCCAGAATGAAACCCACAACGAAGAGGTCTGGTTGTGCACTGTCCTCTGTCCTAAATACAAGGCATTGCAAGGAGATTTAGTGATGCACACTGTCCTTCAATCAAAAAAGGAACTCATTCAAAGGAAATCTGAATGCGCACTGTCCACATTAATGTATGAAATGCATTCCAAGGTGATATGAATGCACACTACGATATGAATTTGCACTAGCCTTGATCATGTATGAAATGCATTCGAAGGCAACATAAATGTGCACTGTCTTCTCTCATTAATGGAATGCATTCCAAGGAGGTACGTATGCTGTCTTCAGCTATGATTGATAGCGACATGGATGTGCTCCGTTTCCAGTTATGAATGAGCACACTTCATGCTGGTCTCCAAGTGTATTCAAAGACACCTTTTATCGACTGTACCGAACAAATCTTCAGTGGTGCCACTCTCCTGTATATGAGACCAAGAAATCGAACAAAAAAAACAAACACAACTTTTTTATTACATCAACAATATATTCTTGAATATGTTGGAAACAAATAATCAATATGACTAGTGGCATTTTATAGCAGCACGGACATCAACAAAATGAACCAACATTTCTCCCTGTACAACAGGTTTGGCCTAAACATTCATTCTTTCTCGATCCATCCCATCATGATAATAATAATCATGAGATTTATATGGTGCTAAATCCAACTGGTTTCAGTCACTCAAAGTGCTTTACATTATTACCTCTAGCTATTGGCTTGTACAGTGTTCATTCATCATTCAAGCTCTACACTATGTGAGTATCACTGGTTCGAGCTGCAGCTGTACAGCGCTCAGGACTAACATTCATATTTTGCCATCTCTGCAAGCTAGTTACCCATTTACTCCTCGGTTGAGAGAGGCAAGTAGGGTAAAAAACTTGAAAACGCGAGTATAGCCAGTTCTTCTTTTGACGTGTGTATGCGAGGTTCCGAGTGTGGGGGGGATCACCATTTGTATAAACCTCAGGTTCTCAAGCATGGGCCAGACATGTTCAAGAGAGAGAGGAGGCACAACTCTCTCCACCAGGCAACAGGTCTAACAACTTGTCATCTTCAACATGTAACATCCTGCATCATTATGTCCTACATAATTTACTAAATAGCAAATCACTCTAATCATCGCCCAGTCCCCGTGTCAACATAGCAAGACAATGGCACTCGGTCCCTAATATACAACGACTTTATGGTCTATTTCACAAAAAAATGGCACTCTCTTTTTTGGTGGTTTTGCACAGAAAAATGTTGTTTCATCAGGAACTTCCAAAAGTCCAAAGTACCTGCAAATGCTTACTTTGCTAGAATCGAAACAAGTATGACCAAGAAAGATCCATTTGAACTGCATTTCTGACTACTTTCCCGAGCCATGCCCATTTCGCATGCAGTGCCATTTTTTCATGAACAGGAGTATAGGAGTCCTCTACTGCCACATGGTTAAATTTGTTTCATTGTACATTTGTATATACAGTGCACACAAGTGTATGAGACCCCTCCCCAAATAAAATAAACTGTTATGATGATAACTCATTGCCAGGCTGGACAAGAGTATGTTTGCAATATACTTCTATATCTATTGCATGGAAGAATAACATGCAGCAATGTTCAACAACCTACTATTTTTCATTGAAACACCCTGTATTCATCTAATTTACCTTACTGGGCTGAAATAAACTTGTTGAAGCAACAAACTTTGTACACTGCAAACAAAAACCTATTCTTTAAAGTAATGGGTGTATTCAGCAGAGTATGGTCATTAAAACTGTACATCATATAATATGGTCTTAGCATTAAAGAAATAAATTACAGAATCAATGATAAATACAAACAATTGAATGCATAATCTACAGTTTATTCAGTTTCATGACACATTTTGCTTGTGCTTCCTGAAAAACAACATCAAAATCAAGAAAAAAAGCAGAGATGATGATGATGAAATTATTTGAAATATCTCAACACTTATCCACAATTTGATCAGAAGCATTTAATACTGAAGTCGATTCATTTGAATAATCTATTACTGTTCATCAAACACTGGGAAAAAGGAAGAACCGGCAACAACATATTTTCAAAACTGAAATGACTTAATTCTATCATGTTTTTAGCATTTTTTGTTGGCATGCAGAAAGAACATCACTCATGCCAAGAAGTTAATCAATTCTCTGGTCATCTCAAAACTGGATTACAATAAGTTCCTGTTATATGGACTGCCTTGAAAAACCATCACACTACTGCAGCGAGTGCAGAAACATGCGTTATTGATAGATACACCATTTGATGAATGGTTAGCGTCTTAGGGCCCAGGTGCTGATCACTTTTAGCATTTATACACTGATGCAGATTCTTCTGAAGAGCCTGAGTATAACAAGCAAGACGGAATGTTCTGTAGTACCACTACCTTCATCCAAGGGATGCTGGCTCCTGGAAAACCTGAAGAAATGGTAATTGAACAGTTCAGTATTACACCTATACGCATATATAAGATATATAAGACTAGCTTATATATTTTCTTGATTACTTTGAAACCATTCCTGGCTTGATAAAGTTGAAAACACGATGGAAAGGCTTAAATTCTGCATCGTTGAAGAATCCGATTCTTTCCCATCGATGCTCAGTATTCAGAATATTTCCTGGCTAATAATACATTTATTACCCAGTACTGTGAACACCCAAGTTCTTGATTTTGAACCTATGATGATAATGGGATCAGATTGTAAAAAGATGTTGGAAAGATCGATAATAATGTACAATTATAAAGCAAGTGTTAAGAAAAGGATTCAGCAAGGTCATTAGATTTTAGTTAAAGCATAAAAGGAACTTGTAAAGCAAGATGTTGACGTTTTGATGAGCAAAAAGAAAAATACCAAATTAACCCTTACCCCTGAGTAAATGCTATAAATTGAAGTATGTTACAACCCAGACACCATTACCAACCCTGAACCGGGACATCAAACAAGGGATTTATAGAATTTGTAGGATGTTCATTGAGAAAAGGGAAAGTGCTAAAGCAAAAGCATTTTAATTTTGCGAATCAAGTGAAAATGAAATGCTCGCAAATTTTGTAGCTAACAGAACATGTAGCAGGTAAAAGGAATGTGGTTGTGATCCAAGGAAAGGTGTCCACTAGGGTAGGTGTAACATCATGGAGGCGTCGGCAGAGGAGACCCTACTCAGCTGAGTTCAATAAGATGTTCTACTGTACCAGTTTTCGTTTAGAGATGAGAAAAATATCTCAACACGTGCTGCACACAGAGAGAGAGAATGCACTGGAGACACACAGTGATCGTGTTACAAAGCCAAGGAGTGCAATTGAACCAGGAACCTAAATAGCCAGTGTCACACCTGGACCCAGCCCATAAGAGTTGAAAGTTGTAGCAGAAGTTGATTCAAATTCAAATTGACGAGCTCGTGATGACTCAGTTGGTTGTGGGCGATTCACTCAAAAATTTGTTGAAAGGCACTTTCAGCTAGTAACCAAGTATCAAAGTGTCATAGATCACACTTAAAGGACGACGCCTTGATTTAACAAATTTTAAGTAAGTAAAATACCTACTCTGAGAGATCTCATCGTCCATATTTAATTTGAATCAAACCCCCTCAGCAACACCCATACGGCCAGGTCCGAACATAAATATAAACTTACCACATTTACACGTTGGTGCTTATACTAGGACAAGAATCTCCTGAAAGGGTGATGAAATAAAAACACTCAAGCATGCATAAAAAGCAAAATAAATAGGGATAGTATGGGCAGTAGAATCGTACGAAGAGATCCATTATATCTCAATGCATAATTTATTTAACACTTCATCTGCTTAATCTAAATGCTATATTCCTCTGAGGACTTCTAATCAGTTCCGTGGTCCACCAAAATTACACCAAACAGTTCCGGATTTTATAAACTTGTGCATGTGTAACCGGAAACAAAAATCTGTAAATTTTGTTCTATTTTCGGACGTCTGCGGTGCTGACTCAAAGTCGTTTAAGGGATATTTGACGAAGCATTTCATTTTGCATGAAATTCCCAAAATTTACCATATTCTGTCAATTTGTCACATGGTGTTAGAGATGGACCTCTTCAGAATACGTTAGTACTGATAGATATGAGAACTATACAGGCAGACTAAAGACATTAAGCCATTGACAATCAAGCATACGCCCTCCAATGGCTGAAGTGTACCAACATAAATTATGAAAAGTCCTAAATTCTACATTAGGCCAAGAATCCACTGTCACAATTTCAGACTGTTACAGGGGTTGCAGTCGTCAAATCATTTATCCCTACCCACCGACTAAGCACTATTTGTTTGTTCTGCCAACATCCCCCTCTATTTAACTGCAGTTTATTCTTCTGCCAATGCAACCCAATTGCAGTACAAAGATCACAACAGTGAATTCTTGCCTTAGGCAAATCAACCCTTTCCTTCTCATTCTAATTGATGACATACCCAGGTTTTTTGAAGAAAACAAAATTGTTGTGGTGTTTCGAACCATTAACCAGATTGGCATGAATTCCAAAAGCAACAAAGACATTTCTTCCTGCAAATAACCTCTCAAAATCTATTGAAAATGTTAATGAACCACACAAAAATTAAGGATTTGAAAGGGTTGATTTGATTTGAGTCTAACACATAAAAGGCCTGGCTTCACGTTCGGTTGATTTTATCATAACACTTATAGCAGTAACTTTCAGAGACAAATCAGACTTTGCACCACTCTACAAGCATTTTCAAAAAGAAAAGTGATATTGGAAGAAATGCAACGTGAAAAGAAGATTTCATAATGCATCATACTAAAGAAAATGGGTTTTCAACTGACCGCAAACTGGCCTACTGCATAATCCAGATAAGCATTGTCCACCAATTTAAACCGATAGTCACCACCGTTCCAAGTGGTGAATGGATATTTCCCCATGGAACCAAGCCAAAGTATCAAGCTGTGAGTAGGAATTCGAGTGGATCAGCCATCATAGCATTACAAAGCACACAAGATGTCTTTAACTCAACACACTAGAACTGATGACAATCTCAACAGAAGGCATCAACAGTAAAACTACAAACAAGCACATCAAAAATGTTGCCCCAGATTTTCAGCATGGCATATTCAAATGAAATGGAAATTTTATTAAGGATTAATTCATATTTAAATTCAATGTTTCTTCTATCCCGCCAATGTCATGCTGTAGAACATATCATCTACTGTTTTCTTTTTGTCATTTTGGGTGTGAAGGCAACTGTGTTTTTTTGTGTCATTTGAAAAGTTCTGTTTTATTGTTCTGCAGAGTGAGTTTGTATACGTCAAAACAAACAAAGATTTTTTCTTTCTTTCTATTAAGGTGCGCTGGAATGACTAGAGAGCTGATACCGAAAAGTAAATCACGGAGATAGATTCTGAACTAGACTCGTACAACTGGATCACAATGCAATATGACTGTCAAAGACTGACCTTTACACAAATACATCTTCATCTTCAGTTAGAGAGATACTCTCACTCAGGAGGGCTTGGGGAAAGAAATATCACGGCTATAATTCTACCACTTCACCTTACACTTATGGCAGTGAAACAATGCTTTATCTTTAGTTTGATATGAAAAATATTTTAACGAAATTATAAGAATAAGCCGAGCTAAATGTACACTGATATTGTGAATGGCTAAAGAAATGGTGTCGCTGTGTAGAAGCAGGTGGATTGGGGAGGTAGTACCAGTCATAAGTAGATTGCACTCAAAGAACCAGTCTGGTGAAGATTGATTCTTTGAACAGAATTTTAGGAAGGTGTGTATTAATGAGTATCTTGGTTCTAAACCAACCAAAATACTCAATTATTTAGCAAAGATTACTTAGTTTTTTAAAAGTAGAACAGACTGAACCCTTTGTCAGACTAATCACCCAATACACCTGACAAGGAATAGTTTGACGCGGCTTGTGTAAATATCACTTAGAATTTAATATGATTTGTAGGACCCCGACACAATAAATCTGAAGAAAGGTTCAGCTGAACATGAAAATGCATCAATCAGATTGTATCCATTGACAGTTTTATCAACACAAACAAATTCAGGAAGCTATATATTCACCCCCAATGTGTACAGGAAGCAGAGCACTAACTCCGAGATTATATTTGCCTCACAGTGGATGTAAAAGCCAGTTTCATGTCCTTCAAATTGATAACTATAGGTTTGGATATAAGACTACGAAATTGTCCAGTTACCATTCATTACATATGATATACAATTCTGGCAAAACAGCGTGCATCACTGTACAGGCAGTTCTGCATAAGCAACTTGTCTTATAAAGCATGTTAGACTACAAGAGACTTTAGCGAAGAAGTAGAATTCCTCCTGAACAGATTCGTCAGTGTTATCACACATTCTGCTTTACCCCTTGCATGATCAAGAACTTGGATTGTTAAATTGAGAACATTTTGATTGAATTGATATAAAAGAATCATCAAAGCCATAAACACTGATACACATTTTGAAGTTCTTGAACGAGAAGGTTTCACTTGCTATCACTACTAGTTTCTTGGCAATTAGATTTGAGAAAATGACCTCATTTCAAATTTTCACACAATCCTACAAAGGGGTTTATCAGCAAGAAGCCAATTCAACCGATGCAACAGAAGGCGAGTTTTCCGAGGTACTCAGAGATTCTGAATCGATTTCAGAGCTATCCCATCGAAACATTGCCCCACCATAATCCCCATTGCTGCTGCTGCTACCTTTTGACACACTTGTTGGTGGACTTGTCAGTGATTTTGGTGGCTCAATGCGTCCGCCGGTTCCAGTGCATTTGTTGAAATCCCCTCGGAAGTCGCCACGCAGGAACCGCTCCAATTTGTCGACACACGCATCCTGGTAGTCGTGGATCCACCTGAAGTACACATGATAATCATTATTTTTATTCAATTGGGAATTATCAAGCTGAGAGCTTAACATGAACTTGGACAATTTTCCTCACGGCCTGGTCCCACACATGCAACAACTTGAAATTCACACCTTTATGTCAATTGAAAGGAAGGGATTGACGTCTCTTGGAGGTTGCTTCCTGCATGCTTAAACCACTTATCTCCAGTGTTAAAGATGAAGATATCCTTGGTGACAAAACTATGTCTGTTATGGTTTTAATACCACCAGGATGACTAAACGGATACACAAGTATACCACAGTGTCACATCGATCGTACTTACATGATACCGTTAAAGCTTCCAACAGCCTTCATGTCCTCTGGAAGATTATCAGCAGGTGGCCAATGGAATTTGGTGTCCATTACTGGCACAATGTTACAGGCACTCTCCAGGGCTGTCACAATCTCCTACAGGGTGAAACAAGGTGAAAATGAAAATATAACTTTCCCGAAGAAACAAAGCATCATTTTTCAAGTTAGTTCTTTTCGCAAGATTGGCAACTGAAAGAATGAGACTGTACACGCAACATAAAAATCATAAGATTGCATAAATATCAGATTTGGCAACTCATAGTATAAGGTTGATGTCCTCCATCTTTGGCCAGTGGCCCAATTTAGTCTGGTTTCTCACCTGGGACCTCTCTGACATGTCTGAAGGCAACAACGAGCTACTGAGTAAAGGCTTTGATGAAGAACTACAAATGAAACACTGCCCTATTTTCAGTTCAAATTTCAGGTGAACTGACAATTGATAACCAGAACGCTTACCTTGTGTACCCAATCTTTTTGATTCTCATCGCCTTGGCAACGATCAAGTGAGTTCGGTGTTAGGACGAGGAGGAAGTGTTTGGCATTCCGAACACTGTTCAATAAACTTTCATCAAACTTTCCAGCCGTTAATCGCTCGATATCCAAAAATACTGTGAAACCTCTTAACTGGAGGTGAACTTTTAGTAAACTGAAATAAAGACGAAATCATTAGCAGTGCTGAAGAAGTCTGTAAAACTGATAATATAAAATTTGATTGATAGCCTACTCTTTGTTATTGTTCAATATTTTGCCAGTTTCCAATGGTTGGTCCTTATATTTTTGGAGGGGGGGGGGCTGTTGAGCTTTTATTTTCATGTGCCTGTGCCTGTTGGCTTTAATACCTTGACAATTTTGAAGACCACTCACCTTGCTAACTGAGAACCATTGGACCGCCGGTAACTTATAAACACATCTATTGGTTTGAGTGATGGGCCATCGGTGTCTGAAAAACCACCAGTTGGAGTACAGGCCTGGCTTCGTATGTCTGTGACAATACGCAAATACAGGGAGAAATTACGAACATTCAAAATTGCAAGAAAGGCAAAACTATACTAACAACAAGAATGCGTCAACGTGTTAATTAGTAGGTGACAACTAGAATGTGCTCAAGGTCATAAAGTGGTTATTAGATATGTCAAGAAAGTGCCACAATCATCGAGATCATTACAAGCAATCGCCAAAGGAAGAAAGCACTAAAATTCCAATGGCATCCTAATCTAAATTGCAGAAATCATCTCAAAATACGATCATTGCTGGATAAATAATGAGGATTTTCCAAATTTTTTATGAAAGGTTTTGCAGGCTGTGCTCTAAATGTAATACAGAAGATGGTCCAACTGGTGGAGCATGCAAAGAAATGAAATTGCAATACAGGATCAATTAGACCAGAAATATTCACGAAGCTTAACGTTGGTGACTTGGATGCCAATATCTGATGGGGAAGTATGAAAATGACAGTGCCTTTGCATAATGTTCACCGTTTTCAGTCCAAAAATGTAACAAATTTCATTTCAAGCCATTAAGGACACCGTTGGAACTGATAAATGCTGTCCTTTAGGGAGACGTCCTGATTACCGAGATCACATTGAATAGAAATTACCAATTTTGTGTAATAAAGAGGCTGTCCTTCTAAGAGAGGCCAGGTGTTTCCTAACAGAGATTCTGCTATATATGAAAGTGATTTTACTCTGATTTCACTCTAATAAATTTGATACCATAGGTTGTCGATGATGTTTATAAAGCGTAATAGTGCAATCACGCCAGTTAGTAGGAGGTCCAGAGATATGACAACATGCTGACAGAGAAGAAATGAGTAAGCAATGAGCAGAAATGAGGAGCATTCAAGTTTCTCGAGTGTACCAATATTGTGCAAATGTGTTATTAGTTACTTAACTATTTTATGAATAAGTATTAAGTATACGTTAGACTTTGTCCAGAAAATATGACTATATTTGAAGACCACGAACACCAACTAAACTTCCTTTACCAGTATGCTATTATATCCCTAATGAAGAAAAGGTATTCTTGAATTCCTATGCTTGGAATGACGGAAATTGTTTCACTATCTTTAGAGAAATCAACAGCAGAAAACTTATACAAGGCATGCAGGTCTGAAAATGATAAGAAAAAAAACCCAAGGTGAAGCCTGCCACAACTGGGCTGAGATGAGATGACAACTGCAGTCTCATCCCTGATTCCACCAACCCAGTTGAGACAGACTCTGACTAGAATTGCATGCAGAACCTACTGACGGGGACCTCAGTGTTACAGCTGGGCTAAGCAAGCTTTCTATGAGAAATAGTGACTATGTATTAGATAGTTATGAGTTGAGAGTGGACACCAAGCCAAGGCCGAGTCACTCGATGGGTAACAACAGTTTATCTTACCTATCCTGGGGAGGGTTATCTGGGGCTTGCTACAGACCAAACTGATCTCCCCTACACATGAATAAATGGCCACAGTTACTTTGGATGGAAGGGACACAGGGAGCACAGGGAGCATGCACAAGGCTTTTTTATCTTTGTCTTATATACGATTTTAGAAAAAAGAAAGATTCTGTAAGGTGTAAGATTTCTTCCCACAAAGTCTGCCCTTTCCAAGCACTATTCATTTCTCAACCAACATGCTTTTGACTTTCAAATGAGGGTTTGTTATAGAAATGGTAGAGCAGAAAGATAACAGATCGAACATTGAGCTGAAAAATCACCACACAAGCTCTAGAATAGAAGTCCAGACCCATTCTGACAGCATTTCAGCAATCATTAAATAGTAATGTGTCTGTTGGTGTCAGGCCACAACAGAGAGCTTTGTGTCATTTCATTCAAGCATACGTTGATCAGAATGACAATAAGGGAAAAATCCTGAAGTCACTCAGCGAAATACATGTAACACTCATTCTATACTAGTATCTGTGAGCATAATCATATCAACTTATTGCAAAATTCCTCCTGAGTAAACATAGAAGCATGGGGATAGGTAGCCAACTACATTTAATAAAGATAAAGTGAAATTCAGGAGAGGACGATGTGAACACTGCAAAGCTACATTCTGTCTGTCAGTCAAGGCAACTAAATATGCCATTCAAACTATTTTTAACAAATGGTGTAAAAAGCTTTAAATTAAAGAACAAGGGGTAAAGAATACGGAATAATGTCAAAGGGGCCAATTTAATCAGCCCCACAGAAAAGGTAATATAGCTAAACTGACGATTCTTTATCAGGGTGCAAGACAATTTACCTATTTTTCAACAATGGCAGACAATGGGTCAATAATTTATCCAAAATGACACAGAGGCCTTCTGATATGATGACACTTCCTTGATAAATGTAAGCATGTCATCAGTTCCAAGTTCCGATATGTTAGGAAGACTAAGCATATTATCATATTTATTTGATGTTATTGCAAACTAACCACAAAAAGACAGGGAAATTACCAGTGTATCAAAGTTATATGGAAGTACTCTTGAGATGACATTGTGTCTCCAAAAACACAAATACTTACTTTTGATTGCTTGTATTATTTTCATTCTGTGTACACCGTTGGTGATGCCGCAGTCATTTTTCAAATTTTCATCGGAGATATATCCGAGTAAGCTCTTATCTATACCACTGGCTAACATCTGGTACGTATACTGACTGAACTCTTGGCCCAAGTCGATCAGCCAGGTGTCAAGACGGGTTGGATCACAGGATTTATAATCAGACGTCATTTTGAGCTTTTTCAGTTCTTTTAGAAATCTGAAGAGGAAAGATGCTATATGAGTTGATCAAGGCCTCAGGGTCAGCACTTGGGGAGGAGATGTTGTTCTAGTTCAGGCAAATTCTTCTCCACCCAAGCCCACATGGGGTTCTACGTCTTCCATCTTTCTACAGACTTTTATAAGATAATAGCCAGAGTGAGCCAGCATGATTCCTCTTTAGCATTTGTACTATAAGGTGGCAGCGTCAATATCACTGCTAGTTGTACATGGTGACATTTTCGGACAGTGATACTGTCATTCAGCTGGAAAAAGTTTAAAGGATGGCCACCAAATATAAATTTTCTAATGGGTGATTTGGTACATCTTGATACCTTTTCCTAATGAGGCCATTAGACATTTTGACATCATCTTTCAAATGCTCCTCTTGCATCATCAGCAGCAGGTCACCATCCACACGACACTTCTTGAACCCATCCTCATATTCACCAAAACCAACCTGAAAAAGAGACAGAACATCACACTATTTGGTTTTTATTTCCTTTCCGTTACTAATGTCCAATCCATGTAAGACCAAACGACTTCTGTGCTGAGCAAAAATTGTCTTGTTACCAAAACTATGTGGGAATGATGGCCAACAAGGACACATCACTCTTGACCTGTGTGTAGGGCTGAAAAATCTTTTTTTCTTAAGAAATCTCTGTCATTTAAATGATCTATAAAAGTCGATGATATGACACAAGTGTTTATAACCTTACCCGCCTTAACCAATGCTGGACATCTTCCTCTGACCACAATGGCACTTGCTGTGAGAGTTTATATGGAACATCCTCTCCAATAATGGACAGGGCTTGGGCAGCAAATTTCGAGGCAAGAGCATTTGGACTACTGGCAGCTCTCTTTAACGCATCTATTGAGCCTATTTCTTTGAAGATCTGTTGACAACAATAGAGAGATCAAAGTATTATTCTATACATGTGATCATCTTCAGCATACATGCAGTATCTGATTAGCATAAGGATTATATTCAATTATCCTGAATGCTTGAGGCCTAGTGATCTTCATCATAATCTATCAGTACATCAATTATGACAAGCAATTAGAATCAGACAATATATTCTCTTCAACGAGCTGACACCATGCACAAAAGCATGGTTTTATTAAATAACAGAAAATCCTTTTCACTGTTAGCTTTTGACAGCTACGTGTGTCATATGATATGATATTTGATCATTGTATCTGGTAGCAGGACTTAGGGACAATGGCTTATGATTGCAGGATGCACTTTAGTTGTATTGAAGTGTAATAGGGTAAAGTAATGGTGGATTTTAGAGTAATCTTTATAGAGAGCCATCACCAATGCAGTTGTACACTTTGGTGTTCAGCTCCTGCTGATAATGAAACATATCTGCATACATGTAGCACAATCAGTGCTCACTCCACAGGACATTTTCGAGCACACAGCGCTGAATCCACCAACCTGTTTATCGCCTGCTGATAGAACACACCTGAATTCTATGGCAACTGGCAGATACATAATTAAGCGATAATGATTTGTGATATTTCATATGCGGGTATGATGTTTTGTATTCACCATGGCAATGAGAGTCATCGCAAGTACATCTGAGTCGGAGCTTATTTGATCTAAATCATAGTGCCATCCATCTATTCACTGACAATATTGATAAGTACAAAATATAACAAAAGCTCTTTGGTATTTAATTGTGACACGATATCAACCAACACATCAATATGGAGGGAGCCAATACTAGTCCCCGAAACCAACTCTGTCTGCCAAAGCGTAACACCAGTTGGTCCCAAACTACAAAACCTGTCGTCCGCCTGCAGGGGCCTGCCAAACATTTCATGACTGGCACACTCTCCTAACTTATCATTCATTACGTTATGAAAAACTACTGTACCATGCCTAAAGTTTTACATCTGGAAGTCATATTCAAAGCAAGAGAACATACTCTTCATCCAAGTTGAACCTGTCGGTTGATTTGTTGATTGACCGACCAGGTTTGTTGAAATCAGCTTCCAAGCTGGCCAGAAAAAACTACTATACGAGTAAACAGGGCCCACTCAAAGCTGTTCGACATATTGGCATTGAGATGGGGATCTAAAAAGATGAAAGGTAACACTGTTTGCAGGTTTACTAGTGCGTCCAACTTGCTTCAAACAAAACAGATTTGTTACATTTGAGGTGAAAGTGTAACATTATCTGCATAACATAAATTTCAAACTTGATTTTAACGTTGCAATCAGACGCTGCACGAAGGTATGATATGATTTCATAACATTAGGAATATATAGTCTTATTTATTGTTGATAAAATCAATTCCACTGACATGTTTTTATACTTCATGATCAATTCAGAACTGTGATGGGCATGGATGTAAGTCATTTTTAGGTCTTCTCTCAAACAAATTAAGGGCAAACCTACCCCTAAGGAACACCCAGACGGTTTGAGAAATGAAATTCTCGGGGCACTAAGGCCAATGAGGAGAAAGGCAAAATACCAGCAGAGACCTCCCAACCCTGAAACTACTGCAATATCAAGCATCCAGAAACAGAGGGCAAGAAGCACTCAATGACTGTGGAAAAGAATTTGGGCCACATTCTGTGGATATCAAATAGATTCTGAGACATTCTTCAGCTTTCTTGTTGCATTGCCAGCCGCCTTGTGGCGATAGCAGTGTGCTGCTACAGTCGCTTTCACTCCCAAAGAGCTCCTGCTCTTTCTGTCTATAATGTTTATGGTACAAAATATTGAGTTGAGAGCTGAGAGTCAACCAGGACAATATTAGCTCTGTAAAAAATTTATATTGGGTGTTTGTACTGGACAGAGGAGGAAACCGGAGATCCCGGAGGAAAGCTATGCTGTGGAAGATAGTCCCCTCTCTACCACTTCAGTGTACTGGGACCAACGGGGAATCAAACCCGTAAGTCAAGGATATCTATAAACACAGGTTTTGTATACCTGCATTGAGATAACTCAGAGGTTTTTTATGGGAGAACAAAAGGATGGAAGGAAAAGTAGTTCAGGCATATCCGGTGATAAACCCAATCAATCACCTGTCTCAGGAACATTGCCACACACTGATAAGATTTCTTTTTAACAGACATTGCTAAAATGAAATGGCCAGGGCCATTGTGCTCACCTCATGTGGAGGAAAGATGGATAAAGAGCATGGTATTGTGTCATGTAGTGTTAGGTTTGATGGAGGTCCAAGCAATTACAATTTCCCCAAAATGGCCAATTTACAGTACATTCGACCTCTGTGACCTTGAAAAGTAGGTCAAATCAAAGAAGACCCGGGTGACACATTGAATGGTTGTTAGAATTGTACCTATGATATAAAATTGGTGCCAATCGGGCAAGTCATTACTAGGAATAATGGTTTTTTTGAAGAATTTAGGATTTGGCCCCCTCCCTGGAGGCCAAACGGCAAATCAGATCGCACCAAACTTCGGTACCTGAGATCACCTGACCAAGGGGTACATGTGTACTTAATTTGTGATCAATAGTCATTGCAGTTAAGAAACGTGCCATAGTTACGGCCTGACGGCGAATTTACGCCATTTGACCTCTGTGACCTTGACAAGAAGGTCAAATTAAAAACCTGTGTGACATATACTGTATGGTGGTTAGATGTACCCATGATATCAAATTGGTGGCAATCGGGCAAGAAGTTAAGGAATAATCACATTTTTAAGGTTTTTGGATTTTGCCCCCTGGTGGTCAAGTGGTGAATCATATTGGACCAAACTTCGGTCCCTGAGATCACCTGACTAAGGGGTAAATGTGTACCAAATTTCGTATCAATAGTCATTGCAGTTTAGAAACGTGCCATCGTTACATCCTAACGGCCAATTTACACCATTTGACCTCTGTGACCTTGAAAAGGAGGTCAAATCAAAAACCCGGAGGATATATGATGCACCTTTGCTAGAAGTACCTACCATATTTTTTTCAAAATTTCCCGACTACTATTAAGGGAGATATTGCATATTTTCACTTTTAACGTTTGGCCCCCTGGTGGCCAAACCATGAAACGAATTGGACCGAAACATGGTCTCCAAGGTGTCATTACATAAGGGTACATGTGTACCAAGTTTCAACTCAATAGCTCTAACAGTTACGAAACGTGCCCTGCTAACGGACGACGGACGACGACGACGACGACGACGACGACGACGACGACGGACGACGGACGACGGACGCCACGGTATGGGATAAGCTCACCTCTGCTAAGAGGTGAGCTAAAAACGAACAGGATATCAGTGACACACAAATGTAGTGGTCAGCGCATTTTCAATATCCTGATCATGAGCCCAAATTTTGGGGAACAACAACCAATTACCATTGACATAACAAATTTTTGGCTACTGTGATTAGCATGATGTCAGCTCGGAACCAATACGTAACATGTACATTGTTCAAACTCTGTTATCTAGTCCTGATCAGAGTAAGTAAGGGACCAAATCAGCCTTTAATCTTACCCCTAGTTTTCCTTGCTCCTTTTTTATTTCTGCTTCCATATTGAAGTGGAAGGCGGCAAGGCTCTGGGCTTCCTCTCTCTTGCTTTCGAGAACCGGGACCAATCTGCGGAGCCATTCTCTCGATCTTCCATGGAGGTGGGAATGGTCACTGTGAGCAAAGTCTGCCGGCTGGTGAGACAGAATGAAAGGCTGTACCAGGCCTAACGTCCCAGAGTTCACCACGGCTACTTCAATTTCTTTGTTAGCACTTAAAGTTATGATCGCTAAACAGGCATAATAGCGCACACTATCATCACTACTGAAAGCTAAAGGAAACAACCATTCCGGTGCCTTGGCTTTAATCATTTCATGTTGATTGTCAGCACCACCGTATATGGCCAAGTTAGCCAAAGAATTAGCACAGTGTCTTTGGGTAATTTTATCATTGCTACGACATGAGTACAAAATAGACTCCAAGCCCCCCAATTGTATCACTCGGGAACATGTATGCTCGGAGTGTTTAAACAGACTTTCAAGAATCCCTGTACTGCAACGTGCAAGTTCAGTATCGTCTTTGACCACACATGACATCTTGACAACATTTTCAAGTCCTGTTTTGACCACGCAGTCACGGTTTTCAGTAGTCAGGGACTGTTCAAGTAACCGGGTAGATTCCAATTTGATATCCCGATTGGGCGACCAGCAATTTTCTAAGAGAACGTCCAAGGCACCCTCATCCCGTAAGACGTCACACAACGCCGATGCATAATCACGTCCAATCTGTGGTGTCATCCATGCTTCAACAATCATACGGTGACATTGCTTTATCGCATTTGTCTGTACGTCTGCGTCCTCCGCCGTCATCAATTTTATCTCTTGCGTCATCTCAACGGTGGATTGTGCCACAATCTCACGGAAGTTTTTCCCTTGCATATACCCCTCATGTGTAATTGCTTTGGAAGAGACGTGTGTTCCGCCCGAGGAGACACTCGTCTCGCTTGTTGAACGTTTGTAAATGCGACATTCGCGAGAAACATGGCTGCCGCTGCCATCTTGCTTCAGCTCTTCACGTTGGTGGATGGTCTGGAGGGAAATCTTCAAGCGGCCTACAATGATAAGAAAAGAACTGATCACTACCTGGCGCAGAAACAAATGTTTCTTTCCCTATTCCCATAAGATTATGTAGAAAGTGATAAAATGGAATTATGAGATAAAATTTATTGCTATGACCATTCTCTTTCTGAGCAGGATCTTTTGAGATACCTTCTTTTGGCTTTTGGCATAGGCAGCTGAAAGGTACGAAAGGGGTTTCCCCTTTAATAAAGAGAATTCTGAAATGGAAGGTAGGTAAGGTAAGGTTAAGAATTGTACATTCAATTGTAAGGATGTTATGGAGCATTCAGGGATAAAGGGATCAAAGTAATGCTAACATGCTTGATGATCGTATGTGACTGATCATATTATCTTGACCGCCAAGGTTTTTGCATCTCATCAAGGCACCCTGGCTACATTTAAAGGGAGTATAAGACCATGCGGTTCAGGATGTGATCATATATGATGGACTGGACTTTTCAATGTGGCTTGGAAAGCAGTTGCTGATAGGCTATATTGGAATCGCGTGATTGAGTATCATAGCAGTCTGATAGTGATTATGTGCATGCCAATACAAATGCGAGAATGCGCTTCCATTGAATGTGAGCTAGGAAATAAATACATATTCATGTAACAAGTACTCATAAAATGAAATGATATAAAATGACGATAACCTTTAGACACATCTATATCCTCTTTCTCCTCAAGCGACTCCTTACTATCCACAATTATTTTATCCTTCATTGTTTCATTTGTCAAGCCCTGGGATCCTGAGAGTGACAAGTGTCCTCCAGCACTCATGTTTGCAATCCTGGCTAGTTCCAAGCTAATGTCACGCAAAGGAACTCACAAAAATAACTCCGATATGGTCCAAAATAACGCACAACTTGTAGAACCTATATTTAACATTAGTCTAGAGTGTTTTTATGGCAGTATTGATCTCTAAATACACAGAATAACCTAGAACGTACTTGTTCCATTGAGATAAGGCCGACACTGGAACATTCATGAAATCATGTGGGTGTTAACGTGGTATATCGTGAATAGGCCCCTCAAGGGGGGTAAAGTGGAGTAACTACTCGAGTATACACAAAGCCTTATTTGTCATAATGACTTGCCATTCAGGCCAGACTAAGCCAAGCAAAAGCCCGGTTGAGCTGGTGACCTTGAGGGAACCCCATAGGTAGGACGATTTGTGTCCCCTTTGGCATTTTATTCAATTGCCACACTTTAACGAATTTAAATATGTATAATGACCGTCATGACGGGATGACAATTCTAGCTATCGACCACTGACTGGAGCTGACGTATGCATGTCTTTTGGGTCTCTCATCATCAGACCAATTCTGTTTAGCCCTCTCCAACAATCCAGTCATCCAAGGACCCTACATGCAGTGGCCAAGTCATGAAGACAATGCTTAAACTAGCTATTGATGGCTCTGGCTCAAGATGACCAAGAGCAAATGAAAGGAAATTTGTAGGCTGCACAGCATATCAATATTGACTTTACCAACTTCCAGACAGCAAAGCATGCTACAGTGAAGGGTTGTTCAGCATAAGAACTGGTATGCCGAGCATATAGAGTCAAGGATCAAATGGTCAACCAGCTGATAGCGCATGTCATAAATCTAGGCATTGTGGAATCCTATCAAACTGACATTATATCTATATGGGTTATGTCACACAAAGACAATACTTGAGGGATACAAAAAAGAAACTGGGGTCAATAAAGTGTGAGGTGATAACAAGCATAAAAGAAAACATCATATTGCAATACAATTTTTAAGGTGAAAGCAATGTCTGGACCGGAAATGGTTTCCCATTGAGTGAAATGTCAGTGCTTGAGCATTTTACCATGGACAAAGTCTCAAGACTTGGGGATCAACCTGATAAGTCACATGGGTACTTGTCCATGCTGCAATATGAAATGGTTGATGTTAGAATCCTGGGTCAGTTGTCATGGAGATAATATCCAATGCATCCCCTGATAATGTTGGTGATTGATCGTATTATGAACGACCTGCTTAGAGATGCTCATCATAAAATGAGATGTAACCACCAGATAACGATCACTACTGTCCATATAAAATACTGCATGACATCATGCTGAACATTCACACAGCACTGAAAGTTGAATACTCTATCTATCTCAAGTCAACTACCAATTCCAAAACGACATAGACATAACATACAAGACAATTCTTCAATACTAGTCAAAAGCAGGAAGTCATCTTTCACATCAACACTCCTATTCGTGAAATTTGGTGAAAAATAATGGAACAAATGCCATTTTGGCAACAACAGTATATTGGGAAATAAAGGAGTACTGTAGTATATTCATACTTGCATACTTATAACAAGTATGCCTTGGATATGCATGAACCCAATGTTTACCAAACTAAGTGAGTTGATACCTTGGCACTCTGAGAAAGACGAATAGGTTTTCTAAGTACAGTGTATACCAGGCAGTCAACAGGCTACAGATTCACCTTGCAGACGAAGAAAGCGCCTGAAGGTCCAAGATACGAGCAAAGGTGATTGGTGCATTAGTTCCTATTCCGCAGCTAACAAAGATTGTTTCTTCTCGAAGGTTAGGGGAGCCAGGAGAGGTAAACTTCCTGACACATTTCTCAACATTGCCTCATACCGAATCAATCGAAGGAAGCTTTACTTAAATAGATTGTTATCGAATACGTTTCAAAAATAACCCCAAGAATGTGAAGTAGGAAATTGCTTGGATTTCCAAATAAACCTTGCATATAAAGCAGACGATGAGCTTATAAAAGATGTAGTTCATCAACGGTGAGGAAAATCTTCGGACGAAAATACTCCCATGATGAATATGTTGCAGGCTGACAAATCCAGTTCATGGTGGGGGTTCATGCACAATGCCTCACCCATGACATTGCTCACAACAAAAACAAGTCCAAACCTTATAAAAGGGGCACAGGTTGACAGAGGAGCTATAGAATATTGTGTTGGACACAAACCAGGACAAGGCATCAAGAAGGACTTCCAAATCCATGTACAGTACAATACTTCTTCATATCTACACAACATGCACAGTATGGGCTATCATCAGATAGTTGACAAACCAAGCAGAATAGTGCGGCACAATCTCCTTACCAATTGAAAATCCAGGGGACTCTTCAGCCTCAAGAACTGCAAAGTAAAGTCATATAAATGTTTATTGCAGAAAATTCTTCCTTGCCAGCAGTGTTACTTTTTGCCTAATAGTGGATCACCTGTATTCTCAATTGGTGTTTTCAAAACAAATCGGATCCAGCGGAGATAGGGACGCCATTGCTAAGCACTTTCTCAATTGAAAATGTTGCCTATTTACAGCACATATATCTAGAGTAAATAGGTAACATTTCCAGTTCCAAGGTCATGACATTCTGCCATCATGCTTTGTCTGCACATACTGATAAAGCATGAGAAAGACACTCTGCCATCATGCTTTGTCTATACATACAGAAAAAGCATGAGAATGATATTCTGCCATCATGCTTTGTCTGTTCGACAAAGATGTACTGACGAAGCATGACGGCAGATTTACTGGCTCTTGGGAGCAATTTCAAAGTCCTTGCAGCAAACTCAGTCACATAATTTAGAAAAAAAGCCACACAATAACACAAAAGCATGCCTGAATGAAATCAAGATGCAAAACTTTGTCCATTTCCAACCATTTTAACTAATCTTCAGAGTCCATGAGGATAAAATGATTGTGAAATTCACATCATACACAGTTGGAACAATCAAATACCCAGGACATTGTCAGAAAATTGACTGAGAAGTTAGGGGGAATGATCTCTTTTGGGATCCCAGGATAGACCGAGAAGTGGCCCGTATTTTCACAAGACGCCCATATTTTAGCGGGATTCAGGAAATTCTAGAGGGGCAGAAGATTCCGCTGGGATTTCCCGAAACTGCTTGTCGGGATTCATTGGGACTTTGAAATGCTACAAGATACACTGCATGTGTACAGAAAAAGTGAAATGATTTGAGGTATCTTACCAGAATCAGAATCAGAATCAGACTTGGGCACTTGGCTTTCCTCGTCCTTTTTCGCACTTTCTACACCAACCATAGTTCCAGCAACCACCTAACTAATCCAACAGAATACAAGCTGGTTCCTTCAATAAAGATAGTGTTTGCGAGCTAACCACAGAAAGAATGCTAACTTCAGATATAAATTCTCACTTAACTATGATTTGTGTGGGCAGAAAACATACTCGCAACCCACACAGCACGAGATGAGGCAGTCTTACCCTGACATTTTATATTTTATTACCAAGAAAAACAAGCAACAAGTTCTCTTACATGTCTTACCTGAGTTCTTGTTTGGCTGGGGTGACATTGGACCTGTGCTGTTACTGAAAGATATTGTTGTTCCTTCCAACTTAGGTTTCATATTCGCAGATGATGTTACGACGTCGTTACTGACAGTTCGTGTCGTTCCTACATCTGTGTGTATTGACGTCACTGAACCTATTGCAGTTGACACAGCACTTGGACCGTTCACCGAGATCACGGTCTTCGTTTCAGTATGTCTGGTGGTCGAGCCAGTTGACTTAGTTGCTGACTCAGTTAATACAGAGTTCGTACCATCAGTAACTGAGACCGAGGCAGCTATATCTTTGTGCATAGTCGACACGACAGACATTGCAGAATCGATCAGGAATTGATTATATGCTATTCCGTACCTGATTATATACAAGCTGCATTTTGAGGAGAACTTTTAGTAGCAATCCTTCAAAGATCATGAACGACAACAAGGTTGGTTTTTCATATCTTTTCCATTAATCTGTGACAACTATTGGTTGCAGTCATATTGCGGCTTGAAGAAACAAGATAGTATTCCAAATTGAATTAAACACCCAGAAACAATACAAGGTTCAGAAATTCATCCTTTGCATTTAATCATACATGTACATTTTACAAAGATGAATCACAAGTTCAATGTTAATCCTTCCTTGAAACTGCAACACGAGAAAGAGTAAGATCCATGCATCTATACAACCCGTACCTTGGCTGACGGACTTTTAAGATTTGTGCATGTGCACCAACCAGCATCGAGCGCTACATAGGTGAGCACTATCTTTTGTAAACTGCTGATGCTGCTACTGAGACGAGATACAAAAGCATGCTTCGTGTTACCTCTGACATGTTAGGCCTCAGCAACGGAAATCGATCGTTGCTCGGCACTACTGTTTCTTTGCCAATTTTCAAGAAGCACGAAACCACTAGTTCAAAAATACAAACTACGCCATCCAGGTGAACCTTAGACACTTGGCAATCAAGATTTTAGTGTTATGCATCCTTACGAGAAGAACCAATTGGACGAACCTTATAAGAGTGGGTTACTGCAATTCTATGACCATGAGTACAAGTGTTATTTAAGTTGCTGACTTCAGCAACGGTAGCTGATTACCTTCAAAGCCCTGCTGGCCTGGATTGCTTGGCAACGCCATGGCAAGCTACAGCGCTTGCTCAGGCCCAAGTGTACTCATTCAAACCATCAGGTCTGACATGTTCACAATGAAACTGACCTATTGCTGCCAGGTAAAATGGTAGGCTAGGATTATCAAGCGTGCTCTTGAACCAGGTGAAAGAAACATGAAATAAGAATGAAGTTGAATTACCTATCAAATAAAAGCAGCAGCCGAAGTCGGTGCTTCAAAACTGTGTCAAAGACTCCTGTCAGGAGCTTCCATTTTGTCTATGCTCACTCAAATTCAATTCTATATGTCACCCAAACTTCACTGAGCGGATGGGTTAATATCAAGAATCATATATGGAAGACCATTTCTCATATCAAATGAAAGGGACAATATTTAATTTACAATTTAACAGTCAATAATAAACAAAGGCCTACCCTCAGGATCTTCCTCTTCTTCCGTCTTGTCATCACACTTGACCTCTTTCATGTCTTTTCCTACAGTTGGTTTCAAAGAATGGGCAATCCAACGGATCATTAGAAAACACTAGAATTCCAAATGACGAATTCCCACATACACTGTACACAGACGCAATGCATCGGCCTGATAATCCGACACTGTACCCGAGCTAGACATTCGTGAACCATACACATTGGAAGATAAATCTTTATGCTAAGCCACCACTGATGGAAATATTGATTTTTCTGGGATCCTTATGCACCGGAAAATTAGTTTACACTTTCAGCCAATTTTTGACCAAGAATGACATTGTCTGTGATCTCGTTTGGTTGCATTGTACCAAATATTCGCTCGCCTTATATATTTTTTTGATGAGACAGATTATTGTTGGACTGATCATGCAATATTTAACCTCACAACGAGCAGCATAAGGCATGAAATGTGTTCTTTTTGAAGGATCAGTGGTAGCTGTGCCTCTACGAAAACCGGACCTGCATCACAAGCATCATTAGCTAGCATATTCTGCTAGAGATGCTGTCGGGGACTACTGATATTGATATTGAAATGAAAGGCCAAGACATAAGAGAGGGTCTAGTTGTGCCAAACAGGTCAACCCACTGTCAGGCAGCTCATTACCGAGCTTTGGGAACAGGGACAAACCTGATGGAGTAAAATGGCAACATTCGGTTTTTCAGACGAGAAAGGGAAGGATTTGTTGCAGCCTGTCGATTTGTCATTCACTAATACCATTTAGATAGCACTTAATGAAGAGGACTGATATGACCCCAGTGTAACTCATCAGTGCTGACATCTGATGATGAGACATGTAACTAACTTCAAACCAGCACATTCAATAACTTTAGAACTGAATTCATCGAGACGTGAATTAGTAATTACAACGGGATATTGGCTGTTAATCTGATCAAAGCATTTCATCTATAGAAAGAGCAAGTAAGCACTGAAAGCATCTTCTAACTAATGGAAGCAATTGGAAAACTCATCAAGTTACTGAACCTGGCGATAAACAGATGATGGGGCATGCTGCAAGGAGAGTTGCACAGATTTTTAATGGATCATATCAGGAAGGTATGAACAAAAAAATATCATGTACTCCAAGTATAGGAGGCCACACCACCATTCACCTTTAAACTGACCCAAAATTGCTCTCCTCAAACTACATGTCTTAGGTGGGGTCTGAGGTATTTTTATGTCTTTCTGTTTGGCCTGGGCTATTCAGAAATAGAAAGTAAAATAGGTTATCACCACATAAATTTCGAGTAAAAATTAGCATGAGCATACAAATCCAGGACACGCCAGCAGAGTGTACAAGAGGTTAACACAATGATTTTAGATAGGTACAACACAACTACTTCAGGAAGAAAGGGTTATCACTTTGGATTAATCATTGAACATTCAGTTTGCCAACACTGAACATGTTAGCCAAGTCCCGAGTCGACACATTTTATCTCCTGGAGGCCAGCCTCCTCAGGGCTTTGCAAGCTAATCACTTGGCTATAATTGCCTTTTGATTATCGAGAGGAGACCATTATCATAGAGAAGCGTGCGCACCTAATAATGTGAAACATGACAGAAAGAAGGAAGAATTCTTATCTATGTGGGATCATTGGCAGAACATGAGCAGTAAGGTCAGGAATTTATCCTCCAGTCACCTGCCGTTTTAGCACTGAAAGGGTTAAAATTCATTAGAAATAGATGACGAAGTTTAGATCTTGACAAATTTTTTTTCTTCTTTTTCCTCTCTCCTACAAACAAGCAAAGAAAAAAACAATTAGAAACGAAGTAATGAGGATGTCGTTACGTGGGAGTGGACATGACATTCAACGATTTCACAGATACGCCCATCTCACTGGAGATGATAATGACTTTGATAGGATAGTATAGTCGTGTGCAATATGTTAGAGAGAATATAAAGGGCATGATCTTGGCAAATTATTTTAACAGAGAAGGTTTTTCTTTTGATGAAGTCAGCTGTGGTGAGGAAGGTTTTAGATTAAGCGACCACGAGATCAGTTTAGGGTTTTTATCCCTCATTCAAATTTTCAAAAAAGTGCATTTTTGTGGGCTGTTACAAATACTGTTTTGAACAAGAAGTAGAAATAAAGCATATGTTTTCTCCTCCGTCGACAAGATAACAAACAATAGCAATGGATGTTCGAATGCCGTTGGTACGAAGGTCCTCGAATCTGATGTTCTGATTGGGCACTTTGATCCCCACCACTGCAATGTGTCTGGGACCTGAAGGGTGCCCTTCTCACGACCAGGGCTTTTAAATATCGAGAGGTGATGTGTTTTGGAATCCCCTGGTATGTGGGGATGGATGCATCCCAGAATGACTGAGCCCCTCTCTACAGTAACTCTCCATACACCACAAAAACATTACACTCTAGGCAAGCAGTAAATCACATCCCATATTTGAACCAGAAAAACACTCACCAGGCCCAGGTGCTGTCCCAGCAGCCTGTTGTTGTCTTAACTCGGCTTCAGCGGCCTTGGACAAGTCCCAATAAACTTTAGAGTGCTCTGATACCTTCCCACTAGAGACCACAGCTTCAGCACTCTCGGGTTCCAATGATGACGAGCGACTGATCTCACTCGAGAACGCCCGATTATCCAGGTTGATCTCAGACTGCGACCGCTCCCATGTCTTCTCTTGAGATTTTATTTTGCTTGGGTCCTTGTTGATGGCGCTCTCCGAGGGGGTTCTAGGGAAGTACCCTTGCCCTGTAGGAGTTCTCTCACCCATTGTGACAGCTACGCCAACTCTTAGCTCCTCTAATCTGGAAAGAGAATTTTTTTAAAAATTATAATTTTGAGAGAAAATCTCAATTCTGAAATTAGTGAATTTTGATGGATATCACATATTGAAGTTCAAACAGACTCCTCTGAAACAAGGAAGCCTCTCAAAACAATTTACTAGGCAGAGTTTACCAATACCATGTATCCTTTGAGATATTACAATTGAACTGAGTGCATATTGTTCATAACTAAAAAAGTAGTAAAGGGTTGATTATAACAAAGTAACAGCGTAGATCACCACACTACTGTTAATCCTGAACAAAATATTCTCCAAAGCATGGGAAAGAATTCAGAAGGGAAATTATCTACGTAGAAATGAGGAGCCAGAGGAGGAATGTGCATATGAAGAAATCAATATAGGCTTCAGACCAACCAAAACCTGTGTTACACTGTTGAATACGATCAATGCACCATAGAAGTCGGTTGACTGACTCATCAACATTGCAATTCATGAGATAAGTCAATTTACCAAAAATAATTTCAACGAAAGTAGTAACATCACATGATGTCATCACCACTAACCACCTACCGATCCTTTCTGGTCTCACAAGATGCAAAGAACACATGATTTTGGGCTGCTCACCAAGAAGAGGTGAGGGGTTAAAGGTAATATCATTTGTCTACCCATGATGAGATTGCCATCATTTGGTAACACTTAACAGAGGCTGAGCAACTAAGTTAAGAATGCATCCTCCTGCAGCAGGCCTTTGTATCGTTCATAAAATACACTCAGTCATCCTCCCACAGAAGGCCTTTCCAAAAAAATCAAAGTGTGTGAGTGTACATGGATACTGTGCATTTCTAGCACACTACGTCCACCACGCAATATCAGGTCCCCAGGAACAGATATTCTGCACCTGTGGCAGACTTTGTTGCTGCTTAACACATATATTTTGACAAGTTTGACATTGCTATTGATTGTCGGGATGTAATGCCCAGGTGTGCCCCAAATAGCTGGCCAACGGCAACAGATGCCCACACATTGCAAAGTTAAATCTTACCAATATTGTTGAATATAGATACTCCTCTCACTAAATCAATCCCATAACAATACGAAGATAGTCAACTGGATAAAGTGAACTCTTTCTAATTCATAATGCATAACAAAGCCCCAGGTTACTTCTACATTAGCATAAATTTCCAAACTATCAGTTCAGATCAATCAATTCGGTCATGGCATTTGCTAGTCTTGACTGTTACTCTGGCCAAGCATGAGAGCATTTGCTTCCAGTCTTTCCTCACACATTTCGAAGTCCAAGTCTCCATATGGGTCAGTTGAAAGATGTCAAGGATGCATGTACATGTAGGCGTACATCCACAATACAGTGCTAGAACAAGAGGGATGTTCGAGGCCCATCGGGATCCAAGAGCCCATCGATTCACAGTAAACTTTCAGAGCAAATATAAATGAATACCAGAGCAGAAGATTAAAGAGGAAGCTGTTGGCAGGTGCACGGGATACCACAGAGAAATCATATGTATGGTTGAATATGCAATCATTACCGCCTTATATAGTCTCTTTATTGCATAACTCTGCTGAGTAACATTGGTGGTACAGACAGATCTGTGTAGCTATAGCAACAGCTAATGCACAATCCAATGAACATTGGGGAGTACCAATATTTTGATGTTTCATGTGTGTACATGTTTGAAACAATTCACAGCCTCTTCAAATATAATTGATTCGATTGAACAAATTAGCAACTACAGTCATGACAGTACTTGTTTGCCTTGTGTATAGTGCATTTTAAAAGTCAAGTCAAAATCTTTTCGGCACAACAATGATATTTTTTAAAAGAGAATTCAGAATATCGTCTGGCATCTGGTTCTAGGAATTTTATCAATGTAATCATACATGTTGTGTTCTCTCACCTACAGAAAAGAAAGCACTACTTTCTCCGAAGACCATGCTACACCTCCTAGTAAATAACCTTAGTTCTAATATTTTTGAGTACCATTTCAATTTACAAAAATCATCAGAAGAGGAGTAGAGGAGGTCAGTTGAATCTCGGGTGATGTATGCCTGTAAGTCAGCCAATGAGGGGATATCTGAAATGTTTCTTCCTCAAGATGGTGGTATATAATATATATGTGGTCACCTATGAAGTGATTGCAGTCAGCAACAGACAGCAAATGACTTATGGTCCAACAAAGCTGGGTTACCTATACCTGACTACATTACATACCTATAACAGCGAATATCCACTTCATAGCCCTGATGCAGAGCTGATGATCAGCCCACTGAATCTCATCAAGTCTGCATTATCAGGTGATAGAGACATATGAGTATGACACATCATGACAAATAATGAAGGAATAGGTCAAATCTCACCAAAATACGATATCCTGTTCACATAATTAGCAATCCTGAAAAGCACTCGGGAATAATAAATACTGGTACTTTACAGCTATTCTTCCTGCCACGACAGGGAACATTGATTCTACGATATCATCACTGTTGCAAGGCGGCTCATGAATCATTGATAGCTGACGCGGTAACGATAGTGTCCTAGTGCCATCTGGATTGGGGAGCTTGAGTCAAGTGTAATCTCCAATATCAGTATGAATTCCAGAGGTGGAGGAAGACAGCTTAGCGTACATGTATAGCCTCTTGACGACCACAAATACTCCACACGTCACATCTACCATTTCTAATGTTGCTGAAAATCAGCTGGGATGTGAATGTGGAGCTGGAGACAAGACTCCAGCTTGTGTGCTTCAGACCTGCTCCCTTAATACTGGCAGTGACATATAAGACAAATATAAAAGGGGTGGTCCTAATGGAAAAAATCTACAAAATCATAATCTAAGTAAGGGGAAGGGGGGCAGGTTGAAAAAGTCTATAAGACTTAGGATAGGAATAGTAAATTGCGAAAGACTGAGGGATGCTACTCCCTCTCTTTAGTCATGCGGAGAACACTGCCATGAGCAGCAAAGCCATAGGCCTCCCAAACCAATAGGCTTACAGCTTCCCCTTAAAATATTTGATGGAAAATTGAAGAATATTATGAGGTGATGTACATGTACGTACATGTACATGATCTTACTGTCCGAGAGTATTGACGGATGATTAAACTTTACCTGGTGAAGATAAAATGCTCCATCAGGCAGACTGTACACTAAATAGGCTGAAAATTGAACCATCTGCTCTATATCAAGCAGACTATTTGCGTATTGCTGTTTGGTGAATTCCATGATGGAACTATTAAACAGAAATCTAACTCTCATCTGAATCTAGACCACAAATCCCAAACTGAAAAGTTTAAAAAAATTAAAAGTGTATTAAATATGTAACTTGACTTGGAAGATGCTTTTATTCTTAAATTTCATTGGAGTCTTTTTAAAATTCACCTAAAAATAGTTTGTTATAAAGTTTAAAAGCCTAAAGTGGATTACAAATGGCTATTTTTAATCACACATTTCAGTGCAAATATGATAAGCTTCAGCTTTCAGCCTGGAACCAAACTCAAAATCAAATCATGATAAAATTGGAGCTATTATCAATGAACATGTAGAAGTGAGAGTGAGGTATGTTCATTGATACAATTTATTGTAAGCCAAACAAGAGAAATCTTAAAAGAAGTGCAATACAAACAAAACCTTGTCATTAAAAGTCTCATGAAACATGACAACATTGAACCACTTGACCTGAATCAAAAAGATTTCCATACAATCACAAGGTACAATGTCCACCTCAACATAGATATTTCTGAGTGCTTACACCTTAATACAGCTAAAGATTTTAGCCAGGCTGCCTCTAGTGGCCCTGCCTTATTTCATCACTGGCAAGTACAGTGCATTAACTTCCATTCTTTTACGTGTGTTGTCAGTGGGGGAGTGCTCTTATTAACAGATAATAGGACATTCAGACAATGACAGAAAATGATGTATGGCTGATCAGAATTGGCTTTGTTTTAAATAGCTGGGGTTATCATCAATATTCATAGGCATAGGTGGTCTCACAATCTCAGTCAGTTGAGTCAGTGCACTCCATGGAATTTTCTACAAGAGGTGGAAAAAGCTGATTGAAAACCACTCAATTACAGATCAGAATTGAGGGGTGGCAGGGGGGGAAGAGTCCAAGAGGGTGGAGTAAATAGCAGATATTTTTTAACTTTCAGATGAACTAATGGTCTAATGGTCTATGATGATGTGTCTGCAAAGATTGTAGGCAAACTCAGCATTCACAGCACTGGAATGCCTTCTATTATTTGATAAGTGTTGTCAGTAACCGGAGAAGGGCTGGGGTTTTCACATCAGTTCATCATCTTCATGTGAAGTACTGTACACACAGGCTTCTATTAGGTTCTAAACAGGATGGTCCAGAAAAAAAGCAACGGATACTTCCACTACCAGGGAGTTAAAACCCTGGCCTTGATACCAGTGGATGGGGAATATTTCGAGAAGAAGAATGACACCAAGATCGACCGATTTTGTTCAGTACATTTTTTTGTAGACATGTTTTGGTGAAGCAAGGTTGGAGCCCCTTGGCCAGGTTCAATGCAGAAAAACAGAACGCTTCTGTTGTAGGTTACAAACATCTCGGTGGTGTGCCGAGGTTTGGCCATGTTAACACGACCTTTACTCTGTTGCAAATGGTCACTAGGAATCTTGTCGACATTATCTCAAATCAGTATCATTACCTAACATTTATCCACCTACTTACTAACCGGCAGAGTTAGATTTTTCCTATGCACAAACAAAGTGTGTCTGTGCTTCACAAAATAGTCTCTAAAACAAGAACTACTAAACCAAATCGGGTGATCTTGGTATTATTCCTATCCTAGAAAGATTCCCCATCCACTGATATCAATGGTTTTAACCCCCTGGTAGTGGAAGTATCCGGTTACGTTTTTCTGGACCACCCTGTAGGCCTATAGTAGTGTACATGCACATACATACATGTGTACCGAGTGAAAAGTCAAAATCGGTCTCCAATTTCATCGACCTATATTTCGCAAGAGACCGATTTGATTGCCTGTCAGATGTCGAATTTTAGAAATCCTATAACTCATTATTACCTGTTGTCTATAACTACTGAATTAATAAAGCCTATCTCGTCAGAAACACGAACAAAATTGGGAACAAAACTTCACAAATCTGATATTTTTTCGGATGTTGTGGTTGTCGCCACTCATCATTCCACTTCAACCGACCTGCCGAATTCTTGTCTTCTGCAAAAGGACTCGGGCGCGTTCGTGACCCAATTCCCTTCTGCTTCTGTTTTGAAACCGTAGACTGTCTTTCGCCGAGGTCAGGTGGGGTGAGCAGCAGGGCCTTCAATAGCTTGCCCTTGGCAGACAAGCTTTAAAGCTCTGGACTGACAATCAATTAGTTCGGGACAGATGAATTTAATTTGTTCCAGTCCTTGATGGTGCACAG
The DNA here is from genome assembly GCF_910592395.1 of Lineus longissimus. Classification (NCBI taxonomy): domain Eukaryota; kingdom Metazoa; phylum Nemertea; class Pilidiophora; order Heteronemertea; family Lineidae; genus Lineus; species Lineus longissimus. The sequence goes on from NC_088309.1 coordinate 7,512,589, forward strand.
AAAAATATTGTATATAAGCTATTCGATGTTGGTCACAGTCATCCTCTGAAACCATCCCAAGCATTTGTGTGCAACTCAAGATGAGACAACAAAAGCCGCACAATCAGGTGTGGTTTTCGAAAATTAGCATAGAGGGGTTGTAGTACCACATAGTGGTCCAAGCTCATCTCTGTGCTGGCCATCTGGTTCACAGTTGTTGGGGCCAAGCATCCTGCACAAGATTTATAACATGAATTTTCACCAGGTCCATTTAAAGATGGTGTTTGAACCCTCCCCTGATAACCATCAGTTGAAAAGCTCTTTCCCAAATTCATTAACACAATTCTGGATTTTCAAAACTGCCCCACATTTGAAAACACAAGAACGGGGAAATTAGGGGTTACTATCTAGATCTGCCTCTTTGGCCCGGCACTTGTTTGTTCCGCAGGGTTGAAGAATCATGCTGAAGATTGTGATTAGCTGAGTTGGGACAAAATAGAACATCCCAATTGGGCACCCAAGTTCATAAAGACCAACTTGGTACACACTCAACAATTCAGTTCACCTCTGGAACTAAAGTGACTTGTAACCAACCAGCAGTCTTTCGTTTAGGTCATCAAAGAGGGAAATGCAGTTGAAGCCTTGTAGAGAAACACATGCTCTCAAATATCTTACTTGAAAAGTAATAACAGATCCTCCACACCTGCACGATGGGACGGATTCTGAATACCATGACCTGGTTACAGTTCAAAGCATTTCGTGCAATCACTCTTCCCAGTCCGATATCCCTACTGTAGCTTTATGGTTCCAAGCAAGACAGTACTGTCCTTTAGTGATAGTTGGGGGATCAAATTTTCTGGCACTGAGAACACCGATCTTGACTGATACATCATTAGATAAATCGTCCAAAGAAAAAAACAAAACTGGTTTAATTCAAAATACAGTGTATTATTATTCAAGGAATGCAAGCATAACATTCTCAATCGAGAAAATGATATGAACAAGTGTGCAATTTCATCAACTCCTCAGCAAGCAACCAGACTTCATACTAAATCTAATCAAATCACTTGACAGTACCAGACAGCAAGATATGCATGTCTATGTCTGAAAAACATTGATTTAAAGAGACACTGTGAGAAATGTTGTAGAAGTCGGCCATTGCCACCAAGAAGAGATGTCATAAAATGTTGATTTACATGATTTGAAACATTTGGAGTTTTTTTCTCATCAAAATATTTGCCTCTCAAGCTCATACATGATTGATTCAAAGGGTTTTTAGTGGCGACAGAAAGCTAACAATGAATGACAACCAAACAACAATTATTAATAAGATTTCTAAGAGTTCAAAAGTAATGAATGATGAAATAGTGCCTGTAAGCGATAACTGCCATTATTGGAACTCAACTAAGCACAAAATAAACTTAAGAAACACAATGTACACTTCATTTTTGCCACACTAAATTCAAATTTCACCAAAAGAGACAAGAGTGTTTTGTCATGTAGAAAGTTCCAAGGAACCTGATCAGACTTTTCACAAGAAATAAGTAGCTATGTCATGAGAAACAAATGAGTACCCAAGCCTTGTACTAAGCCTAACGTACCTACAATGGAAACACTTCTGGCAAAATGAAATTATTTTCTATGAGAACAAAGCAAAACGAAAAGTCATATATAAACCTGGACTCCACCAACCTTACCACATCATTTCTTCAATCATCAGGCAAGGCAACAATGCCAATCAATGAGCAAAGGAACTATTCTAATCGTAAAGACAACAGGAAGTTATATAAATCACTGTTACAACACAATTATTTTAAATGCACTTTTAAAAACACAAGACTGCTGAATTTAGCAAAAACAGTAATTACCATGAGATTTTGGACAAGTGTTGGGTTCAGTTATATCATCTCACCAGTCATTTCCGCTTCCCCAAAGTATTCATTACAAGAACTCTCTTAACTGATTTGTTGAGATTTTTTTGTCTTTCAAACTTGTGACACTATTCAAGAAATAATTTTTATAACCAATTGTCATGTAGGCCCTTAACATCTTTTTAGAATGAACTAACACATGAAAACTATTGGCCAACAAGTGTCCAGGTGTTTCGACTTAAAATCATGTTCAGAATAAAATATGCCCTGTCCAGAATTGTAAGCCAATATTTACAAGAATTCGATGGGAAATTTTTACTACTTTGGACAACACAAAATCCAGACTAACAGTGAACAAGCAGACTACCGAGTACATACATGTACGTGATTCTAAATGACTATCCATAAAACAAAGATGCCAACATGTATGTAGTTACAAGTATTGGTAGTATCTTGGTACCTTATCTGTACAGCTCAACCAACACAAAGTACCGGAACATTTAAGAAAACACCCATTACAATGTGATGGCAAGATAGTTGTCTAAAAATAGTGAAGCTGATATGCCACTACCCCTTGATGAAAATACAAAATAGACTTCCAGTACAAAACAACACAATCCTGCAGTGTGTCTTGTATAATGTCCTCTCCTTGAACTAACCAACAACCAACTCCTACTCTGGTGTCGTTTCAGTTTAGTATGATTGTTGTTGGTAAGGGTGATGACGTGGAGCTCCTCGACCACCCCCTCGGGCACCTCCACGACCACCTGCACCCCGAGCGGCTCCTCGTCCACCGCCATAACTACTAGCACCACCTACAAAGAGAAAACGAAAACATCAACGACAATAGAATGAAGGCAACATGAAATTTATCCAAGCATGATAGGAGTGTATTCGTAGTTTGGGACTGCCCAAACTTGGTCATCATTGTCTGGGTTCAGTGATGGTTGTGTTCACTGAGATTTAAGAGGAAGCCCTTAACTCTTTACATACGCTAGCCGCCGCTGGTCGGCGCAAAGAACTTACGCTGTTCTCCCAGGAGCCGCCATTACTCGGCTCCATTCAAACAGTGCGAAACTCCGGCAAGCCGACTACAAGCTACTCCAACTTTAATGTATCGTAATTTCTTATTGGCTGGCTCCATGGTGACCCTATTTGAATGGCCAATAAGAGATAAGCTTTTATTTTCTATTCAGGTCACTCCGTTCTAATTTAGTATTCATGAGGCATGAATAATAACGATGTATTGGCGGGATTCCCCAGGAAGTTGACCTCGTCGGCCATTTTTAAACGTTTCTTTAATCTTTTTTTTGATTGACGTGCCGCATTGTTCGGGACCAGCTGGGTTTATTTATGATAGATTTATTTGATTCGAGCTCCGGATCAGAATTTGAAGGTTTTGCAGATTCAGATATCAATGTTTCGGTAGGAAGTGATGATAGTGACTGGGACTTAGATTTTTATTATAAACATTTTGTGTTTACAACAATTTGTAGAAATTTTTTTCTCTCCAAGTTTGCAGGTCTTGTTCTCGGTTACTTTTCGTTAGAATTCAAAATAAATTACATGAGTTTATGCGGAATTTAATTCTTAGTTACTCCCCAAAATTTTAGTCCTGTACTATGAACAGCAACGGAGATAATATCACTTATGTAAACACTACCTGAAATACGGCCGCCTCAGTGACGTGCTCCCGGGAAACTATATCAGAATAATGACGCTGTGTATTCAGGACTTTGACGCTATGACGCACGCGGGTCTAGCGTATGTAAAGAGTTAAGGACAGGTTAGCCTTTTTGAGAAACAGCAAGAATTAACCTAAAACACATCTGAATCCACATACCTCGGCCTCGTCCGCCGCCTCTTGCACCTCCATATCCACCTTGCGACTGACTGTATCCATCTCCGCTGCCATAATAATCACTTCCTGAGCTCTGACCATAACCCGTGTCATAATTGTAACCAGCATCATAGCCATTGCCGCCATTTTGATTGTAGCTGTAGGAGGTGTCTTGAGCGTAGTAGCTGCCATCATCATAACTTTCATCTGAAATGCACAAACAAAATCTCAAATAATTTGAACAAGTAATCAGAAAGCCATCAAATAGGTCACATCGAGCCTGGGTTTCCATTTATCTAATCAACTGGAAATACAGGTACCTTTTTTGACATTTTTTCCACATAGGAACGGTTCAGTTTGAAAACAACTTAATTTCCTTAAATGCATGCAAACAGAAGCAATTCAAAAAGCCTGCCTACAGCTGCACAAAGTGTCTTTAGTTTTAGCATCATTCTGCGGCAAAGACATCAGCAGAGAAGTCCTTGTCTTTACTCTTTAACTTCATCATCAACACAATGATGAAGGAGCTGGACTTGATCCCAAACAATTGATGGAAAGATAATTCTATTAAAGTACTCACTTCCCCAGCTCTCGTAGCCTGCGCCATATCCACCACCACCGCCGCCATAACTTTCTTGCTGCCAATTGCTGCTTCCACCTCCACGGCCGCCTCCACGTCCACCTTGGCCATATCCACCGCGAAATCCTCCACGGTCCTGTCCACCACCTCGGCCACCACCGAAACCGCCACCCTGTCCTCCCTGCTGATTGTCGGGTGCGAGTTTACATTCAACCTGTTGGGAAAGAAAAACACAAATAAAGATTACAACTTGAAAAATAAGAGATATTACAATGAAAATAAATCTTCTTGTTGAGTGTGTTATCAGATATCAAAAAATGGAAACGACAAACTTCCTTCAGATAGTATCTTTTGGACTTTCTGCAAGAGTGACAATGCAATGATAAAATTCTGAAGTACAATTAGGTTACAAAATGCTTTGTTCCAAACCAACACTCAATAAGAAGACTTACTTTCATAAAGCAAACAACTTCATCCACCCAAAAAAATACAGATGGAAGGAGCATGGATGGATTCACTTGAAATCATGTAGATAATTATTCATTTTTTTTCCTTTTACAACTGATCATCTTTTAGATCATGTCCTCTACTAGATCAGTTTACGGTTTCCTAGCAATTAGCAATTTTCCTAGTATTAGAAAATAATTTCACTACTAGTACTGTCATAATTCATTTGATTTCTCATGTAAAGCAGAAGCAAAACTTCTTCCAATTCTATTGATTAACAAACACAGATTGATGCATGCAATTACAATGTACATTAACCCTTGAGATCAAAAAGATCATGAAGTCCCAATTAAGCTATACCCCAGTGGCTAGGAAAATGTACTGGAAGTGGTTACTGATACCTTATCAATTCATTACTAGTACTGAACTCTTCAACCGAGTATCGTTTTGCTAGAGTAATAAAAAACCCCCTCCCCCAAAAAACTCTACTAGGTAATTTTTCTCCTCTTCACATCTTATGCTTGGCAAAAATGAATTTAAACAGACTTCCAAAACAAAGGTAACAGGGATACCCCATCATAGTACTGTCCGTTAAAAAAAAAACGAAGCATGGTGCAGCATTTCTAGACCTTGCCACAATGCACACTCCAAACTTGAGATGATCTAACTTTCCAATGCCGCACCGTAACACTTGTGTTTCCGGTCATAAAAATTAGAAACACCACTAATATTTGAACTAAAGGACTTCACCGATCTCCTTGTTTCTTCAAGGGTAAGAGACATAGCTTATGAATCACACATATGCACTGAACAGCATCAGCAATTCATAATCCATGTCCGTAATATATTAAATCACTTAACTTAAGATTTAGGTCACTAACTTCCTTTTTAAACCATATGGTGAACAACTGTGCCATTATCTGCACTTCAAATGTGAAAATTTACACTACTCGTATAAGTTAACCATGAAAACCTGAAGTATCCACCAATTGTATGCCAATACAAAACAAGCTGCAAGGCAAAACATTTTAACACAGGCATTAGAGGGGCCACACTCGTAATACTCCATGTAAAAATTGAATCTGATTCAGAATGTAATTTTTATAGCTGAACCCAGAGTTAAATCATTGGAGTTTCAAACTTTGGTAGTAATTGTAAATACTGGTATCCCAAGTCTGGAATCAATCAATACTCAAAGCATGTAGTGTTAAATCTGAATACTTCAGGTTAAAGTTCACTATATATATACGTCGACCATAAATCTTATGTAAACAATATATTTGTATTAATAAAACTGGACCTGTTTGCCATCGATGATGAAATGACGAATCTCGCAAGCTTTAGCTACATCGTGATCATCCTCTAAAGTGAGGAACCCAAAGCCTAGAATGGTGTGATAGAATCAACTGCTTTAATCTTCCATTAATTTCTTCAGTATTCTTACCCAAAACAGCCAGCACCCACACTTAAAATTTTTTTGAAGAAAGTGTTCAAATGAATGGTTTCACAATAATAAATGGTACATTCATCGCCTGGAGCATATTATATGTCAGGACAATGAATTTCACTAAGTAGAAAATCACAAATAGTGTAGATAATTCCTAAAACAAATTACACCTCGCACTAGCTGTCACATTTTTAGAGAAGCGCTCTCCAGGACAAGGATTCATGTTGGTCTTGACACATCGTTATGCAATGAGACACATCACAACTTGCAAATTCTCTAAAAAGTACAGCAAGCATGAACTGTCATACAATTAGTACTAATCAGCCTATCTTAATCCTCAGTCATATCCTTTTCAGGTGGACACCTAAAGTAAAGACTGGAAAAGGAACATCATCTAAAACCATCTACAACAGAGGCACACAGCATGCACAGTTCATGAAGATAAGGATTTCCAGTATGACAAAAAGGATGAAAAGCCAAGTTCAGAATCCACATGATCAATGAAATGTTTCTTCTTAGGAGCGGTGGGTTGACATTCCAGGATTACTGAGTAGGTGATGTTAGAAAACTTCTAGAGTAACAACTGTTCAAGTTAATGAATGAAAACAGAACAACAGCAAAAAGTGCAGCAAACACCAGATCTATATCAAAATTTGTGCTTAAAATAGTGCATTTATCATGTCAGTTTCTTAGCACACCGACCAGAGAACACTTGAAATCCTTCGAAAGTCTTCAGCACCAGTCTTTTGATGTCTAGAGCGCATTGAATTAATTTCTGTAGTTATCTAATCAACTGAAGTGCACAAGATGTTCCACAATGTACTCGCGGTTATAGTAGTACTAGTACAGATCAAATGCTGACAACTATGGTTAGAATCTGCTCAGAAGAAAGCATGGCTCACAACACATACTAAGAAACGTAGGTTCAACAACCTCGAAAGGTCATATCACAAAATTCATTTTCTCAAAGATTTTATTTTGCAAGAGACACCAAGAGAACTGAAACATTAGTGAGGTTGTTATATGACTAACTAGCATGAATGGAAAGCATAGTGCTATGACACTAGGCATTTCAAGAGATCCACTAATAAATAACTTTTTAGAAGGAGGAAGGACCTAAATCACACAATATGGTTACCAGTGCATAAATGTTTATAGCAGTTCAAACTGTTGTGGCATTGTACAGAGTTATTATATTTTTAAATCAATCAGTTTAATATCAACAAACAAATAATACAATAAGTGAAACCATTCATTTTACACTTTCAACCTTTCAGTGAAAAAGGTAACAAGAAATTCAATTTTTTAAGAAGCACTTTATCATCATAATAAAAACTTATCAATTAGGTGTAGATGGGCTGTTGTCTTAAGGGTATTGGCAGCAACTTTAATAAGATATATTTAAGCTGGAACCTATTAAACTAAAAATAAAAATATGAATATGTGAATTAGTTAATATTTACAAGTTAAACAAGTAATATGCATTTAACTGTGATAATGTTATTTTTAAACTTACTGGCATTGATGCCTACAAAATTCTTTAATCATTTTGTCTATTCCTAATCTTCCCCAGATTTCTGTCAACAATCATATTATTTAAAGAACATATTAATGTTCGTTCATAAGAATGAATATCATGTATTGATATTTGCTTAATTCTTAAACCAGATATTTTTCTTATATAAGTTATATATACCATGGGGAGTATATTAAAAGCTTAACAATGAGGAACTGAAATATGATTCATCTGTTGACAAGTAAGCTTTGTGCTTACCTCTAGGCTTTAGTGTCTCCTTGACTCTCTTCACGATCACTTTCTGAACCTGAAGTTACAAAAAACACAATTATCAATAAGTCAAGTAACTGGTGAAGACGTTCAGGCTACAGAGCGCATTTTTCAACAATCAGACACCTAATGAGGTGCTCAAGTAAAAAAACAAACCACCTTATTGAACATTCCAAAAGCTGGACCAAAGAAACACAATAATAAAGTTTTTTCTTCAGGTCTTGGGTTCAGAACACATGTGTATCTGTCTGTTTTACCTCATTAACTGATCTTCAAACTCACCTTCATATTAGCAAAGTGGCTTTCAAGAGTAGTCTTCACCTTCTCTTCATCAGCTGAACCTGGGAGACCACCAATAAACACCTTTAGCTTCCCAGACTGGCCATCCTTCTCACATTGTCGCAGCTGAAACAAAACATTACATCTCTTTTAAGTTAACACATAGCTGTTGACTCGACAAGCCACCTGGGCTGGACCGCCAAAACTAGTTTTCCAAACACTTGAATGTCCATTATTGACCTCCATGCTCGAGATAGCGAGACTTCATATTGAATCTCAAGTTTAAAGACCTCATTCTGGAAAATTCAACATACACAGATAGTGGTTAAACTGGCCTAGTGACCGAGTCTGAGACAGGTTTACAATTACTCTATTTACTTTCTATTCTTGGAAGGCCATTTCGTCAAAATGAAGACCAAATGACATCGGAGATGATTTCAGATCTTTCAAATTCAAAAACTTGCTTTGTTACTTACCGCATAATTCAGCTCCTTGTTGACAGCTAACCTGGGCATCAGCTGAAAGAGTAAATTAATGCCTATGAAAATCAAATACCTCCCGCAAGAGACACAGCAAGTGCAATATAATATTCATACTGGTAGTGGTACACTGACAAAATTATCTCCAGAAAAAATTTGAAGCATTTTCCAACAAAGTTTTGTTACCGATTACACTTTCCGCCAACACAGCCTCTCATGATTGATCCTTCAAACAAAGCACAACGAAGTTATGCATTTCACATGCAGTTCTTTGCAGTAATCGGATAATTACACTACAGAAGCAACGCTGCAAACAGAAGACTGTAATAGAAGTAAATCACATATTATGGACACCAATGTTTACAATCAAAAATAAACAAAACCCATACCTTAACATTTTTTATAAAGTGAGGACTGGATTTTATACAACTGTCACAATCAGATACATTCTTGTAATGCAGGAAGGCAAATTTTGGCACTTGAGTCTCCTTGTCCTTGATAAGTTCAATCCCTGTTGTTGGTTTGCCATTTCTTTCAGTTGAAAATTCTCCAAACTTTGAGAAGTAGGTTCTGAGATCTTCTGCAAAACACGAAAAGGGAAGTTTGGTAAAAATTCACGATCCCCAAAAGGAAATGACGCAGTTTGACCCCATTCAACTGCAAATCCATTTACCACCTGGATTTATTAAATGAGAGCAGGTGTTTTATAACTGTAATACTCTCACAGCACAGATTCCTATGTATACCAGTTTAAGATTCCATCATACTATTTATAGGGGATTAATATAGAAACATAAAGGACATTCCATACCTTCTGTTAGATCCTTGAGACCACCAATAAAGACCTTGCTGGAAAAGAAGTTTTCAAAGTTTATTTTAAGAATGCACAAAGCCCTTCCATGTATTAATACTATTACTGGCTTTTGCACAAAATGGCGCCGTTGTTGTCAGAGGTTTACACATGTAACATGCAATGACATGTTTTCGCGAGGAGATGTAATCTCTAAACCTATTTTTAGACAGTCTGAAACGAGCCGTCTTCGAAATCAAGTTGGTGTCGAAACAGCCTCCAAATTCACTTGAGATTTTAACTAATTGGCCTACCGTATCTACTGGTCTACTGGTACTGGGAGTCCGACGGTACCGGTATACTGTTAGTGTTACTGGGAGTGAAATTTAAAGACAAGACCTTCTGGTTGTTCAAGCAGTTCACATGATTTAATGCATGCACATTGTACAAGCCCAAAGCAGAATGCGCCCTGCTGCAGGGGCTGCATGCACATGATGCATGTATGCAATGCATGGGCCACATGCAATGCATGCATTGTTGTTTTATTGCAACAGGGCACTTCTGATATTTCGTACAAAATTAGACAAATCACCGAAAAACAACATCATTTATATAAATTCAAGCCAACCGATCGTTTCTACAATACTAACGTGATTCTTTCAGGTGTAGCCTGTTCGTATGACATGTTGATATTGGGAATTTTTCAGTGTAAATGATGCAAGGAAATGTCGGGATTTCGTTCGGAGAACAAAAGAACGTAGACCGGCCGGTATGCATAGACCACAGCGTATATCCCTTGTATTTTGCACTACGGCCCTGGATTTTACAAGACTACGGGGACGCATTTTTGAATGAGAGGAGTCCGCAACCTCGATCCAGCCACCTGAATCATAGCCAATAATTTTTAGTGCAATTTGTGTCTGATTAGCATAATATATTTTTAACATTGTCCTTTCATCCAATCATAACAGCGAAATTCTAACTTATGTATACGCTTGGACTACGCATACCTTACTGAAAAATATGCCTATATTTTAGGGCCGAGCTTCACATAGCCATTATAGCCGCGCCTTTCCTTTTGTTCCAATAGAGGACACTCTTGTGGAGTTTATTGAGAATTTCTAGGTTTTTGTGTCGATTAAATTCGTAAAAAACACAGCGATGTCTGCTGAAGAGGAGTAAGTAACTCCTTGATTTTAATTGCCGAAATTTGATAATGATTAATGAGTGGGGTGGGCCTATTTGGCATTATTCAGGGTGAAACTTTTCATGAGTGTACATGGTCGGTGTATGCATTGCAATGCACCCTACCTCTACCTGATAATACTTCGTATTTATGTACGTATACAATACACATAGGGTCTACATGTATTGACTATTGTTGTATATAGGCCTAATGTGTATTAGTTTGAATTATTAGGCTCCTATCCTACACTTCTGGAATCTGACCTATGAATGGTGTGATTGAGCATTTGATTTAATATTGCACGACATTGTTATCGCCATGTCGTGAGAAGATAGTAATTTTATTATAATTATTATTTATAGGGCCTAATACTAATAATCGCCACTTTTTAATGGAAATTAACATTGTGTCGTAAATGGCGCTAAAACACACGAAGTGGCGATATACAACAATAACATAGCGCAACAGTCGTTGCAGAGCAGATATGTACGTCATGAAGCCCTTAATAAATATCAGTGCACCAGTCGGAGATGGTTAGTTCATGTTCCAAAATGAGCCTCTGTGGAGTGCATCTTAGTCATTGAAATACCTCATTATTCTTTGTTTAATTTTTCAGGGGGCGTAAAGTGTACATGGGAGGTCTGCCATTTGAAGTTGGTGATAATGAGCTACAGGACTTCCTGATGGACAAAAATTTCCTAGACATTGAAAAAGCTGAAGTTATTGTAGAAAGGGATTCAGGCAGATCAAGAGGTTTCGGTTTTGTCACATTCGACTCCAAAGATTCCGCGACGAGGTGTGTTTCGGAACTGAACGAAACACCAATGGGAAAAAGATTGGTAAATCAAAGCTCGATTTTTTTTAAAGACTTGTTAAGGGTTGGCAATAGGTACCCCCATTTCGGCTAGAACCTGAAGTGAACTCCAAACTCAATCAGAACTCCTTGAAGTGAATGCCGATTAAAAACCTGGGAGGCTGTTCTCTAGAAAACAAAGAACAGACTCCCACCCTCGTAATTGCCATTGACTTTGTTTTGATTGATTTTGGATGTCAGGTTCTAGCTAAAAATGTCAAATTGAGGTACATATAGCCAACCCTTTTAAATCATTTATGGAAACATACTAACATTGCCACCTGGGGGTAACTCCGCCACCATATACATGTAAGTTAAAATTACAATGGTTCTTTTGATAATACCCCTTCAATACTATTGATTGAAGTAACAATGACAAGCCTGACTCATCTTTATACTTTAGCAGCCATGTCATTATACATGTACAGTGCTCGGAGTAAAATTCTCTCACTTCTGACACTGTGTGACTGAATGCGTCCAGAAAAATGACCCAATATAAATCTACATGAAAAACAATTGTATGATTGGTTTAAAGATTCAGGCCTGTCATGGTGTGTTATAAGAGAACAGGGATCATGCTACTGCTAGTTTATACCTTTCAGGAAGTCTCTTTTCATGTTTAACTGGATGATGTTTTAATCACTGACCACTCAGATGTGGCCATGGACTCCAATTTACAGCCTCGTCAGGAACTGCCAAGAATAAATGTGCGTGAAAGATGAGCCATGACGAAATCCCATTGACGATTGTCATCAGGCATAGTGATGATGTTAGGTGAGTTTTTGCAATCCTATGAATATTGCTTATTGATTGAAGTTACACATGTTCCATTCAAAGAGGTACTATGGGTGTCTTCATGGATTTCGACTGAAAAGAACGATACCAGGAAAGGCTTCGATAAAAGAGCTTAAAAATCACCAGACAATTTTAAAATTCTGTTCCCAAGTGAATGGAAAACTCCTCTAATGGCTTTTTAAATAGTTCTTGTGCTAGATTGTCTCAAAATCAATTTCCTACTGTCAAGTTCAGGTATCATTTGCAAAACTACAGAAATGAGGAAGCTGTAAAGAATATGCAAATGCAGTTGTAAACTATTGTGTCATCATTTGTAGTTCCAACGATTTTCTTGACTGTGCATTTTCCTGACTGCTATTGATTGGGGCTTCCACTTTAACACAAAGAGAATCTACAGATACTGTTCCTCACACACTTTCACTTTGACTCTGATATGGATGTTCCTCGATTCAAGGAGAGAGAAAAATTACAAGTTCTGTTCCATTCCATTTAGTACATGTACTATGCACTGTGACACTCGGATCATTCCCTCCGTTGGGTATCCTGATATTGCAGTGCATTTCTTCTTGGAGGGTACTGGTCAGAGGCACTGCTGCTAAAATCTTAACCACCATCGGGCAATCAAATTTGACCAAAAAAATTGAGCAGTGTCAAATCACGTTTCTTATTGGTGCTCAACTGAGGATAGCAGAAGACTCTCTAAAATTGCTATCCTATGTGAACCAAAGGGAGGGTGGGGAGTGCTGGCAACTTAAAATGACTGGAAAGGTTCTACTACATGTACTATAAAACTGAAATAGGTGCGATGTGACAATACAGAAGGTAGTGGAAGGCTGAATATAGTGTATGAAAATGGACCGTTTACTTTAACTTGTTCACATTGTTGTTACCTAATCCATGAAAAGTTCATCCGTATAATCTTTGTTTGATAGGATCCAGACCTCTTGGGCGATATACACTTATAGAGCAGTTTCAACATGAGATAGCAGAATGTGCGATACTTTGAAAATAAGATGGGCCCGCATCATGGTTCGATTCGAAAAGCATGTTTTCAACAAAGTGCAGCTCAAAGTTCCTGTGGATTTTATAGGATGAGAATGATTGGCAGTTATTGTAATGCATTTCTACATAGTGCATTGCTAGGGAAACATTTGCCTTGTTGAAAGAGCAAGGCCGTTCGACAAACATTAAGACTGTAAGGAACTTAGAACATGTTCTTGTGTCAGGATCCAAGGAAGTTGTGACAATATGAAACCATATCAGTAATTCAGTTACTGGTGACCAAAGGTTAACCAGCCTCGACCATCACTGGCCCAATTTGTAGATTCTTTTGAATTTAGGGGTTACTTAGCATTGTATCTTCCTCTCTATAAAAAAATGTAGCAGGTAATCATAAACTATATTGACTGTCCTTGTATAAGACTAACTGAATACAAATGTACTTCAAATTGGAGGTACTCCCGAATTGTGTTTTGTTAGGCAAGACTCCAATGAATGGCGCTTTTGAATGGGGAATCTGTGGGAACCATTTCATAATTTATGAGCTGTACACCCGCAGTATTATGGTCTCCATGTAACAACTTGCCCGTTTTCAGTTTCATTCATTCCCTGAGTATTTGTCCCAACTACAGGTCATGGGCGTATAGCAATTTGTTAGTATTTTGCAGTGGTTCCTTGTGGCAGGCCTATGGTTGAAGCAATTTTGATTTTGCAAGGGTAGGCTCGGGGGGGGGGGGGGGGTCTCATGGCCTTGACAAATTACAAAAAGAGACAGGACAGTTTTATCACAGAAGTATGCTACCAACAACATGTGCCATGGAAATCAGTCCAAGGATGAAAGAAGCAGAAAGAAGGATGTTCGGATTGCGGGTCAAGATCACCAGGATTGGTTGTGGTAGTTTTAAATCTCTTCCTCACACTTGTAATCGCCAATAAAAGTTCCTATAACCAACCATGATGCGGATGAAGATCTGTGCTCGTTCTGTTCTGTTCATAAAAAGCAATGGCCAATGAGAGTTGGAATATCATCGGTCCTCCTTGGAGTTCATTTTTGTCCAACTCCTTTTTGCCTTTGTGCCAAGTTACGAGCTGCCGATTGAAATATTTATTACAGAATACTGGACAGTGTCATTTGTGTGCTCTAGTTTGACCTCTAATCAGTTTGAAATCCAAGCATTTGGAATATTCACTCCCAGGAAGAATTTAACATCCACCTTTTCATATAGTTTCTGGTCCTTGTTGACGTTCTGGACTATTACCTTGTTTCCAAATTTCAATCCTATGTATCTAGTTAAGGTTTTTGATCGAATGGGACAACCATGGAATTTAACAGTCCACTGTCAAATGTCTTGGCCTGCCTCATAAACTAAGCAGAATAGAGAATGCATGCTTGTTGAAATGCAGTCTCTTAGTAGCTTGTGCAGTCTGGTGTGGTTCAAGAGCGCAGTCCCTAAAGTCTGATGATGAGCTGATCGGATGAAAAGGGTACATGTTTTGTTCAGACAGACACAATAGTATTACAGCATTACCTGCAAAGGGTGACTCCATTGTACTTGAACTATATGCTGAATTCTGATGTGAAGGAAGTGGTAGTTTGACATTGGGACTCTTCGTGATGTCGATATATCAACATTACTCAACCCCTCTAACCCTTCGATTAATTGTTGCCATTTTCCCTTCTCACAGTTGAGAGTTGACTTGGCCGGCAAAGGTGGTGGTGGCGGTCGAGATCGTGGACGTGGCCGTGGTCGTGGAGGCGGTGGATACAGAGGAGGCAGAGATGGTGGTGGAGGAGGTGGTGGTAAGTATGCCTCTTCAACATGTAGTTGTATCTTTGAAATCCATGTTCAGAGTTGGAAAACCAATGTGTGTATATTGCCCACAGGGTCCCAACTGTAATCTCAGATAACCTTTCTCTGTGCTCTGGACACGATGGGGAGCTGAGAATAGTAGATCTGTCCTTGAAGGCACAAAAGTTATGCAAACCATATTTGGTGTTAATCATTCAGACACATCACCTGCCAATCGTAACAGCCAGTGAAAATTTTATTCCTTCTGTGTTTCATTCGACCGGCAACTTGATTGTCATATGAGAACAGCTCTTGCCTTAACAGTCATGTGTTGCTCTTGAAATTGCAGGATATAGAAGCCATCCCTATGGTGGAGGTGATCGCAGAGGAGGTGGCGGAGGACGATTTGGCGACCGAGATTCCTACAGCAGCGGCGGCGGAGGAGGTTATGGCGGCAGGTCACGCGACAATGGCTACAGTGGTGGCGGTGGTGGATATGGTGGAGGTAATATTTCAAGTTTGCAACCTCGAGCCACTCACTGGCATCTGCCCCGCAATCTATGACTATGATGAACCTTATCATTTAACCGGATGACATGTGACTAATTTATAACGTCTGCTGTTTGCAGTTTTGCACCCGGTAGCTGATTGTAGCCATACTTGCCATATAAATGTATCAAAGTGGTTGAATAATTTTGCAGTGAAAACATGTCAAATCGACTTTGTTGTTAGGTCCTAAAATGGTTTGAAGGCATCTCCTACGGTTTGAGATTGCAGTGTGAATGTGTCTGGCATTCGACATCAGTGTTTCGTAAAGCAGTACTCGTGTGAATTAAATCAAATTAATTCTCCATTTTCAGGCGGTGGCAGCAGTTACAGTAGTGGCGGCGGTGGTGGTTATTACTAGGAAACGTGAGCGAAGTTCTCTGAAGTGCACGACTGCAACCTTCACCACATCACTATCAATTCTAGCTGACTTTCACTGACTTATCATTGAACATTCATCCACGTGACTGTCCAGCAACATTCTATCTTCGCATCTTGGAGGCCAGGCAGTCCAAGCAGCTAATTATAGCTGCATTCTCGGAATGATTATGATATTACACCTTTTGTGCAAACATAAGACATCTTTTTGACTAGCTGTAGGGTCACTATATTTTCTTCAGCCAATTCAATGATTTTGTAATATCCTGGTAAAGAAGTAGATTCGACCTTGGAAAAAGGTGATGACCGTCTCAATTATGTTCATAAATTCATCCATACTTCATTGTTCATTCACGATCTGTTTTCTATACCTCACCTCTGGTTCTTGGCATCATGTACATTTTAGTTTTTATTGCCATTTTATATTTGATTCCTTTTGAAAATGATACAAGAAAACTTCTGTCAGTGTTTAGCAACCCTGATGCATCAAGTTGGCCGTGATTTGTTCTAAATTTTCTATGCCAGAGGTGAACAGATTTTTTGACTTTAATGCAAGAAATCTGTTTATTGATTGTCCTTCTATAGTTTGTACAAAGAGGTAACAAAACTCCTAAGAACACCTTCAATTATTGTGCAGATTTGGTGACAAGTGATAGATTTGATCAGTAGTTTGCTGGCTTCAAGATTACCTGGTAGAAATTATGAAAAAACTGGCTCTGACCTGTTAAAAACCCATGACAGAATATCTTTTACTGTAATCTATAACACCACTTGCACTATATTTAGCCAAATGAAAGTAATCAAAGGGTTTAAATCTCTGCAACTGCGACTTTTTCTTGGAGTGAAGTGGTCAGAGTTACATGTAGTTGAAATTGGTTTGCTCATATTCATATTGTGCAATTCATGGTGAAATTCATATCTATCTTTGTGTCACTCATTGTATTTGAATAATAATGTCTGTTTTAGGAGGTGAAATATTTCTCAATAAAAGATTTTAAAAACATCCTTTCTCCTAGTTGTTTGCTTAGAACTGCTGTTGAAGAATGATGACTTCATCGCCATCTTTCGCTCATGAACTCACTCGCAATCCATTGAGAGGACACGCCCTGAAACAAATAAAAGATTCTTTGAAAGCAATTATTTCTCAATCCATTTACTTTCACTATGGACAAGCACGTCACAAGCAGTGAAAACTGTCCAGTGGTTACGTCCTTTGCTATTGTTGGGTGAACAAGTGCACATTTCTGTCCCGCCAGTGTATGGCTGATATGAAAATGTGGACATGCCCTGCAGCAAAATTATGAATATATATGACCAATGAACGCATAGCCTGGTGCGTTTGTACATGGTGGGACACTGAACATTGGGTGTCCTGAAAAAGGCCAATGCTACTTGAACTTTAAGACATTCGGTTGCTGGATGTCCTGAATGCAGTTGTACCAAAAAAGAAATTAAAAGTGATTCCTTGGAGATGTTCTGTCTACAGCTGTCCTGAATACACTTGCTCAGCATGATCCAACACTGGTCTGAGACATTATTTGGTGTCTGGATGTTCTGAATACAGTTCAACAAAAAGGTCTTTACTCCTTGAGGATGTTCTCTCTCCAGATGTCTTGTCAGATTTTTTCAAAAAGGTCAATGCTCCTTGAAGACATAACTTGGTCTCTGGATGTACTAAATACCAAATCATTAGAGACATTATTTGGTCTCCTTATGTCCTGAATACAGGAGTTCAAAACTTCTTGAAGACATTTTGGTCTCTGGATGTTCTGAATACAGTTACC
This sequence comes from Lineus longissimus, assembly GCF_910592395.1. NCBI lineage: Eukaryota > Metazoa > Nemertea > Pilidiophora > Heteronemertea > Lineidae > Lineus > Lineus longissimus. The sequence continues at coordinate 7,530,418 of NC_088309.1, forward strand.
TACTCCAAAAATTTGAACCCTCAATTCAAACTGTCTCTGGATGGCTAAATACAAACTAAATAAGTGACTCCTGAATTGAGATGTCAGTCCTTAAATGTCCTCAAGACATTACTGCAAATCTCCGCCAGACACTGAAATATTATTAATTCCTCAGATTCTACACATAGCCTGATGCGTTTGTACATGGTAGGACACTGAACATTGGGTGTCCTGAATACAGTTAAACAAAAAGGCCAATGCTACTTGAAGACATTCGGTTGCTGGATGCCTGAATGCAGTTGTGCCAAAAAAGAACAAATTAAAAGTGATTCCTTGGAGATATTCTGTCTACAGCTGTCCTGAATACACTTGCTCAACATGGTCCAACACTGGTCTGAGACATTATATGGTGTCTGGATGTTCTGAATACAGTTCAACAAAAAGGTCTTTACTCCTTGAGGATGTTCTCTCTCCAGATGTCTTGTCAGATTTTTTTCAAAAAGGTCAATGCTCCTTGAAGACATAACTTGGTCTCTGGATGTCCTAAATACCTAATCCTTGGAGACATTATTTGGTCTCCCCATGTCCTGAATACAGGAGTTCAAAACTTCTTGAAGACATTTTGGTCTCTGGATGTTCTGAATACAGTTACTCCAAAAATTTGAATTCCTCAATTCAAACTCTCTCTGGATGGCTAAAAATACATGGTGACTCCTGAATTGAGATGTCAGTCCTTAAATGTCCTCAAGACATTACTACAAATCTCCGCCAGAGACTGAAACATTATTAATTCCTCAGATTCCACACATAGCTTGGTGCATTTGTACATGGCAATACTTTCTTGGGATAAGGAATTTAAGACGGAGATGATAAACTCAGAATCAATATTTATTTACTGTCAACAGCACAATGAAACACCGTAGAGATGATAAAATCAAGAAGAGTTACAGTAAAGTGCATGATTTTGACACGAGTGAGAAAGATGTTTGTGAAAGGCTTCTGCACATACAAACACTAGTGCAACAATAACAGCATTCAAGCAAGCACACTTCATTCTCAACAATGAGGACTTTAACAGTTGGTAAAAAAATTTCCTGAGGTGGCATTCTCATGGCAATCATTATCATAACAGTGATTGAATTAGTTGTGGTGAACTTCCATAGAAAGTTGTACCCTTTATACATTATGGTTGTTGATGTAAAGTTTCATTCAGGTTTCAGAGGCACAGGCGTCCTGGCACCAGTTGTTTTCCTTGCAATGCCTAAATACAGACCAAATCTTAAGTATCGTCTAGAAGCCCCTTTAAAATTGTTTGTACAGTTTTCAAACACAGATTTGGCTAAATGGGAATTGATGCATTGGTTAAAATATCCATACTGTTTGCTTTCCAGGTCGGATTTTCATTTGTTGACTAGATCGTACACAAACTCAACCTTTTTTACACGACACAACTAAACATTATTGCGCAATATGTTTCACTTCCAATTAAAGATTTTATCACAGATATGTCACTTGGATTACACCGCAAGTTATTGTTATTTGATATTCAAATGTCAATGGAAGTATTCACCGTTTACTTTCCTCATGTCTTCATGAATAAATCGTTTTCTTTTCAATCCAAACTAAACTACCTTACACGCACAAACTAAAAGAACACAATGATAGCAGAGATGGCCCAAATAGATTTTTAAACACTTCAAAAAATCCAAATTTAAAGCACTTTGCCTCTTTCGGATGAGCGCCTTGCAGTGGAAAGAACGAACTTTGCCAAATGGTGACATAAAAGCTTTGTTGATTTTGAGGCAATGTCCGAGTTGTTGGCGGCTGACCCTGTAAGTCGGCTTGTTTGATGCCCCAAAATAGAGCTCCACCACTAGAGGCATGAGATAGGAAAGAGGTAAATTGAAATATAAACAAGTTGGAAAAGATATGTAAGATTGTCACTAATTTAGTGAAGAATTTTATACAATCCTCTAAACCAGAAATAAAGGCGGATCGAAATATGGACAAAATTGTCAATGTGTTTCCAATATCTATCCTACATCTCATGGACTGCACATAGCATCAGCTGAGCCCACATCAAATTAGTCTTCAGATCCTAAAAAGATGTCCCTAATAAACAGAAATGTTGATTTCTTTCTACACTACTGATTATTAAAACAGTATCGTCATGAAATCCTACAAGTAAGTACCTGAATTTGATCGAACAACCATCAAAACCTTCTACTTTCAACTTCCATTATTTTGACTAACAACAGCATGATCATTTATGAAAATCACAGTTTTACTGGAGGAACATTCTTAACAATGATAGAATAGGGGAACAGTTTTTCACTCAAAACACATCTCTCAATAAACAGTGGAATATAATGATCGTTCCTATTTTCGGACTCTATAAGAATGCCTTTCACAAACAAGGATTAGTGCAAAATCGAGAAGGCGCAAGGCAGTGATGATTATACAACACGACACTGCACTAAAGCTTCATTTATTCTGAGCAGAACACTGGAAACGGCACGTTTTTGCAGGCGCGAGTTTCCAGTGGAGCTTCCCGCTGCAGCAGAACCAGTGAAGCGAAGAATAATTTCTGTTATGTTTCAGTGTTTACCAAAATGGGTATTTTGTAGTCTTTCATGTATGTTTGAAACTCGTTAAAAGATGAAATGAATCCGATACAAACTTATCGAACACCACAGCAGATTATTTCAGGACAAAGCCGATGATTATACAACTATGTTTTATCACAATATTTCAGTAGAATGAAGATGCAATCTCGAAATTAAGAAAGGAGAAATAGAGACTTCTCAAACATGATAACAAACCACACTATGCACCCAGATGAAGATTTGCACCCCTGAATATTTTCTCATAACATTTTGCAAGTACAGGCTCCATCCGAAAAATGTATATTGAATAATTCAAGCACACTTGCATCAAAATACAAGCCTATTTTCAGTGATGTTCACCATGAAATGGCGAAAATATTCAGGGCTGTAGTTTTAGGTACACACATGGGCTAGGATCATGTACATTAGGATACAATAGGATATGCTGTGACAATTAGTTAGAAATCAAGAGTATGGTGGACATGGGCAGCAAAGCAAGAGAACATGGCGGGGGGTTAAACATTAGAACTCGCTCTGTTTCAATAGTCAGTTTATTTCTTTTTGATCAATTATAGTGATGCCAGTGATGCCATGCCATTTGAGGGCAATGACGAGAGTGTGATTGTCACAACAGAATGCTCTAATGGAATGTTTTGAAAAATGTATGACATCAATACGTCTGATATCGGTAACTATTCAATTTTAGGGTCTCTGATGCTAAAATATTTGAAGACCCAGAAAACAGCAATGAGGTGCAAATGTATCCCAATGCCATTGAATACCCAGTGTATAATGGTGTTTTTCAGCCAACAGATTCAACCTTCAAGCGAGTGATATCACTATAAAGATATATCAACACTAAGAATAGGAAAATTAGTATTCAAAGAAGTACTATTTAAATTTTTGTCTGTACAGATGATCCAAGCCAGTGTTAACCTTAAGTATATGACGAAAATTAATAGTTACCGTACAATATTTATACAACGCTACTACATTGTCAAGGCAAAGACAACCAAGGACACCATGATGAATCTCCTCAATTTGGCTGCTTGGACGGTAAAAACGATTCATAGGGTTTTCAAATTGCACACAACTGTATCGTTTAAAATCATAATGACATGTTACTCATTGAGTTATTCAAGCTTCTTGTCCGGATTCAGAATACCTATTCTGGGATGTTTTGTTGTTGGGGATTTGTAAAATCGGACCCACACGAAATCCCGGTGTTGTCTTTGCGTTGATTCACCAAAGCCTTATTTACTAATAATTACCACTAGGAATATAATAACCCCAAACACTATGCACTACATATGATTACCAACTACAAATACACGAAAAATAAAGGACCTCTGATCCAAGCTGAAAAGAAGTATAAGTGAAATGGGCCCAAACGACTATTCTTCAATGAAATTTGGGCTAGAAATTAAGAATTCAAATATAAATATTTTTATCCAGACCCTGTATACGAGTGGCTTCTTAAGATTTTTTTGTGCTAGGGAACTACCATTGCAACTGATGGTCAACCATGGAATTCCCTGCAGTATCTTGAACAACCAAGGGCTCCACTCACCAGAACGCCTTTCTTGTCTGTGCGTTTCCATAGGCGCGGGAGTGAGATCAAGAGGCAGATGATTATGAAGCTGTCCAACCTTGGACATTATCTAACTATAGTCCCCTTTAATAAACGTATGGCACCAGATTCCATTTCAAATCAATCAAAACTTGACATTTGGATAGAAATCTCTGAAATGGCAGACATGGCAAAATCTGTAGCCAGTTCAAAAGACGACGTACGATGCCATAGCTGATGATAAAAGCACATGTTGATACGATTATTTAATCAATTCAAGCCACAAGTCAGAAAGTTGGAATGTATACAAGTCAATTATACACATGTTTAGATACAATGCCTGCATATTAAAACGTTTTATTAGAAAAGTGAAGAGCAAAGCATGCAGCAACACTCAGTGCACACTAAAGGAAAGTCAACAGAATCGGTGAGCCTACTATGTTGAGGTACCTTCAATATAATGGAATAATCATATCTATTTTATCTAAAGTACATGTAATAACTACAAGTTTTGCCATTTCTGCCCATCATACATATTCAATGATCTTCTCAACATTTTTAGGGAGCATACATACAGTACTTCTAACCTCGTTTCAAAACACCAATACAAGATATTTATAGCTCATGCTAGTTCTTACATGTATTTTGGAAGTTAAACAACAGGTGATAAAAGAATTCGACCTTAAAGTAGGAGTTAGTATAAACCCCTCAAACAGAATATATCCATAGACCCCCGTAAAATGGATTTACATCTGTCGCCAATAGCAGCTAGGCATAAACAGAAATAAGGAATAATGGTCTAGCTTTAAATCAATATTAGCCCATCTATTACATGGACAACGTCATAATTTATACTCCACCAATGTTTCAATTTTTAATAAGATATGGGATTAAAAATAAATTAATATAGACTATTAAATACAAAGCGATTTATAGATGGTGACCAGGCCAGTGTCTACTGAATATATTCTGACAAATCTATCAATGGACAAGAAATAAGCAGATGTTAAAGATGCTCTATATAAAGCCTTAGAAATTAATTCAGACTGGTAGACTAGATTGAGGAAAAAATCAAATACATACGTTTTTGATTTATTCCTACCATATCTTGATAATATTTCATCCACTGCACAGGAGTGTAAACCAAATATTGACATTGAAAAACAACGACTGAACTGATCACCATAAATGTAACCGACATATGACGCATACCGTATATGATGTTTTATATTATCTAAAGAAGCAGTCTGTGTGTTACTTTCTCACTTTGCTCATTGTCGATAGTTATTGCACATGGAGATTAGCACCCCGCAAATGAGCAATCTGCTATCAGGATCACATGCGAGAAAAATTCGTCTTCCAAAATTTTTCTCAAACGAGTTCTTGATGTACACTCTACCAGCATCAATCTCTACTCAACACTATCAACAACTTGTACATATCACATGAAGTTATAACGTATTTCTTTGGCATACCTCAAGCCCCGTTATATTTGTATGCATTGTCAATTTTATACAGGCCATTTGAGCTGGCTGTGCGATAAAAAAGCTTCTACAAGGAACCTTTCTGAGAACGAAAGCAGTTCCAGCTCGGACAGCTAACAAATGATTAATGATAGACCAACTGGCCCCTCAATTTACTTGTGCAACTGAAAATCGACAATTCAAAGTCAGAAATTACACGGATAGCAAAACAGTGCATGTGTTTTACAACTTGGTGACTGAAATGGCCCAGATTTTCATCCACTGTTTTAATGGCAACAAATATAAAGGGGTCTAAGGCAGGGCACCTAGCACCAGGTTAGAATTCAACAATCGTGGAATACCGACTTACATCTATGCAGTTTTAATTTCACCAAATGATGAATAATTTTGAGTGGTTCTTGATCAGAAATCCTGGTGTATGTTGGCGGTCTTTCAATGGTCTTGATATCACAGACTCGGGCTGCAGTGGGTATATTAAACATCTGTGAACACTCTGTGGGCCATGTTGGGATACAATAGTCTTTCAGATAGAAAAGTTTTAAAATCATTGAAACTTGAATTGTTTGCTGTTTCTGTTGAGAACAGAATACGTTTGACCCTAGTTTGTTGATCTATGGCATGCCAACCTATCCTTCGATGGTTCCTATTTGTTTGAAGACATCATTCCTTATCTTTACAAATCTCCCGAGGTGCACAAGTACAAAACCTTTCGAGACGATTCCAAATTTGCCATGCACGTAAAGATTCGACAAACAGATACCAACATCCTTTTTTCACAGCCATGCACCCGACATTAGATTAATTCAAATTTAGGGTTTGTTCCCCATGAGTCTCTTTACTGTCTTTTATAAAATTTGGTGTAAAAATGTCAATGCCTTCAAAATAGGAAAACTGCAGGAGTCCTTGTTGAGAATTCCCAATAAAGTTGCTGATAAATGCACATTAAACATTGACACGAATTTCTCCACGAGATCAGATCATTTTCTTATTGAATTCGTAGTTCTGAAAGACACATGGTAATACTGCAGAGTCACTTTCTCGAAGATGGGACATCAGATGGTGTGCGAACTTGGAACATGCAGCATCAAATTGGAGCAGATGAGAACTGCAAGAATATTTACACATGGATGAAAAGTCAGTTCGGCGTCAAGGAAGGTCAATGTTGGAAACGGACATAATGCTGCCTGGATCTTTTTCACCGGAAATATCACTTGATGGTACTATCTAAATATTTGCCTTTTCAAACTAAAAACCTATGGCAGTTGACATCTTCGAAGCACAGTAATTACATACAACAACACAATGGAACAGAATCATTCAACACTTGATTGTCTTTGACAAAAGAAAACTGTTGTGTTCAAAATAACATTTAAAGTTGGCAAAAATGTAAGACAAGCTTTTTATTTTTTATGTAAGAGATAAATATATAAAGCGGAATGGTCCTGTTTGTCCGCCACAAGATTATTGCGGAGGCCAGCAGTGAAAATGATGCCTGTTGATTTCCATTGGATAGAATAAGAGACCAGCTCTTTAAATGTGTTTTATCGCTCCTTTCTAAGTACAACACTTGGGAAGTTCTAGACATGCCAGGCATACAATGTCACAAAATATAACTTGTCCATCGATAAAAAACTTCTTCCATCAGTCACATGATTTGCAGAACACTAAACTATCTATACGGACAAGATAGAGTAAGAAAGCTGAGGTCTTCTCTGGTTCAGGTCTTCCAGACTTCTTCTCAGACTTGCTCCATTCCAAACAATCTTGAATTGCTCTCCATGTTTTGTCCTAGGGATCATAGTTCGTATCTTCATTATTAGCACCAAAAATTAGATCCAAAAGGCACAGAGTATTTTCTGTTGATAATTCACAGCCTCATCCTAAAGAGGCTCGCGTGAATGCAAAATTATTGACAAAATGAATCAGATCGAGTTCACACATTTTCTCACCAAATGACTAGAATTATTATGATACGCATCAGATTCTGAGTACAACAAGCTAGTATAAGCATCTTGAATGGTTCTTACTTTCTCAGCATGGCAGCAACACTGACAACTATGTCCACGATCGATCTCATCCTTAACACATTTAAACACTCATTCCTTATGACTTAGGTAAACACTCACACCACAAAAATTACAAGAAAACTGTCATCCTCCAGCCATCATGATCTGTTAATATCGCCAGCCATGTTGACGTTGTTATCCAAGTAAAAAAATATAAAAAGCTGCCTCGCCGCTATTTCTACAATTGAATTGAATTCCAGTTGTTGCATTTCATATTGCATTTTTAACTCCTGAGCAATATCAATCACTGGCTTCCACTGAATGTCTGAATAATCTAGACATTGGAAAGTCTGTTTCTGATCTGATGTCCCAACATGACCCACCGCACTGCAGCCGTATTTGGTTTTGACTGAAAGACACTTTGATTTCATGGCCTGTGAAAAGTACAAACCCGTATTCGCCACCAGGGATCTTATATACAATGGTAAACAGCTTTTCTTTACCGATTTTCATTTTATGTACACGATGATGTAAAAATAAATGTCATCTTTTAAACGTTTGAGTCTTTTCACAGAATCCAGTTGTTGATGACATTTTCTTGGCCATTAGTCCTCTGCCAACTGAATCCTATGCTGGTTTCTTACAAAACACTTCAACAGTACAGTCTAACAATTATTTACACTTCGGAATGCTACATTATTTGGGTGATCAGAGTTCTGTAAAGATTTGCAAACTAACTAATGTTTGATTAACTAATTAATATGCTCAGTGCCTGCAAGACTATATGAAATGCAATTGAATTTCAAGATGGCCTCACATTAAAGGTCAATGATGTCTCTTACCAAATTATGGTGATGTCTTTTATTCAGCCATGTTACAGGACAACTACTGCGGAAATGACTTGGCAATGGATGGTTTGAAAAACTTACTATTTATCAAATTCAGAGGTTTCAACTCGCCTAATAAGTAATTGAGGACTTGGGAATGTACTGAAGCTGCCAAATATAAATACTTTGGTCACAAATTATCCATATTACTCGTTGTGGTTGGATTTCTTCACAATTTCTACTTCACATTTTCATACAAATGAATTAGGGTTGTAAACTTGTACGTCAATGCCAGAAGATTTCATACTGTACTTCACCATGATTTCAAATGGACAGGGTTTATTTTACAAGGCAATTAAACATAGTGGAATGTTGGCACTCAACCTAAACCCAACTTGGCTTTGGGGCTGAGAGCACAATGTTTGAGGAAACTTGTCCACTAGGATTCTTAGGCTTGGGTAAAATGCATAACAACTGTGGCAGTCATTCCTTCTCTGTTTGAACTTAGTTTACACGAATCTGAACAGAACTCACAGCACACATTTCTACAACAGTACTTATACCTGTTCAATATCATACCATGCAAGATTTCAAGATGTTTCGGCTTCTTGATGAAACTTGTCAAAGTTGTTTTTCTGGAAGCATATAATAATATTATAAATGCAGAACCTAACTGCAAAAAAAACTACAACATTTGGTCATTTGATTAAATGTGGAGTTATAAAATACCCCTGATGTTTACCTATCACTCGGTGTTGATCACCACAACCTTTCCTTTCAACCACGTCGCCATGTACGTGCCCCTCAACTTTAAAACTTGACGGATAAAAAATTCACTCTGTGTCGTGTACTTTTGCAATCTTTACTCCAATGTTAAAAATAAACTCTCTCAAGTAAAACGACGACTATATAAAACTGCAATTAACTACAATAAGTTAGTAACTTAGAAGATGGTACACTCGTCATATGTCCATTCTGAACACATTTCACGATGGTAGTTTTTTTATATTTCTTACTAAGAATGTTTTGTCTCATATATATTTGATTTTGAATGGCTTCTCATTTAAGACTTCCGAGTACAAAGCCATTGGTTCCTGCACTACCAACCACAGGAGTAGCAAAAAGAAAGAACCATTTTGAAAATCCGTATCAAGATCTTAAAATCAAGATGTAAAACACACAAAATATTCACTTCCTGAATTGAGGAAGTTTCAAATCACAGTCGTTACTGAATGATCTATTGTCACATTCATTTCTCTGAGCATTTCTTTCAACAATCAAGGTTCAAGATATTAGAACCGTCGCCAACAATAACAACCGCGAGTAGTAATATTTACAAAATTATATAATTGTTCTAACTCTCAGATGACTCAACAAATGGGCTTATCATTCAATTAATAATTCATGGCTAGACTGCATTGAGACAACTTTTGTGGAAGAAAAATCTTCATAGATAATTACTTTAAACGTCCAAGTTATTTTCCACAATTATCTAATGAATTGGCAAGGTGCCCCAATTCAAATTAATGCATTTTGTTTAATATAATACATATAAAATAACCAGCTCGCTCTCTAAAATTGTTAAGAATGAGATATTTTATCAGAGAGTAGCACCAGTAGACAAGTCTTAGAAGGAGATGACGCCTTGTTGTCAAGTTTCATTACCACCTACTGATGTGATGATGATTGAAACCTAGTAGAGTTTCTGCATCAAATTTCACTCTCAGCTAGGTCTAGGAGATTTGACTTGATAAAAATTTCAAACTGGTGGCTGATCCAGTCAAAATCACACAAAAGCATGGATCACAGCTGGCTTTTTTTTCTCCAAATGTTGAACTATTACTAGCATCGTGTTAGTTCAGATGAAAACACAGGCCACCAAATTCACTAATTCAACGAAAACATGTTAGTGATTTTGTAGTGATAACTCACACAACACAAATTAAAAAGATTTTCTATTGCACAAGATTTGAGTCTAATTATTCTAACATAACTACTGCAATTACGCATGAAACATATAAAAATTCTGAAATAACCATTCATTCAACTATTTGGCACATTTTTTCTCACCTAACTCAGGTGCCCTTGATTCAAATGGTTGGTTTGGAGCAACAAATATATGATAAAAGACAAAGGGACACAAATTGCTCCTTATTTCTCACAATTGAAAAAATTGCTTCAAATGAAAGTAAAAGATATATACGATATGCAAGAAGAATGACATCTTACTTGGAAATAGAATAATATTTGATAACTATTTATTTATTCAACCTGAGTTTCAAATATGATCTGTCAAAATTTCAAACTGGCATTTTGTGTGTTACAGTCAGATGCAAGTGAATCGAAGTGTATAATATAATATAGGAATATTCTTAAAACACAAACTATTTGTACCGACTTTCAAAATGGTTCTTTCAAACAATTGGTATTCTAAGTTGAACTACATAACAACATTTTTCCAGAACTACAATGAATAGCCCGCTACTCCCAAGGCACTAAAAGATTGACTGTTTCAGGATCTTACATTTTCCTCAGAGTTCTTCATCAAATTTCACTCTAAAGAACTAAGGAATCATGATAGTTACCCCAGCACAGGGAAAATAGGAGATCACCAACACCTTTCATTCTGGGCAAGGACGGAGCTCGAAGAGTGTAATTATGTGTATCATAAATTACCTTTTTTAAAATAATAAAAACCTTTAACATGTACTGGGCTGTCACACCAGTGACCTCAAGCAATTGTTTTACTTCAGGAATTTATCATAGTCTTGGCTACAACCCTGTACATGACTATACTCAATGAAATATTATCTGGAAAACTTGGCATGATTGGAAGTGCAGGAAACTTCAAAGGGATATGACCACCATGATTCCCGAGTCCTGAACTGTTAACGACAAAATCAACGAAACCTGAAATTGCTTACGAAACTGCTGAAAAACTGCACATCATTTTTCACATAATAATGACCATTGACCAATGCTGGAGTTGTAACATAATGGTCAAGGCACCACCTAGGCATTTCAAAATTCGGACATTGTGTATGGAAGGTGTCCTACAAATTTGCCCTCTATGATCTTCACATCATTCAAACCCAGGAGTCATGTGTTGATAGACTAGCGTTTTCTTCTTTCTTTAGTAGGCTTGGTCCCGCAGTAAGATGTTGAGATACGCCGTTTCAGCATCTGCATGCATATGCTTGATTGCTGGGTGAAGCTTGTGGTCTTCTACTGGCCGCCAACTCCTACCAAGGTTCTTCGAAACCTGCAATGTATGGGGTTAATAATCAATAAAACGTTCACAACAGGCACTGATCATATCCAATTCCATACACATGTAGAATTTTATATGTAATACTAATAAGTCGATACACCAAGATACAATGGACTTTTAACTGCAAGCATACATGTAGTGTAGAGGCCGTTTTTAGGAAAGCCATTTGAAGGATGGCTCTATGGTCCCAATGCTATTAGCGATTACCTGGCGATAAACTAGGTGCAAGGCATATAATATGTCCGGCCTCACGTTGGAATAAATCAAAAACAATACTTTTGATGGAGGCCTCACCTCATCATAGAATGCTTGGTCTACATTTCCGAACGATTGCCAAATACTTCCATCCTCCTCGTCAAGAGATGATATGCAACAATGAGGAACAACGAATGTCTTCAGCTGAGATCCACGCAGGCGTACAATTGCCACAACGTCGTCATCTGTCACATCATAACCTGAAAAAGATCACATTATATCAAGATTTGAAGGCTGCCACCAACATATAGGTCCTCTCTACCAAGAAGTTTATGTGCGAAGAACCCAATCGCCATAATGCCACAATACTCACCAAGAAGTGTGAAGTGCTGCAAGTTGGGACATTTCCACGCAAGCATCACAAAAGAGTCCTCATCAGATGCCGATTCGTATATGTTTGGTTGCATATTCATGATCCCATCAACAATATGGACCGACTTCAATGTGGCACTATTGTGGCCTGCCATGAAGTCAATGGCCGCCATATTGATGTGTGAGCAGAAGAATGAGCGGAAGTGCGCCAGAGGCATGCTGGGACGTAGAATGTCAAGAAGACAAGTCACGCCATCTACAGAGTGGATGAGATTCAATGTGACTTCTAATTTTGGACTATATCGAACGAGACATTGCCAAGTTTCGTTTCTGATCTTTTCATGGTCAGGTTCGATTCCGTGGACATGGATGACAAGTTTTTCTAGCTGTGCGGTCTTTTTAGTGACAAATATTTCTAACAATGAGTTGGTGAGGTAGTCGTAATCGATGCCCAGTACGGTTAGGTGTGGAAAAGACTGGAACATATCAACTGGGAGGTCGAGTAAACCATACGACTCAGGGTCTTCTTTGACGGTCGACAAGTGGAGTGTTTCTAGTGAGTTTGAATGGTGAATGGCCAGCTCTGAGAGGAGATAATCTGCATTCGCCATCAGATCTTCTGAGCAGCCAAGGGACAGATGCTTCAGTTTACGACAATTCTTTATAATGGCCTCGGTCATGGTAAAGTACCTGCAAAGAAAAAAGAAAACGATTCATACTGGTAAATAATAACAAAACACTAGACATACACAAAAATGAGAATAGCCCGCAGAGTTAAAAACTGGCCCTGTGCCAGCTAGCTTTGTTGGTAAACAGAACCACATGACAGAGTCAGTGACGTCACTTCACTCGAACCTCCATATTGAATCGAAACCAAAACACTGCACCTGTCAAAATGAGGGGCATAAACAAGCACCAAATACTACGTTGTCGACACTAAAATACACCAATTAACGACATATGTCATTAGGTTTTGATTCATATTAACTAACGACAGATAATGAACAAGTTTCCGGAAAGGGAAAGAGGTAGTTTTAGACCCACAAAATCGATAAATATTGCGTACGCAACACAGCTGATGAACCAACTGCGCAGTACCATGGTACTTACTGATCCACGACTCGACTTCCATCTCTTTCTGGCCATTCTATATGGCAGCTAGTAGGCTGGATGGAAAGCTTCTCAAGATTACGATTGTCAGCTAAAATTTCCAACATTTTAGCAAACTCACGGACGTCCCAAACTGATGTCGAATTGAACTCCACGGTGGCCGTTTTGACGAATCTGCCACACCTCTCGGCCAAATATTTGCTCCGACTTCGACTCCCATTTTTCAGCCTAAACACCAAGTTTGTCCACAATGAAGGGTGCCAAAAGCAACTTCTCCATCTTTTACATGTTGATACGGCGTTCAGTCGATCTTTCAAACTCAAATACGACAGAATTTCGACAATAATTAGGCTGGGGAGTGTGGACCAAGACGTATCAGCTGCCATCTTCACGAGTTTCTGCTTACGAAGCATTTGTCACATGGCACAACTACGTCATTGGCGGGAAATTAAAGAGCAGGTGCGTGGCGTTAGCAGGTCATGTGATCACCTGCCGCTAACTCGACATCCCTCGATGTGCATATCGAGGATGTGACAAATCGCCACGAAAACACGTGGTTCCGGTTTCCAGGATGTGTTGTTTATTTTCATAAAATCAAAAAATTCGACCAGGCACAGTTTGCAAGTACATGTATAACTAAGCTTCAGCTTGACCACAAACAAACATATAGAGATGATGTTCCCTTATTCTTGCATGGATCACGAATATGTTTATTGTTGAAATTGCCAAAAATTTACTCTAAAATCTTGTGTTGTATAGGCCTACACGTACATTCAATGATAAATCAATGCTCGTATCGCCTATAAACCAGTCAGTCGTGCATTTCAGAGTGGAACAAAGGATCACAGGGACTTGACGCGCTCCATTTCGGGAAAAAACCTATAATTAGAACATAAAAACCCTCTGTAAAGGGTCACAGTGGCCTATGGCATTGTCAAAAGTTGGCTTAGGCTTTCTCAGTCTGACGTGTTCTGAGTCGAGTGTGCGCATTTGATTTGTTATGGCTCTGATTCAAATCATTCATGTTCTTTGAAAAGGCCTATTCTCCCTGACCCTGATAGTGAGACTAGTGATAGCACCTATCCGTTCGCTGTCGGTGCATGTCACCCTATGTGACTGTCCATCAGCCCCATCCGCCTTGGCGTGCAGTGCCAGTGGATCAGCTTGTAATTGCCTTGATGTGAAATGGAAGGGTTTGTCAATCATTTGTGTTTTTCACTGTGTTTTGAAGTTCATTATTTCAGTTTTCAGCGACTGATCTGCAAGTTATTTCGTCAAAATGGTGCGGAAAAAGATCGATAACAGGCTCCGGGTTCTTATTGAAAATGGTGTTGCAGAGAAACATCGATCACTATTCATTGTAGTTGGTGACCATGGAAAAGACCAGGTTCGATAATATATTATTAATGTTTTCATATTTTTATTGTCATTCATTCACGTCTAGCGGAAACTAACTTGAAAAAGACTGGGAGGCTGATACTTTTGGTAGACCCGAGGATGGAATGTGTTTATTGACTAGGTGCATAGTGGCACTAAACAACCGCCAGTATTTCTGCTTGACTTGACTTCAACTTCTCAGTGTAGTGGAGCAAAGAAGAGTCATTGTCTTCCTCATGTCTTTGGCAGTTCTCTCAAGTATTGCTGCTACGCCTCCTTAATTATTCTATAGTGTTGAATAAAACAAAGAGTGATGAAAACAGTCTCTGAAGAAAAGATGAATTTAGTTGAATTTCAATTAAATCTAAATTCAACATGTTTTGTTAGACTACAATAGGAATCATATCCCTAATCATGTTAATCTTTTTCAGGTTGTTATTCTTCATCACATGTTGTCTAAAGCAGTTGTGAAGTCGCGTCCCTCTGTACTATGGTGTTACAAGAAAGAACTAGGCTTCAGCAGGTTGGTCATATGGTCACATAGAAAATGTTTCTACTTCTTTTCGCGAGCCACAAACAAGCAAGCAAATGGGGGAAATGCTTTTGCAGGGCACAGTCTCCCTACTGAATCTATCCACCCGACTTCTCAGTTCCATAAGTTTCTTGAGTATTGGCCGCAACTTCTTATAGTTGGGTACTCAAGTATACGTCAGACTTGATTCCTCCTTACTTTAATATTTGTAGATAAAATACCACACAATTTCTGTCAGATTTGTTGACATGTGTTAATGTCATAAATGTGGCATTTACAAGACCTAAGAACATGCTACTTGTATGATCTCCTTTTAAAAGAGTCTGTTTTCACCTCCCTCATCTGATATTTCAGCCATCGCAAGAAGAGGATGCGACAGTTACAGAAGAAGATAAAGAGTGGTAAACTGGACGTGAATGAGGATGATCCTTTTGAACTTTTCATAGCAGCTACTAATATCAGATATTGTTACTATTCGGAAACTCATAAAATACTTGGGAACACGTATGGCATGTGTGTGTTACAGGTGTGTATGAGAAGAAAAATTCTGAAAGAGAGTAAGGCTAATAGCTCACGATTGGATTATCATTGTTGTGTTGATACTCTATGGGCCTCTGTGTTGGTCATAGTGAGCTAGAGTTAATTTGGTGAGGTGATGGCAAAATCATTTCAAATATAATTTCATTTTGGATGGCCAACCAGACAGACCTAAGTTTCTGATTGGTAATTGATGATAAAAAACGTCGGTTTACAGATTAATGAGAGGTCACATTATGATCAGGTAGCTCGGAGCAGTCTTTCACAGAATTTAAACCTGATTGGGCTGTTTCCTTTTCAGGACTTTGAAGCCATGACCCCCAATCTTCTGGCCCGAACTGTAGAAACAGTGGAAGGTGGTGGCATATGTGTGATATTACTGCGAACAATGCAATCAGTAAGGCAGCTTTATGCGATGACTATGGTAAGAAAAAGTTCATAATGGGCTCTGTGGGTCATTTTAACTCTACCCAGGTGTAAACATGTAACTGGGGGCCGGTCTGAAATGCACAGGTTGTGGTGCTGATTGAGCAGCGCATCTGAGTTCTACTGATAGGTTTCAGGATAAACTGGGATAGAAGTGTCAAGTCCGATGATAACTTCTACCGTTGTTAATGTCAAACTATTAACCTGAAACTTTTAACTTATAACTTTATGACTCCAAGAGAGACCCACCTGTCAACATTATTACCTCATAGGTTATGAGTCTTCATGAAGTTGGCACAAGAGTTGAAAGTGCTGATGTGTAATTTCAAATTTCTGTGCTTCACAGGATGTTCATACAAGATACAGGACAGAAGCACATCAAGATGTTGTTGGACGATTCAATGAGCGGTTCATGTTGTCACTGTCTTCCTGTAAGATGGCCATGGTGATTGATGACCAACTGAATATACTCCCACTGTCTTCACATATGCTTTCTATTGCACCTGTCCCTCCAAAATCAGCGGTAAGTTCCGGTATGCATCCTCAAACAAGAGCATAATAAAAAGTTATAATGCTAATAATAAACAACATTAGTCATTAAAGGGCAGTTAAGTACAAGCTTGATTGAGTGAAATTGATGTGGAAATGATACATTCTTGCTCCAATCAGAGGTTCTTCTGCATAAGGACATACAAATCAAAAATATTTTGGTTTCTTGTTTTAAAATCTCTATTTGCAATCATGGGGATGCCAGTACATCATATCTCAGTTTGAGGAAGCAAAGAAGATAACTTAGAAGTACAAAAGTAGTGCTGTTACCAGTAATGAATATCCTTACTTTACAGGATGACCCGTTGCCCCCTACAGTAGCTGAGCTCAAAGACCTTCAACAGTCACTGCAAGATACGCAGCCAGTTGGAGTCCTAGTCAACTGTTGTAAGACATTAGATCAGGTAAGACGGGGCAAATCACAAATTGATTGATATTTTTTCTGCCAAATGCGTCATTCAGAATAAGAGTTCTCAGAGTGGCAATGATAGCTCTTTAGTTGTGAATATTTCACTTAATATACTTGTATTTAGATTCAAAATCTGTTCTATAATAGTCTGACTCTTTGATTCAAGGCCAAAGGATTGCTGAAGTTTGTTGAGGCAATATCAGAGAAAACGTTGAGAAGTACAGTTGTGATGACAGCTGCCAGAGGGCGTGGCAAGTCTGCAGCTCTTGGTCTGGCAATGGCGACTGCAGTTGGATTTGGGTGAGTGAAATCTTTGTGTCTGAATATACATATAGCTTGTTTGTCTAAACACAAACTGATATATGAAGAGGTCGCCTCGTATCATTGTATCCAGATTTCTGAGCCTTTTCATGCATTTTCAGTTTCATTTGTGTCTTGAAGTGACCTGTAACTTTTCTTTTTTCCAGTTATTCAAATATATTTGTGACGTCACCAAGTCCGGAGAATTTGAAGACGCTCTTCGAATTTGTGTTCAAAGGATTTGATGCGTTGGAGTACCAGGAACACCTTGACTATGAGCTGATACAATCCACTAACCCTGAATTCAACAAGGCAATTGTTCGAGTAAATGTGTTCAGAGAACATAGACAAACTATTCAGGTGTGTATTTTATAGCATTCTCAACCAAATTACTGTTATAAAGTGAAGTGTATCTTGTTTCCCCAGCCATTGGTTCCAAACCACTGATATAGAAATCTGGGCTAGTTTATACCATTAAGACAATGATTGAGAGAAACATCTGAGATAACTTGGATTCAAACTTTGATCTAACTGCTTGATGGCAGTTTATTGTAAGGTTACTAGTAGACAACAGACAAGTTGTAAATTTGTACTTTTGGTTTCCAGTATATCCACCCAACTGATGCCCATAAGTTAGGACAGGCTGAGTTGGTGTGTATAGATGAGGCAGCAGCTATTCCGTTACCTCTTGTGAAAAATCTCCTAGGACCATACCTTGTGTTTATGTCTTCAACCATCAATGGGTGAGTTTGGCTGTCGGGGGCAGTGGCAGCAGTGTGTTTATTTCAAGTACTCTTCCTTCTAGCATATCTATCTAAAAGAGTAAATAATATCCTTGTTGACCTACAGTTCTCCATATCTAGAAGTGCCCATTTGGGTTGTCCGATTTAGTCCATTCTTGCTTGTCCTATACTCCTTTGAGGAGTTTGAATCATTTCAACCATTGGCAAAAGTTCGAACCAATTTTCAGATTTTGTATTGGTTCTAATCTAGAGTACAGTCATATGTACCTATCCATATTCATTTGCACTCAAGAATATTACTATAAATACCCCAAAAATGATTGGGTTATCAACATCCTTAACTGAACACGCCCTTTCAAACGATTTGTCCTTTCCATCCTATTTTAGCTATGAGGGCACGGGGAGATCCCTATCTCTAAAGCTGGTCCATCAGCTGAGACAGCAGAGCGCAACGTTTGGTGGTAGTTCATCAACAGAGGCAAAGCAATTGACTCAGAAGCCAGAAGGTGCTGCATCTGCCTCGGGTAAGGTCAATGAGAAATCAAAATTTTTGTCCAATGGATTAAAAAATACTTACTTTCACTTTTCATGGATGGAGGGTATTTATTAGAAATTGGACCAATTTTATACTCATGAGGCGTGGGGTGGTAAAAAAAGGAGATTCTTTGTCCTATTACAGATAGGTAAGATTCATAAGAGCATCCCAAATATCACAGAACTGGAGTTGTAGATACATGTATCCCACTCCTGTCTTACAAGTCATCATTTGATAAACTTGGTA
Source organism: Lineus longissimus (assembly GCF_910592395.1). Lineage (NCBI taxonomy): Eukaryota > Metazoa > Nemertea > Pilidiophora > Heteronemertea > Lineidae > Lineus > Lineus longissimus. The sequence continues at coordinate 7,549,492 of NC_088309.1, forward strand.
TGTTCCTTTTTCAGGTCGCACTCTTCATGAGGTTACGCTGAACGAATCTATAAGATACGCCGGTGGGGATGCAGTTGAGAAATGGTTGAATGATCTTCTCTGTCTCGACGCCGCAAACACCCCCCGGACCATGTCCGGCTGCCCAGTGCCCAACTCCTGTGATCTGTATTATGTCAATCGTGATACCCTCTTCTCATACCATAAGGCATCAGAAGCCTTCCTCCAAAGGCTCATGGGATTGTATGTTGCTTCACATTACAAGGTAAGCAGCAACATCAACTAGTTTGCTGCTTTTTGCAAGCTGAGGCGATGATATATTTCATTTGAAGTCAATGTAACACCCTCGGATACTTAGTCTTGTGGGATCCTCTTTATGGCTGTGTAAGGCCTCTTGTAGGACTCACCTGAGAAAAAAAACAATTCTACCTGTAAGGAATAGGTGCATTTTGTGTACAGGTTTACCAGTTTCTCCTGAATTGATAAATACATCGGCAAAATTGGCAATAATTGCTCTTTCTTACAGAACACACCAAATGACCTTCAGATGTTGTCTGATGCCCCAGCACATCATATTTTCTGCCTTCTTGGTCCTGTGGACCCTAACCAGACCTCACTGCCTGAAGTCCTCTGTGTGCTGCAAGTCTGCCTGGAAGGAGAGATTTCCAAGTCCTCCGTCATGTACAGTCTGTCCCGGGGGAAACGCGCTTCTGGTGATCTCATCCCTTGGACTGTCTCCCAGCAGTTCCAGGACCATGACTTCCCTTCATTGTCTGGTGCGAGGATTGTTAGGATAGCTACACATCCTGAATATCAAGGGGTGAGTTGGAGATCACTACTTGATGCTTTCGTAATATGCTTGTTGAAAACAATTTGCTATAATTAGTGTAAGGAAAGTGTCTAGTTCTTCCTGCAAATTGGCATAATAGGAGCAGAGAAAATTCGTCAAACTTCTTATTATGAGCTCTGCTTGAATGCTAAATGGGAGTTTAAAAAACCAAAGTGCTGAGCAAAATGTAGGTTATTTGGACTGTATCTAAGATAGGAAACAATAACCTTTTTGCTTTCTTTCTGATCTAAATGATTCCCACTTTCTCTCCAAGATGGGTTATGGTGGTCGGGCCCTGAAGTTACTACAGCAGTATTATGAAGGAAAGTTCACAAGTCTGGATGAGACATCAACAGAATCTAATCAGATGGAAACGTTGACTGAAGCAGTAAGTCTTGATATTATGACGTCTTTGAAACTCATTGATACTACAGTTAGCCTGAAGAAGCGAAGTGAGGTTCCTTCAGATGAAGGATTTGTGTGTAAAGGCACATTCTGCTGTTATGTAAGTTGCAAGTATGAATGTATTTCCTTGGGTCCTATGGTATAGATTCGAGTTGGGTTGGCAAGAGAGGTAGGCTGACAAGTAGATGTACCGTATGGTAGTTGAACAGATGTGTTCCTGATCATCAAAAACAGATGGCCAAAAATTACATCATAAAAAAGATATTGTCTTTTACAGCAAGAGTGTAACATTCTTGAGGAGCGGATCACACCTCGCAAGAACTTGCCTCCCTTGTTGCTTAAGCTGAGTGAACGCAAACCTGAGAAGTTGGACTATCTTGGCGTGTCATACGGATTAACAACAGAGCTACTAAAGTAAGTTTTATGTTGATTTGAAGGTTGCTGAAAGAGAATCTAAATTAGACATGCCTCAATGTTGTTACATTCAGTACTGCTTTCTATGGTTGCATCATTCAGAGCAGTGTATAACAGCGTGGAGGGCAACATGCATCGTAGTGCATTGCGCCTTTACGACATGAGACTGGTATAACGGGCTATCGTTATCTTATGTGATGACTCTCTGGACCGAGATATCGCTCCTTCGTAGTGATGTGGATAACTTATAACTTGCATTCTTTACAGGTTCTGGAAAAAGGCCGGTTTTGTGCCAGTTTACTTGCGACAGACAGCGGTAAGTTCTAATAGTTTTAATGCTTTTCAGTGCGTGATATAACTACATATATATGGGGATGGGAATTTCAACAGTATGTACAATTTACCATTAATTAGAAGACATTTGCTGTGTAAAGCTGATACTTAAGAAGTTGATGTCAAACACTTCTTGTTCCTTACAGAATGACCTCACTGGTGAACATTCCTGCATCATGCTGAAGGCCTTAAATGAAGAGGAAGAAGAAGAAGAAGAAGGGGAAGGAGAAGAGCAGAAGCCAAAGGAAACATGGTTGCTTGAATATTGGAAAGGTGGGCACATTTCTATTCTTTGTCCTCGGGGGCCGATTTTGGAGTGTGCTTTTTATTCTTAGATTATACTTTTAGCTGATGTACTTCAGTCGTAGCATCCAGAAGACATGTTTATACACTGTCCCGAAATAACAATGATACTTTGATAATTAGGTTGTTGTTTTAGTTAACTCTTTTGAATACTGTATCTCATTTGCCAGGTTGATTGGATTTTCATCTACCATACTGTTACTTGTACTTTCGCTCACTGTTTGTTGTTTATTCAGATTTCAGACGTAGATTCCTGTCGCTGTTATCATTTGAGTTCAGGAAGTTTCTGCCTGGAATGACATTGAATGTCCTTCAGCAGAGGCAGTACAAAGAGAAGAAAAAAGGTCTGTAGCTAACACAAAAATGAATTATTCTTGATTTCAAATTTGGTTCTGACTAACCGGTGTGTTCAATTATAATTTCCAGTTGTCTCAAAATCGGTCTTATAAGACCAGTGTCACAACCAGAATGCAAGGATAATGTTACTCCAACTATGTGAAATGCTCCTGTCATAACAATATATAATTTCAAAATTGCAATGTTTTCTCCTGTCAGATCTCACGTCGGATGAACTTGACGTCCATGTGACAAAGTATGACCTGAAGCGCCTTGAGATGTACTCCAACAACATGGTCGACTATCACCTCATTATGGACTTGTTGCCAACGGTCGCCAGGCTTTACTTCCTCCATCAGATTAATGTACAACTCAGTGTCTCACAGTCTGTAAGTTGAACTACTGTAAATCTGTTGATGTTTGCGCGTCTTCCACTTAACAGATAATCACCAAAGTGCATGGCAGTGAAAAAGAGGCTCTCAATTGAAAAATTCTGTAACAAGGTTGTCAGAACGCTGGGATACTTGTATTAGAACACTAAAGTTGCAATTTCACAAAACTGCAAACTTAAATGGCTGCACATTATCTTCTCTGCTTACTATGGAGTTCGAACCAGGGACCCCTCCACCCCTAGCCAAAAGACTGAGCCACTATACCAACCATGGCCCTTTCTCTTTAACTCTTTAGCATTTGAGAGCTACAACATTTGCCAATTAAACTATTTGAAGTGAACTAGCTATCCAGCCAGTATCCTTGAAAATTTCTTAAAATATGCTGTGCAGAAGTCTGATGATTATACGTCATTACTTTATATCCAGGCCATCTTGTTAGGACTCGGCTTGCAACACAAATCGGTGAATGACCTTGAGAAGGAGCTTGACCTTCCAGCAACACAACTCCTTGGTTTGTTCAACAGATCCATGAAGAAACTCGTCCAGGTATTTATTTACTGAATATAGAACATTGGAAGTACTGATCTTTTAAGAGAAAATTCCCTGTATCTTGGTGCCAGTGCAAGAACAGGGTAAAGATCCCAGCTTGTTTTATCTCAAAACTAAAAGTGGCTGAAGAATATTTTGTATATTAGACTTGTCTGATTGATCATTTGATATCATGCCCCACTTCCATTTCTTGCAGCATTTGAATGGTATCACAGCCTCAGCCATCGAGAAGACAATGGTCGAGAGAAAGGAGATTACCATGACACCAGTTGTTCAAACAGTGGATGAGGATTTGGTAAGACTTCAAAACAGTTTTTGTCTAAATAACTGATTTGGGGAATGTTTTGATTTGCTGTTTTTTTAGCTTTGAATTTTGAAAGTTAAGGTGAAGTTATTACTGCATTATGGTTGTGACTTTGTCCTCAAGAGGAACAGTGTCCTTCAGAGCTACACTGACTGTAATCAGAAGGTCTTCATAAGTTCTAGGCTCGGCCAGAGCCTCCTGGTACCTTTAACTTGGTTGAAATGACAAAGTGGAGCGCAGCTTTCGAGCTCCTTGGCTTCGGCAGAAAGATTTCTGGATAAAAAGGGTGAATGAATGTTATCCACGACAGGGACAGGGACAACCCATTTGCATCAAACTCCCCTCTGGAGCTCTGTGAATTAAATCATCAGAACCAGAAGCCGAGTACAGTTGTACATTACAAAGCACTGTATCAGAAGTTACATTTCGTTTCATTTCTGTATTTTCTTGTAAATTGGCTTAATTTTTTTAGGAAGAAGCAAGTAAGGAGGTGATGGAGAAACAAAAGAAGGACCTCGAGGTGCTGAAGGGGATTGACCTTTCCCAGTATGCCATCAAGGGATCAGAGACAGAGTGGGGCAAGGCTCTTGCCGCTAAGGACAAGAAACTCATCTCGATAGGACAGTAAGTAGCTATAGGAAGGCTGCTGGTTTCCTACTTGGGATTGCTTTGTCTATATAGTTCTAATACTGGCAGAGTAATGTTTAGGGGATAGTTATGAGTAAAAAATACAGCTGGATACATTGACTATGAATGTTGCATCTGGAACCATGGAAATGCCTTATATTACTTTTATAGTTAAAATAACTTGGCAGACTACATTGTAGATCATTATCAACTACATTATATGTGTGTTGCAAAGTTTGATAAAAAGAAATCGCATGAAAATCATTGAAATAAGAGCAGTATCAACGATTTCTCTAGAGTATCCTAGCTTTTCTTTAATTAATGCCTTCTTTCTGTTAATTTTCAGTAAAACTCCCAAAAGGAAAGTAGAGGAGGCCCCAGTAGTAGAAGAAAAGGAAGGAAAGTCCTCTCACAAGAAAAAGAAACAGAAAAAGTTCAAGAAGTGAGGGAATCGCCTGTCTCTGTCATAGTTATAAAGACATAATGCCTTACTGACCAAATATATGTAGTTCGGTAAAATTAATAAGTTTGGCAGTAGGCAGCGTAGAACGAGCTGCCCTTTTCCTGGTCACAGTATGGTACTGTTTTCAAAACCTGTAGCAAATTCTGTTGTTGCTTGTTATCAATGTGGCTGTATGTATCTGAAGAAATTTCCCCATTTAATTATTTTAGTAAGGTACAGTAAATGTAATGTTTTAAACCCTTGAGTTGATTGTAAACTGATGAGACATTGCCTGCCTCTCATTATGGTGATGTGAAAGAGATATAATGAATAAACTTAAAAACCTGAATGAATGCGTCCTTTTGCTTCAAAACACAGTGCTGTTTTCACTGTGTTCATACAGATCAACATGTCCTGTGGACATGCTGTCTTCACAACATTTACACAGACCACCATATACCTAGGATCCACACTGTCTTTGACATATTCACATGGAGAACCAAGACCAGAATGGCACTGTCATCTCCGCATTCATACAGATCAACATGTCCTGTGGACATGCTGTCTTCACAACATTTACACAGACCATCATATACCTAGGATCCACACTGTCTTTGCCATATTCACATGGAGAACCAAGACCAGAATGGCACTGTCATCTCCGCATTCATACAGACCAACATGTCCTGGGATGTGCTGTCTTCACAACATTTACACAGGCCACCATAGACCTAGGTTCCACACTGTCTTTGCCATATTCACATGGAGAACCAAGACCAGAATGGCACTGTCATCTCCGCATTCATACAGATCAACATGTCCTGTGGACATGCTGTCTTCACAACATTTACATAGACAACCATATACCTAGGATCCACACTGTCTTTGCCATATTCACATGGAGAACCAAGACCAGAATGGCACTGTCATCTCCGCATTCATACAGACCAACATGTCCTGGGATGTGCTGTCTTCACAACATTTACACAGGCCACCATAGACCTAGGATCCACACTGTCTTTGCCATATTCACATGGGAGAACCAAGACCAGAATGGCACTGTCATCTCTGCATTTATACAGATCAACATGTCCTTGGATGTGCTGTCTTCACAACATTTACACAGACCACCATGTACCTAAGACATACTGTACTGTCTTCACCACATTCACTTGGGCAACCTTGTCCAAGAGACGCGTTGTCGTCACCCTATTCGTACATATCAACATGTCCTGGGGACATGCAGTCATCTCAACATTCACACAGACCATAAGGTACCTAAGACATACTGTCTCCACCATATTCATACAGGCAACCATGTCCCAGAGACACACTGTCTTCTCTGCATTTGTACAAACCAACATGTCCTGGGGACATGCTGTCTTCACAACATACACAGACCATAATGTACCTGAGACATACTGTCTTCACCATATTCATACAGGCTGCTGTGTCCCAGAGACAGCTGGCAATCTTTCCAATATTTATACAGACCACTTTGTCCCAGACACCGCTGTTTTCTCCATACTCAAACAGGCAAACATGTCCTGGAGATGCACCCTGTTCTTCATGCATATTCATAAAGATCACAATGCCCCTGAGATATACCATGTTAGCCATATCCATCAGATCACCATATCCCAGAGACGTAATGCCTTCTCCTGACTCACACAGATCAGTCAGCTGGCAATGCTCTACTGTTGGTCAAAAGTCCTCAGATACATTCTGTCTTCCCAATACAGATCACCTTGTTTCAAAAACATACCATCTTAACTGTATTCATACTGACAATCATGTCCCAGAGACATCCTGTCATCACCATAATAATACATACCACCATGTTATGGGGACACGTCGACTTCACCATATTCATACAGGTCGCAAACTGTCTTCCCCCATCTTCATCTTAGCACAGGAAATGTTGGCCTGTACGAACGCGGAGACGTCAGCACTTCTCTGGGACATGGTTGCCTCCATGAATATGGTGAAGACAGTATGTCTTTGGCACATGGTGGTCTGTGTGAATGTTTTGAAGACAGGATGTCCCCTGGATGTTGGACTGATCGAATGTGGAGAAGACAGCGCGTCTCTGGGGCAAGGATGCCTGTTTGAACATGGTGATAACGGTTTGTCTTAGGTTCATGGTGGTCTGTGTGAATGTTTTCAAGGCAGCACATCCCAAGACAGGTTGGTCTGTACCAATGCGGAGAAGACAGTGGATGATATGAATAAAGACTAGCAAATGCTTTTACTCCGGTTTTGTACAGGAAGGCCTAGTGTAAATGTACATGAAGATTTAGATAAAAGCATTTGCTAGTCTTTATTCATATCACCCAATGTGTCTCTGGGACATGGACGCCTGTATGAATACGGTGATGACGGTGTGTCTTAGGTACATGGTGGTCTGTGTGAATGTTTTCAAGACAGCACATCCCAAGACAGGTTGGCTGTACGATTGCTGACACGACAGGGCGTCTCTTAGACACGCTTGCCTCCATGAATATGGTGAAGACAGTATGTCTGAGGTACATGGTGGTCTTTGTGAATGTTTTCAAGACAGCACATCCCAAAGACATGTTAGCCTGTACCAATGCGGAGAAGACAGTGTGTCTCTTGAACATGGACGCCTGTATGATTATGGTGATGACAGTATGTCCTAGGAATATGGTGGTCTGTGTAAATGTTTTGAAGACAACATGTCCTCAGGACATGTTGGTCTGTACCAATGTGGAGAAGACAGTGTGTCTCTGGGACATGGAAGCCTGTTTGAATATGGTGAAGACAGTATGTCCTAGGAATATGGTGGTCTTTGTTAATCTTTTGAGGACAAGATGTCCCCAGGACATTTTGGTATGTACCAGTGCGGAGAAGACAGTGTGTCTCTCTGCGACATGGTTGCCTCCATGAATATGGTGAAGACAGTATGTCTTAGGTACATGGTGGTCTGTGTGAATGTTTTCAAGACAGCACATCCTAAGACAAGTTGGCTGTATGACTGCTGACACGACAGGGCGTCTCTTGGACACGCTTGCCTCCATGAATATGGTGAAGACAGTATGTCTGAGGTACATGATGGTCTGTGTAAATGTTTTGAAGACAGCACATCCCAAAGACATGTTGGTCTGTACCAATGCGGAGAAGACAGTGCGTCTCTTGAACATGGACGCCTGTATGAATATGGTGATGACAGTATGTCCTAGGAATATGGTGGTCTGTGTAGATGTTTTGGTCTGTACAAATGCAGTGAAGACAGTGTGTCTCTGGTACATGGACGCCTGTATGAATATGGTGAAGAAGACTTGAAATTACATCATTTTATTGTACTACTATTATACAACTAAGAAAAATGTTACAGTTGTCAAGTGCATCATTTTACAATACAAACATCTTGCTTTTAGCAAGTTATAGAGTACATGACACGATTAGAACGCAGTGAAAAAACACACACCAATTGTGAATTCAAATTCCTCCAAAACGCATCATTTTTCCTCCAACTTGCATGTAAGTGACTATAGTATGGAGCATAGAGGAGATATATACAAATAGCTGAGATATGCTCTTAGCACAAATATATTTACAAGACTTTGGCACAAAAATTGACCAGAATAACAAGCACACAATCATTTGATGTGCCAGCATTTAAGTGCTGCACAATGCGATTGAAATTGTGGCAAGCTGCGAAGATGATCGCATACAACAAAAATCTCTCGTTTGCAGTAACCTTCGATCAAACTCGGCAGTGAGCGGTTTCATATGCAGATGAGAGATCTTTTTGTTGCAAATTGCAGCAATTTCAACCGCTGGTTGCAACAACAAAAACTGCTTGTTTGCATGCCACATAAAGCAGAGCTACTACTGTATACCAATATACATAAGCATATAAAGAACACTTTCCTTATTGTGTTTAAGCCTCCTAATACATGTATCGGTACATTGATACCATGCACGTATTGCATAGGGCCATTCATGAATAACAGATCCTCCTTGCACATGACTAGAACTATTGTTCCATCCTTGCTTGCATTGGCCTCCATGGCCAAAAATAGGCCAGAAAAAGAGGAATGGGTTTTCTGGACAAGAGTGCCATTGCACTTTACTGCTCATACAAGTTTTATAGGAAAGCCATAAAATATGAGAAATTTCCAGTTCATGTTTTCAACAATTTCCCATGAAACCTCAGTCTTTGATAAAAGCACTCTCAGTCTTTACTTTAAGCACCTTGGTGCTTCAATAAGATATGATAACGATACACTATTCCACATGTTCATATAAATATGTACGTGTGTGGCAGGCCTGCAGTTGATAAAATGGCAATTGTCGTCGTTTCAAACTTCATGAATGCAGCGACCCTATTGACTTGCTCATCTTTTTGATGCATCCGTCTTCTGAAAGAAACAAGTAAGATCAACACTAAGAAATTTTCCATGTTCAACAAGACATCTCTAGGCCCATCGGGTGCATGAATGCCACCCACGACACCAAGCTTGAAGTTACTACTCGCTCTCGAAGGGAGTGAGGTGAATAGGCAATGCGACCGGTGATCTTGATCATTTAAAATGCTTAGATTAGCAACTCAATTATCATACCTCAAGCAAAATGATACAAAAACCGTTTTCCCTTTTTGCTATTTCTTGCTATCAGACATAATTGAAACAATCTTTTTCATTTCATTTGAAGCCGCACTTACTTTATTTTGAGTGGAGGACATCCCTTTACCAACAGGTCTAGAACTCCTTTCCCCTGGGACTCTCATGCCATTAAGATATCCCAGATTTGAACCAACATTTGTCTTTGGCACAGGTCTGCAATAAATCAGATGAAATAAAGACTATGACTTTCATGCAAAACTTTATAAGCTGCAGTTCGAAATAAAGGAATATACATGTAGGATATACCCAAATTACTTTGACATGACTGATTAGAGATTGATTGTTTTGAAGTACGAGGCAGAAGTCAATATAAGTGTCAGTCCAGCTCGCTGCTTTGTATGCATGTCCTGAAAAGTCTATGTCTTGTATATATTGTCCTATTCCTTGAAAAATTACTGAAAGTTGGACAAATCATCTCACTTCATTCCTCTTTTAGAAGCCTCTGATTTAGGCTTTGCGAAACTGGCTTGGTAACCAGCGAGTTCAGGATCTTCATTGCGAGAAAAAGCAGTGCCTGCAAAATGAGGAGATGGTGAGATTATTACAATGAGTAATGACGGCAATACTTCAATCAGCTTGGTTCATGAGCAGTCCAACTGTTCAGTAGTATACGTAACTCTTCAGTGAACTTGATATTCTGTAATAATTTAATATTATATAGTCTAAAAACCTAGATTTTACAGCATCAGAGAGCATTTTGAATGCCATGTTTTCAGGACTGGGGGAATCCTTGTCAGGCTATACATCTAGGTCTGCTGAATGCAAGCTAACTGTCACGTATGGTAGCTAATTCCTGTTGTGTATGACAGTCCCATACAACATGTACCTAACAGCAAACGGTCAAGATATGGTACCTAATCTGCTTGGACTCACCCCTGGAACTGTTTCCGATGTTGGTAGCTGTTCTTCTCGTTGGATTACCAGCAGTACTTGTATCCTTGCTGGGACGGAAAGCAGTGGAACGTTCCCTTCTACCTTCAATAGTCGAATTTGATAGGTAATTTTTTGGCTGTAAAGGAACAGGATTATTCACCAAATCATCTAGTGTGCGCTTGGCCCTTGCATTGCTGCCACGGTTTAAACCAGAATCACTTGTCTTCCTCACCCCTTGTGTTGAACTTGTCCCTGTCCCATACCTGCTAGAATTTTTCGCGACATTTTGACCAGTGGTATGATCGTTTATACCAAAGCCTCTCATATAACTGTTCCTACTATCATTGGTTGTCAAAGGGGAATCATCAGAGTCACTGTCTATAGACAAGTCTTCAACGTCGTGTTGATGTCGCCTAGGTCTTGTGAGGACAGGGGAGGAATCGATGTTGAAATGAGTTGGTCGTTGTCTTGGCAGTGGAGTCTGGGTACGGTTCAAATCACATACAGCCTGGTGCTGCACCAGGAAATCCAATGGGAACAGGTTATCACAGAATTCGCAGGGCAGCATGGTCTCCTCACCGTCGGTGAAATCCTGGAGTATTGGACGGGAGACCCTATAAACAAGAAATATATTCTAAAGCTGGAACAGTATACTTGTCTTCCAAGAAACACCTTTAGCCCTTCAGCTGAAGATTTTCCGTCAAAGTCAAACGCTTGTGGAACATATGGAAGCGAGACAAATATTTGGTGTTACATAAAACAGGTAAGATCGGTTCCCAGGGAATGAGTGAATGGGTACTACCAAATACGGGTCACCTGTATTGCTAATGCACTGGTCATTGAACTAAATCATGAATTGCACTACTAGGACTCCCCCCCCGTCTGGCAAATAGTTTTGCCGTCTGCCGTTACCCCTTAGAGGGGTCCACCTTAAAGAGGTGTCTAGATCCTAATCCTTAACCCTCATCCTTATTTAACAATGAAAGACAGATTCTCAAGTGAAAAGCAGTGTCACACATTCCAAAGGAGCTGAAGAAGACATCCTTACCAGTCTTGACTGCCCGATCCCAGGTTATCAATGATGTTGGGTTCTCCACTGTTGCTGGGTGTGGACAGGTCATACTCTGCCTCGTCAAAAATAGGACTTTCGTCATCGCTGGGGTACTTCTGATACGTGTTGACAATAGGATTGCAACCGGTCTATATGATAGAGAGAATATTACTATTAGGGGTGGGATCATAAATTTTGTGCATGCCGCAGTGGTCAATCGCAAAATTTGGAAAAAAGGGGGTTCAGCACACATACAATTTTAACAATAGCTTTTCCATTGCCCTTGCAAGTCCAAATCAAATAGAGTTCTTATATCAGGGATGAGCAAAGGTCAGAGGGTAAACCACTGATTGATATTCCAAGCAAATGTTGTTAGACAACTTACCTGATGCAGTACCAACTCATCCTGAGGGAAAGAAGCTTCACAGAATTCACATGGCAGCATGGTCTTTTCTTGCTGGTACATGTAACTTTGTGCAAATGCTGACAATAGAATAAGAATGTCATGGACTGTTGGAGTAGCTGCAGCATTATTGGCAAAATGTGTTTAGTTTAAAGTACAAACGCAAGATGCGACAACACTACTGAGAAGTGATATTGCTGTCATGTTTTCTCTAGGCTCGAGATTGAGGTTACTGTCACAGTGTTCTCGAAACGCTAAATCAAAACTTCACCAAAGATGCAATTTAACAAAACCGCTAACTATAATAGTCGAAAGTATTTCCTGGTTGGCAGAGGTGTGCTTGAGGTGATAAGCTCAAGAGGCACGTGGACATTCTTAAAATTCATGCATTTAAGAAGTCAGAAGCTGTGTGTAACTTCAAGGGGTGTAGGTTTGCTTGGGATAAGCTCTGTTGGTACATGCAAAAGATTCATTCACTACCAGTCAGTAGCAAGGTGCAAGGATTTAAGGTCAGCTGGGTATAAGCTGTTGGTAAATGCATACAAGCTCCTTCATACACTACCAATAAAAAATCAGGAGTAAGCATGATCAAAAGCAGTACAAAAGTATGATCAAAATCAGGAGTAAGCATGATCAAAAGCAGTACAAAAGCATGATCAAAATCAGGAGTAAGCATGAGCAAAAGCAGTACAGACACAGTAACAGGTTGACTAAGATGAGGTTCTGCAGGTACATGCAAAATATTTATGCACAACTCACAGACACCAGGTGCGGCACCACTTTCTGGTGAATATTGGGGTGCAATGATAGGATCGTCATCCTCCATAAAGTCATCTGGGAACTGGGCCACAAGTTGGGCATAAACTTCATCTGTCATAAAGTTTCCAGGCATTTCCATTAGGCGGTCAAGATCTGAACTGCTAGCGCCGGCATCCGAGTAGTTATTATGGTTATTAACACCTGAAAAAGTCAGTCGTTCTCAAGCTTTGCAAATCGCAAAACACATCCTCCAGCAGGTAAGAAGTGTCTCCTCTAAATATTCATGTAAACTGCAAACATGTGCCAGAATGATACTGAGGCCCTCTTTCTTAACAACTATCAATATGACACTGTATCCAATTGGCAGTTGTGTTGTCATAAACATGCCCCATAAACAACAGATGTTGATAAAATTTGTTGAAAAGGTGCATAAACTGAAAGTGAAAACTCTGTGTATTTGTTCAATGGTGGAATGAGAAAATTTTAGAGGGATGTCAAAAACAACTGTGACCAAAAGACAACACCCTTCTTACAGTGTGTTAAAGGTCAAATGGCTCTTTACAAGCATACCTGTTTTAGTTGAAGTAGTATTGCCAGTAGTACTTGTGTTACTAGTCTTACTGGTTGTGGGGAGGGCAGTCTGTCTGTTCACTGCCGACTGGTTTTTCTGTGTAACTGACGAAGAAGATCTTATGTTTTTGCTCACTTCAGTTCTCCTGGTTGTAGCATTGGTATTTTTGGAAACATTTCCAACCTTTTTAGTGACAAGACTAGTGTTCTTAACAGCAGTTGGTCTATTATTAGCCTGAGCAGGACGCCGTGTCGCAATAGGTCGGTGAGGTGGGGGCAGTTCTACGTCATCAGAATCAATCGACATCTCGTCCAAGTTATTTTGTATTCGGGGAATGTCGACCATCCTGGTTAGTTCATTGAACACAAAGGAGTTCAAACGTCCAGGGCCTGCAGGATGATTAGAGGCACCATTTTGTATGAGGTTTGGTTTCTGTTCAGGATATGAGCAGTCAGAGTCATCATGACGTTGTTGGTCTTTAATCATAATGAATCGTTGACATTTATAGCACTGTTCAGTCCTGGTGCCACAAAACTCTAGATGTTCATCAAGTTCATCTCTAGCTTTCTCAATTTCACAGTAAACACATTTCATCATCCTTTTTGGGCAGTCATTTTCCTGAAAAGCAATTAAGTACACAGTTCAGGTTTTTGTTAAGTTCCACCAAGGAGCCAGAGAGCAAGTTAAGTTGTTTTGAATTTCAGAAGGCAAGGACAAGGTCTCTGCTTTCACCATCACCAGGAATTTGGCTAGAACTTGAAGTCCTAAAGCAATAAGAACTCCTTCAAAATGAAGTGAATGCCTGTTTAAAACATGTTCATGGGAGGATGTTCTTTGGAAAACAAAGAACTGACCCCTTTGAAATTTTACCACAAACAAGAAAGCATAAGTAGCTTTCAAGCTTCATATAGTTTTTTGCTCCATTTAAAAAACAAAAGCACCTAGGCCTACTGGTTATCAATGCCAAATACAAACCTTATGGTTTTCTAACTTTGCCCTTTCGAATTTCTTGAGACACTTGTCGCATGCAACTTCACTGTGGTCCTCTTCGATGTGATCATCCAGTTCTGACTTTGGATATGGCTCATGACATTTCTTACACAGCACAATGTTTCGTCGACAGTGCACTTCATGCATAACAAAATTGGCCGCTGCTATATCTCGTTTGCTGAAATGAAAGGTAACAAAGTTGAACAGTTTAATGTACCATGATAAATCAGGATGACCTCAGTATGGTATTATTTCAATTGTCCATTTGACTTTTGGTAGTGCAGGGAGTCGGACTTGGAATTCTCCCAGCAATTCAAGATAACGAGCATCTTATCATACAAAAAAGTATTCACTGGTGCAAACACATACTATTATAGTCCACAAATCAACTGAATATTAAGTCTCATACTTTCAAAAATGAAGCAGGCACTCGGAGACTGCGCAGGATGCTCTGTCGCCGTGTCGGAGAGCAATTATATGATTTGATAAAAGATTCCTCCTCACCAGTTGGCACAGTACTTTGTGTCTGGAGCATCAGCCATGATGAAGACTCGATTGGACTTGGAGGCAACAAACTACACTTGAAGTTGAACCGAGACAAACTGCTGAAAATTTAAAGAAGAAATGTCCAGCCATGCACAGGGAAGTTACCAGAACAGTTCGGCGAATGTCGATATAATAACGCGTATCATTATATTGACATTCGCCGAACTGAGAATAAAGACACACGTATGAGTAGCAGAGTGAGAGTACTCAGTATGACTCACTGACTGACAGACACTTTCATTTTCAAAACGACTTTGTTAGCTTACCAGTCTCAACTGTTTTAAAACTGAAGCTTAAGATGAAGAAATGTGGCTAGTCTATCTTACCAGACACTTGTATTTTTCACTTGGTGAAGTTTGAACACGAATTATAAGCAAAATAAACATAAGAAAAAGGAATGTGACAGCACATTCGTGGAATCTGTAACAAACATCTAGCATGTCATGCAATGATGAATGAAGGCGGCTGATTGGTCGGTACCCTGATTGGTCATGATATCTGGAACTTTATGTTAAACCGGTTTGGATTGGCTCATTCTATTTCCTAGAAATCCGGCCCTAGAAATCCCCATAATGCAGTACGTTTCCGTTCTGGCTCTAGGGTGTCCACATGCTCTTTCCCTCAACTCAAAACCTCACAAACATAATATTTACAACCCCAAATCAGTAATCATGGCATCTATAGAAGAACAACAACTCAAGCTTATAGCTGATCTAGAAATTGAGATGATGTCAGATATGTACAATAGGTTAGTTGAGCTAAAAGAAATGCCCTCAAAAGTGTGTGGGTGAAGCATTATGTATAGTGTACACTACACAGTCACCGTGTAATACAGACATACAGGATGTCTCAATAACAAGGAGAACCTGTTGTTCTTACAATGACTGTCTTGTCAAATTTTTTGCATCATTTTGGTCATGCGGTCTGAGTTGGCATGTTGTGAGTGGCACAGGTCTGCAAGTTGAGTGAACTTCCATTCATGATTTATTATGCATTTTGTTTTCAGGATGACAAATGCCTGCCATAAGAAGTGTGTCCCAGCTCATTACAGAGACTCTGAATTAAGTAAAGGCGAATCTGTTTGTATAGACCGATGTGTTGCAAAATATTTAGATATTCATGATAGGATAGGAAAGAAATTAACAACCATGACCCAAGCAGATGAAGCCACCATGAAGAAGATGCAGGGTCAATCAGCTTCCCAAGGAATGTGATCAGGAGCCTAAAACTGTAGATGGACATGTCTTGAGGATACTCATATTATCATCAAAAGGGATCAAGATATTGTATTGTTGGAGCCTCTGGACTCGATCTGTGCATTTCTAGTGCTTGACAATCTTTGATGGTAGTGGACTGCATTTTGAAATATTCGGGGATTTCCAAATGCAGAATATAGAGAATTGGTTCCGGTCTCGGCATCAAATAAGAACTGTAAAATTCTGCATCCCTGGCATGCTCATTAGAAATGAGCCCATCAGGGGGCCCTATTAGGGTGTTGGTTGCAGTCAATTTGTTTTGCACGAGCATCATCCAGTTTTCCAACCAGATGCATCGGCCAAGCCCTTGGTAGGAGTTATTTTGGCCTCTTGATATCAGTCATAAGCAACCATCTTTTGACACATCAACTGTCCATGTGGTCGCATTTAGACTACCTTGAGACCTTGGGCAAGTCACCTTTTCATTGACCATAGCCTGGAATTTAACTTTGCATCACCTAATTATCTTATCAATTGGTCATCAGATGGTGACCCAAGTAAATTGTTCTTTCCCAATTGGGGTGTGATTTTGAGCAAGACACGTATGTATATTGGTCATCTTATGTCACTAAGATCATGGAGAGATCACTTGTTTGTCTTGGTCATTATAATAAATGATTATATAATCATCTGGAGTTTGACTTTAATTCTTTTCCGGTATAAGCCCCTATGATAGCACCTTCCTTTTGTCTCCCTTTGTAGGCATGTTGTTGATCTTGGGCAGGTCACTTGTCTTTCTTATTGATTTGTCATTTAGTGTCGCCTTAGAGTGCCACTCCCCTATTTTTATGGGTAAAGATGAACATGGACAGACTGCAGTCTTAACTTCCTAGGACTGTTAAGTGCAGATGAAACTACTGCATGAAATAGCATCTTACTGGTACTTGATTATAGACATTTAAAAAAAAAAGAAAACCAAACAAGTTTGTATATATTTCCAATTGACATCCTACAATGTAATAGCTGCCATATTTTATTTCTTACTCATTCACACACACAAAGTTATTATAGCACATACATGTTCATGATTGGTAAGAACACCGACAGTATATTTGTGATTTGCCAAACCTAAATGAGTACGTGGACTTCCAATATGGTGATATTTAAACATTATTACTTTTCTGGCATACCTTTTTCAACTGAAGCTTCTCAAAACAT
Organism: Lineus longissimus; assembly: GCF_910592395.1. Classification (NCBI taxonomy): domain Eukaryota; kingdom Metazoa; phylum Nemertea; class Pilidiophora; order Heteronemertea; family Lineidae; genus Lineus; species Lineus longissimus. Next base: position 7,566,679 of record NC_088309.1, read on the forward strand.
GATTTACCTCAATCGATTACATGGAGAACTCTTAAAAATATACTATCAAGGGATATGACCCTCCATCATTCAAAGCCGTATTTTCTTTTGACCCCAGCTGTCCTCTTCCACGTCTGCATCATTTCACCATGACTGGAATCAATTCAGATCCATGACAGATCAAATAGGTTGAAGCCAACAGGAAGGTAAGCCAGGTAAATAAAACAAATACTCGAGCAGCACATTGCATTGCTACGGCAAACGCTCCAACAGTCAAGTTAACTTGTAGATTTATGTCTTCAGAGACTACACTTTCACCAAACTACACACTACATGGAACACTATTTCGTTCAATAACACATGTTATGTTTAGAAATCCAAATTCATTTTCTACACTGTTATCTTGTTACTGAATCACGGCAGCAAACTTCTGCACAGAACGAATTAGATTACTCGAATTTGATTCCTTGAGCTAAAGGAAGGTCTTTGCTGTAGTTGATGGTGCTGAAATAGACGGGACACATTTAGCAGAATTGGAAATCGACAGATCGTGACATGACATCATAATAGGAAACCATAAGTGCAATTCCAAATGGTACAGGTCCTTCCTGAAAGCTCAAAGTGGAACAATGTATTGGAAACTGGTGAGAACACATACATATAATACATCTTACGATTCGAGAAGTTCCAAAAGGCAAGTGACTTTCAAATGAAATTTTGACTTCCAGCATTACACTTACCATGTGGACCGCCTCATGTACTGTTTCCATGCATCACTACCAGATTCACGGCCTCCTCCTGTGTGCTTTTCACCTCCTGAAAGGGTAACGTCACACATGCTAAAGATCTTGTGTTTTCTATACATTACATATGTAATCATTGTTGTTGTAATCAAACCCTACAACTTTGAACCATGCAGAATATAAGAGAGGAATACTGGCCGTAGGACACCACACCGACCACAAACTTCTGGGGCTCTATGGCAGAATTCTCTCAGACAGCCAACTTCGTTACCAAAAGGGAACTGACTGTCTAGTGTGCATCTCAAAAACTTCCGAACACAGAAGAAGGACAATGCATGTATCACCTACCGAAAGCCCCTCCGATTTCCGCTCCACTTGTTGGTATATTCACATTCACAATACCACAGTCAGAGCCCTTGGGTCTGGAACAAAAGAGCAATGTGTCATGATCTAAAGAAGCAACCTCAGTAGAAATATTCATAAAGTTGGATTTCTAAGTTATAAGTGCTAATTTCAGTTGCCTACAATCCAGGAGAGGCAGAGACAAAACAAAATAAGACAACATCTCGCTCCTTGCTCGACATTCACTCCTTATCAACATTAGCGGGACAACCATACCCAAAAGATGAGATCTTAAAGAATTTATGATGATCTTTCTTTAAGGAACTACCCTAAGGGGACAGGGATATGTTCATATGAGTCAGAAACTCACCCAAGCCACTTGAATATTTGGCCAATATCCTTGGTAAAGATACTACTGGAAAGACCTTGCTTGACTTCATTGTTCCAGGCAATGGCTTCATCAACACTCTGAAAAAATTGAAGATAAATTTTGGAAAAAAGGTAAGTTTACCAGCTACTTGTAGTGTTACTACGGTTGGGGACATATTGGTGGTTCATGGCCACTGACTCTGTCCACAGGTAAGCTGGAGAGTTCATCAGGAGTTCCTCATCTTTCTCTTTTTCATTTGGGTGGCCCTGTTTTTATATCGCATTGAAAAGGCATTGCGAATCATGTAAAGTGACTTGCTTGAGGTCATGAGTCAACTGGGAATCAACCAGCGATATCCAAATTAGAAGGCTGACACCTCTAGCCCCCGTTTTTTTAGTCAACATTTTTTATTATGTTGTAAATGTACGACAATTTGTGAGAAGTTTTCATAACCTACCTTTGTTTTTAGAACGTAGACAATAGGAACAAACGTTTCTGTGTGGACGACTGCAGCATCATGTTTCAGCCCAGTCACAATGGTGGGTTCAACAAAGTTCCCGGGTCTATCGATAACCTAAAATATGTGTCAATGATAAATTGTGGGTTCACTGTACCCAGGTATTGGCTGACCCTTGGGTTTCAAATTTAATTGGTACATGTTTGTTCAAGAGTTGCCGATTCACTGCAAAGCTTAAGGAGAATGAGCCGATCTTGTAAGATATCTGTTGTTCATGATCATACCACTGAGTCATCACACCAGTGCTGCGACATAGTAATGATGTTTCTGCTGGTGCTGAATAAAAATATCTTCTAGTCAAGAGCATTCTTTTGTTATAACTTGATTAAACCAATGACTGAGGTACAGTAGAACCTCCCCTTGTGGACACCTCTGCCAGGCGGACACCTCCGCATTACGGACATGTTCGTTCAGTCCCAATTTTTTTCTAAGTCATTTGCTTTAACCAAAACCTCGGTAGGGCGGACACCTCTCCACTCCGAATTGCGGACACGGCCATGGTGACTTTTTGGTCCAATAACTCACAATTACGGACAGTAAACAAAAACAATGGCTTCCTGTGTTCACTTAGGTAGTCGATTAGACCTAACAGGTGTGAAGTTTGCGTAGTTGATGAACATAGTTAGACACTAAGTTCAGTTAATTGGAGTGGAGTGAATTTAATGTCTGTTGCTCTCATCATCATCATCATCATCAGTCGTTGCTTCATGTCCCTTCTGGGACTTTGCCGCCTAAGTACGGGTTCACTGTAATGAGTAGTTGTGCGAATTTGTGGTGGTGTGGCGTAATGTCAAATATTTACAGATATACAGCTATTTACAATACATCCAGTGTCCTTAGAGCTCCTCTAACGATTTAGTCTTATCCATGTGACCTTTTCAACTCTTATTGCAGAAATTTAAAGTCTTTTACTAGGAGTTTGGCGATACACATTTAAAACATACCTAATTAAAACAGAATGTATTGTTTAATTATCTTCACTGTGCATCACATTGCCAAGCTACTGTATATTGTAACATTAATTGCAGTCCATTGAGTTGTTTGGCCCCTTTGTGCTCTAATAACAAGTATTACTATAATGATGTACGCTGTCTATGTAATATGTACCGTGCGAACACAACCTGCATATATCAATGTTGGCAAATTAATATTAGCTCCACTAGAAATGCCAATTAACAAATTTCAAATTCGCATATAAATGGCATCAAATTATTTGAAGTAGTATGTAAGCTTCACGACCCCCATGTTCATACACATGAATCCATTTTTTGGACAAACTAAATGGAATATGGAATATGCAGGCTTCACGACTCCCGTGTTCATAAACATGACTACACCTTTTGGACAATAATGGCATAACCTCCCTATAAAGGACTCCTCTACATTACGGACACCAACGCCCAGTCCCATGGGTGTCCGCATCAGAAAGGTTGTACTGTACCTACCTTTCCACCGCAGACAACTGTTCCACCCTGCTTTTTGACGTCTTCAAGAGCATTCAGATAATTGTTGATGGCCGCCTTGGAATGTAATGGACCATACAGAGTATCGGCTGAAAGAATTAGCAGAAAGATAATCAAATAAACTATATCACATTTAAAAAAATCTTTCTTCTCCGTGGTTCAGCCAAACCCAATTCAACCAGTTCCTCCAAGTGTGCACAGATGGAATGGAGTCTGTTCAAGGTGCCTGCAAGACAGAGAGGCTATAGCCCTAGATATTTCTAAGAATAACGAAGCTAGTTTTTCTACGTTGTTTTCATTATGTTAGTTTTTATTTGACCTACCATCGAGGGGATCACCAACCCTGACTTGAGCGTAAGCCTTCTTCAACCTTTCCACGACTTCATCATGCACGTTCTCATGCAGAATCTAAAGGAAAGGAAAGTACAGGGATCAAGTCTTCTATTGAAAACAGCAGGGTGTTATTCCAAAATATTTCAGAATCGACACAGTCTCTTTTCAAAGGTGACATTGTTCAGCATGAGAGAAGCACAAAGAATTTAGTTTTGTTAAACGATTTTTTATCATAGAACTTGCTTTGAGACAGTAAGAGGTAGTTTAGAACCTCTGGAAGTCAACACTACCATGGCATGTGACAGACAGGCAATGTAGGAATCGATGATATGCTGAGATCCCGAATGGATCTACAAGGTACGCACCAATCTTCGAGTTGTTGTACACCTCTGGCCAGCTGTCCCAACACAAGCAAACAGTGCTGACTGGACAACCATGTTGATATCAGCATCGTCATTTACTGTAAGATTAAAACATGAGATTATACTGCTGCTTTGAAATACGAGTAGTCACGAGTTCTCACAACACAAGTGTTCTGCTCTGTGGCAAATTGACAGCAATGGTTTACAGACCTCCTTCATAAATTGATGGGTTCATTCATGCCAATAAATTTGGGGACAGTAATGATCACACAGACTTACCAATAATTGCATTGTTTCCGCCGAGTTCTAAGAGATGTTTACCAAAGCGCTCCTGCACCATCAGCGCCACCTTTTTGCCAACGGGTGTACTACCAGTAAACGATAGCAGCGGCAGTCTTTCATCTTTGGCCATAGCAGTTCTAAAGTAAACAAATAAGTCATATCACTTAAATGTCAATGAGAATGTGATTAGAAGCAGACTCATTACAACTTTCTGCAAGCAAAGATACTATGTGTTCACACTGTATGATATACTGTATGACGAGAGCATTCGCAAAGAAACAGCTTTTCAGCACTGAAAGCAAAAGTTACACCAAATGCAGAAACAGAACAGGTAAATGAACAGTTAAGCCATCGTCTTCACACACTCCAGGGTGTTTAATTTGCAGATTGTCTTTGTGTCGTCCGGACCTGTGCTTCTTCATGTGCCACAATGAATCGGACAACTTACCCCACATCTGCTCCACCACAAACCAGCGAGCACACAGAACCAGGCATGTTGTTATCTTCTAACACCTTTGTAACGACCCTAGAGAAGAAGAAGAAGAATGATTTATGGTATCAAGGAAAAGACACGTGATCAAAATCTGGATGCTGATGTAATAGGCTTGAATTATTTGAACGTGGGCTGAAAGCCAATAGTCAGGCGTCTGAGAATGAATTCGGCTTTAGGCAATGGAGTGTTTATTCTACCATACTACATTGTGCTTACTTTGTGATGGCTACACTTGTCAAGGGGGTTGATGGAGCACCCTTCCTGAAAATAGGATTGAAATGATGATAATGAACAGGACAAAATTAACTTATGGGGACCTCGACTAGTCACTAGTTGTGGATAAAATGTTTCCAATGACGTCATCGAAGAATCTGAACGACCAGCTATCTGCTTTCTTTGCGATGGAAACAGCGTAAACCAAACCCTTGCCTAAATATAACTTACCAGACTACACCATTACCACAGACCATGGCGATAGCACTATTCCACCCGTAGACAGCAACAGGGAAGTTGAAAGCGGTGATCACACCGATTGGGCCAAGTGGATTCCACTGCTCCAACAGCATATGTCCGGGACCTTGAAAAAAAGGTGAAGTTGCATCAGTTGTAAAGTTTAGATGATATGAGATGGACTGATTGATTGGTATGGGGTTTATGATGAGATGGTTGGAACTTCAGTTCTCATTCTGAACTAACTGGAGGAAAGGGGCTTTTGGCAGGTGGTTTTTAAGTCAGGTATGTGTCAAAAAAGAAAAGCACAAATGATTGATTTATCAAAAACTACATATGTAATGAAACAACTGAACATATCCCAGGCCAAAAAGAAAAAGACCAATAACAGAAGCCACTGGCAGCACTTACGTTCAGAAGGAAGAACTTTGCCAGCTAACATTCTTGAAAGGCCAACAGCATAATCACATATGTCGATGTATTCCTGGACCTCGCCCACCCCTTCTGGAATGATCTTCCCCATCTCAAGTGAGAGCTAGGGAGCAGAATGATCGCAAATGAGTAAGCACAACATTGAAAAGAAAGGTTATTTTACGGTTATGGAAATGCTCACAAAAATATAGCGTTGTAGATTGAGATGACGATGGAGAACGGCAAGGACTTTTCAAGGCCCACCTGTAACCTGTCCTTTTTAATGATGAGATTGTTGTGGGACTGTTGACTGGGAATGCTGATATGTAGTTTGAGGCTCGCCAGTAATGTATTGCAGCTAACTGGTTCCCGCCAGCTACTTGGTACAACTGTCCTCTCACTAGCTAGGCTGCTGGACGGTTCCACTGTATTTATAGAATTAGTTCTTACCAGTTTGCCTAGTAGATTTATCTTCTCCCTCAAGGCATGACCAATCTGGCGGACAATCTCTCCCCGCTGTGGAGCTGGAACCTGAAATCGAAATTGTCATATATACTGAGGGGCGCCTGAACAAAAGGCCAATCTTATGTGTTAAAGGCCTATGTGAAACAGAGCAATCAATCAGTGAAACAGACACGCCAAAACTGACTAAAGAGCTTCTACACTGTACATCGGACTTAAATCTTTACTTACATCAGCCCAGACCTGCCATCCCTTTCTTGCCTCCTCCACAACTTTTTCATAGTCAGACAAATTTCCCTGCAAAATAAAGTATCGGATTCTGAATTATCATCTTTTAGGGTATAAACTTTGCTGCTCAGGTAATGCAGATTATGAAAGTTTAGTGTTTGTGCTCTTGTTCCAATCCATGCAATTGCTAGGTGTAGTTTCTAAGATAGAACAACTGGCTATTTTTATGATACACATCATTCTGATTATGATTTCAAATCACACAAAAGCTCACCGTACCTGTGTTACTCTTGCAATGGCTTCATTGTTCGCTGGGCAAATAGATGTCGTCACCTAAAACAGAGATCAGGCTAGAAATACGCTATAAGAAATGGTAGGTCTGGGTTGTCACTAACGCAGACATTAACTTAACTCGGCATCAAGTGAGATATGGCATGGCGTTATTATCATAAGTGGCGTTGTTTGATCGCTCTCCTTACATAATGCTGCTGGTGGGTCTCATACCCAAAATCGATACTAAAACTACATCTTTATCAACTTCAAGCTGGCTCCAGACAGCCGACTGTCCCGCCTAGTGTTTGTCGCCACAGAGATTTGACCTGGGTGGCTACTTTTCATGTGGGTTCACCACTGCCAGTCATCACGGAGTGGCCGCCAAATGCAAACCTGGTGCAAAATGATAGCTCTGCCTCTGAGATGTCTTCCCCCAAGGTGGGCAGGACAAGACTGGCAAGAGCCCAAGACTAGAGGCTAACAGCAACAACAGAATTTGTTCTGCCTTTTAGTTTTACCTATCATAATCAAACTAAAATCATCTGTAGAGATAAACTATGGAAATGGCATACCTCTCCACTCCCGGACCATGAACCAGCATAAACGCCTTTATTATCAGCTTCCAAGCCCAGCTCCTTCAGCCACGCATACTTCTGATTTTCAATGAGCAGTGCAGACATGGTGCTTGAACAGGAAAATGGCTTGGCACAAAAATTATTCAGGGTGAAGGCCAATGTTCGACGTCTGATATTTCGGTTGACTAGGACAGACACCACTCGCTGTGAGTTTCTACAGATTCCTGAACTAATCATGGATAAACTTGGGAGGTTTCAGGGGTTTATTTTGAGTAGAAATTAGAGTTTTTTGTTTAAATAGAAGAATCGGAGCAACAGTAAAGCCTGCACTTTGTAGTGTATCAAAGCTTCGGCAGGTGGCGCTTTCAGAAGTTGTGTCTCATCGACCAGTTTTGTTGCTGTTTTTATTTCTTGAATTCATGCGCGGGCCTACACTTTCATAGTTCCCTATGTATTGTAAATTTCTGCATTTTTACTGCTGTCAATATTCAACAGGTATTTTCTGGTCAGTACACACAATTCTGCAAGTTATCTAAAGTTGTTGCCTCTTGGCTTATTTGAGAAAATGGACATTTGTTGAGAATTTAGGCGTAAACGGTAGCCTATACATGAGCGCAGTGCAGTGGCTAAGAGTTGTGTGTAGCCTAATATGGAAGGACCGTCACCAGATTGGTGGAATACAAGTTTATCCGCTTTATACCATCTGTCTCGCTGTGACTTCAATTTCAATTTAATACCAGGATACGTCAATTACTTTAATATTTGTGTCTAAGGCAATTTGGATGAGTTAATTTATATCTGAAATTCAGCATTTTAGCCATCTTTCAGATTTCGAAAATCAAATTTTATCAAGCCTAGTTTGTTTTAAATGGACGTCAAGATGAATCAAATGGCAGCCTGTGTAGCCCGAAGCCTTAGCCCCCGAATATCAAAGAGAGAGACAGAGAGAGAGAGAAATCTTTCAGTATATGGCTGGTGCGCATACGCTAGGTTGACGTTGAATTTATTACGATTCTTTCCTGGAAAATCTAATGGTACGTGTATCTCAATTACACTGAAAAAGTTTTTTTCCGCTGCAATCGCCATCACTGACAACTCCGATCGGACGGATTTGGTATAGTAATTACATAAAACATCACTTGGTGCGCGGTCTGTGTTGTTGGTGTCTTATATTTCATTTCCAGCACCAAACGCACGCGCTATCAAATCGTTTTGGTGTCATTAAACTTTCTTTTTTTTTGTGGGCGCAGGAGAAACTGTTTTCGCAATCAGGCATACACTCTAAAAACTAGGGGTGCCAAAAGGGTGCTATGACTTACAGAGCACCCTAAGTGCTACTATGGCACCCTTATGTGCCACCATGGCACCCCTGTGCTACCCCAATTCGACATGGGGTGCTATGAAACAAAATTAAATGACTCGAGACAAAATGAGGTTCCAATGCATGGATGTTGCTCCACCCATTCACCAGCTAGCCAGAAGAAATAAGTCTAGGTAACTCGTATTGCAAGTGCATCCCTAAAGAAAGATTTCTATGGCACCCTAATGCCAGGGTGCCCTGTGGGTGGCACTAGCACCCTATATAGCACCTCACTAGGGTGCTGTATTCGCTGCCCACAGGGCACCCTAGGGTGTAATAGAAACTTTTCCTCAAGATTGCAGTTTAAGATACCTTGACTTATTTCTTCTGGCTAACTTGAAGGCCAGACGGTGATGAATGAGTGGAGCAACATATAAGCGTTGGGACTTCATTTTATTTCTAGCTATTCAACTTTGTTTCATGGCATCCTTTTCTTCTCATAGCACCCCAAAAGGTGCTATGGAAGCATCTTAGGGTGCTATATCAGGCTGAAGCACCCTTGTTTTAAGAGTGTTAGGCCTACGTGGAAATTAAAACGCGTCTCCCGATGTTATACTATATCGAAATACATGTAACCGAAGGTAAACGAAAGAACCATTAATACGTCATGTAATTTCGAACAAGGGATTAACCGCATATCAACCGAACGACATTCCGTTTTAAAATTGGTGAATCTCTACAAGTTCAGGTAGACTGTATCGCATATTTACTGAACTCCGTGGGCGAGCTGGCGAACTCGCTCAAGAGAAGTCAGCGCCGGGCTGATCTGGCACTTAATCTAAATCGATGATAAAAGTGTTGTTTACATTCATATTAGACTCCCGAGGCAGTCCGATTCTGTCATGCTTATTCGCCCTTCCTGATTAAGAGGGATGGACCGGGCCGATTCCGCTGTGTCGGGAGTGTAATTAGAAAATAATCTACGGTAACATGGAGTCCCACCGCAGTCTTTATTTTTGGAGTAAGAATCGATGCTCTATTTTTCTGCCCGAAGCCAAGTGTAACAGTTTTAAATGTCCTATAGAGTGCCTGGGGGACAATATGATTACCCGCTTTTAATCTCTCAGCCTGAGGTATTGAAGGGCACGAGTCTCCGGAATCATAGAACCATACCTGATATAGCGCCTTGTAGGGAAGGAAGCCTTTTCCAGGTGGGTCATTCAGGACTGCTGTTTTGTTTCTTGGACGTGAACGCTAGAACTTTAATTTATTTTATACTGAAACGTTATGTATGATTCTCGATGTCTGGTGACCCTCTCTGCTATACCTTCATGCAGATCCCCACTCCATCGTAGACTCTCGCCCAGACTATCAGCTGTAGGAAATGAGTTAGCGATTTTTCGAGAGAACCAGGCTGGTATTTATCAGTTTAGATAACCAGTCCACTGAAGAAGCTAATGCATACGAAGGCAGAATGTCAATGACTTGTCTTGTAAGTGTTTTAACCCGGTCTTTACATGTATTGAGACGTTGTCCTCCGGAGACCGATTTAAAATGAATGGAAATAGCACGTATCAAACAGGTCGGAAGCTCTCACCGTGCGAGACTGTCATAAGGATGATTTGCGATGTATCTATCTCGCCAGGGGTAATGTTGGTTTCACCTAAAGCCTCTTAAAGAAGAAACCGGAAATAGGAGGTATTTTTTACAGCTCATAAAGCGGACTTTTTTCTTGTTAGCGGGAAAATCACTTTTATGACGGCTATAAGAATGGTGAAGATATACGTACCGCTGTAATATAAATTTTTGTGACTCTCTAGATCGGATCCGGATCTACTGGAACGCACACACACACTATCGTTCAGATTTGGACAATAAAACTGCTTGTCGAAAGTGAGAATGTATCTTTGAAAGTATGGTCCTGGCTCACTTTAGAGGCTGTGCCATATACTTTCTTCATTCATAACCGCTTTATACATACATGTATGTTTCTGACAGTCTTAGAGATACATGTAAAAGTTTGTCAGCTTTTTAAATACATGTACATGTATGCACCTTCTAGAGAAACCAAAAAGGGCATGCCGAGATACCATCGTTGTGCGTACTCACTTCCGGTAAGTCGGCATGTATAGGGGATGCACTCTTCATTTCTAAGAATGTACGAGGTTTAGGCTAATGAAGTTTCGTACATGTATTTCGCAATTCGTAACTCGGTTGTTCATTACTTCTAATATTCCTGATGTCACGAGTGAAAATGAGAGTTGTGAAAACACGATTCTAGCCATTATAATCGTACGTGTCTCTTGATCTCTCCTCTTAATCACGCGTCTTTCCCACTCAATAGAGGATAAATCGACACATCGGTGTAATGTAAAACCCTAAAACGGCTCGCTAGTTGCTATTTGCTATTTGGAGATAAGGAGGTTAGTTCGTGAATAATGTTGGTGATGATGTCGAAGGGTTTGTTCAAACTAAATTGGATTGAAATATATACACCACTAACACTATTTGGATATCATCCGGCATTGAAGAGGGGTTTCTTTCTCGACGTATGGGAGCTCCGACGATAGTCGGGTCGAAATACGAAATCTTCTGAACGAAAAGCAACACAAAAATAAAGCTTCTTTTTAAATATACTTTCTTGCATTTTGGGACGTATACATGTACATTGTAAACTTAAAAACATTACACTTGATGACCAATGCATTAATGCATACTTGACACGACGTACATGCACTAAAAAAGTACAAGGGTTAGCCAATATATACGGGTATATCCTCATGAATAAGATGTCATGCTTAGTAGGTGTGGCTCGATTTTTTCCAACATAACCGTGAATTAACTATTTAATATATTTTTGGACATTTGACCCTCGGCTCGGTCCCTTCTGCGACCTTTTCGATACACTTATTAATATTTTCGCGAAAGTCTGCCATCCTCTGATTCGTCTCGCCCATCTCCAAAGCAAACTCGCAAGCATCTCCTATCAGTTTACACTTTCCCAACTCACCGGATCCTGAACTAGATTCAGATTCAGATTTCTTGGTCGCATGAGGTGCTACCATGGGTCCGATTAGGAGGAAGACCTGAAAGAAACTTGAGTACAGCGGAACCAGATATTCAAGCAATGGACTGTTTCATGCAACCACCACCATAAAGAATTAAAGACCAACATGATGACGTTATTAAATACAGCCTTTTTCTTTTTACCTGATTCAAGAAAGCAATTCTGCAAGACTGTTTGACCATCGACAAACTTCACCCGGACAGTACAAGCCACCTTATATTCATCGGGGACCTTAGATACTAGACCGTTTTTATATATTTCTCCGTTTTTCCTTGGAGCATTTAAGCAACATTCACCAAAAAGACCCTCAGAAGTACCCCCAATGTCCTGACTGACCGAAAACCGACCTCAGGGATGACAATGTGGTGTCCCCCGGCATGGTGGGCGGTTGGGGAGATACAATATAGAGTAAAATCAGTGGCCGGATATCGGCCGGGTTATCGATTTCATTTGCGCTGTAAATCTAACAAGGAATGGAAAAAGTTGAAAAACCATCAATCAAAAAATTCCTCGTAATAAAATTTAATAGCTTGCCATTAAAAAAAGTTTTAAAAACCTTGAATCAAGTTTGCAGTTTCATAGAAACTGTGTCTTTCAATTTAGTGAAATAAAGACTCTGTTATAAGTGAGAGCTAAAAATACTGCACGTTGAAATTTTGCTAGGAGTAAAAATGTTTGGCTCCCTGCATATTTTACAGCATGAGATTATATATTGAAGTCAACACTCACCAGTATTTTTTCCATTTTTCCTACACCTGTAGCTGTTGCCTCTTCCAAAATGCAAATGAAACATTTCTTGAATGAACTTGGACACTTGTACTAAATGTGATTGCCTTATAAGCCCGTCGCGGAGACAGCGGGAGCTCATCAATCGACCAATGAGAAAAAAAAGAAAAAAAGGCACCTGGCCACCACCAGTGATCGTGGGCGTGGTTTAGTTGTCAAGGTGACGGACTCATAATCCGATCAACGTGGGCTCGATACCAGACACTGGCACTCGGCTGCTGTATGAGCTCAGTGCATGAATAGGGTACACCCTACCTTCCCACATATAGCACCCTAAGGTACAGCACCCAATTTGCTATGGCATCCCTGTTCTTAGCACCCCTTTTCTATAGCGCCCTACGCATGGCACCCTTTATAATGGGGTGCTGCAATAGCAGCCTGTTTAGGGGTGCTGTGCGGGGTGCCCTGTTGGCGGCGAGCTATGACACCCCCGGCGTGCCAAGAAGGACACCTAGTTTTTAGAGTGTAGTTTTCCATTGAACGCGATTTTGCTTGCATCGCACAGGATATGCAGTGCGTAGTCGCAGACCAAAATATGTGTTTGAATGTTTGGGGGTACAGTTGCGTTAAATAACAAAGCCCTACGCGAGCGTCGTCGCAATCGCAGGCATCCTCACTGAACGCGATTTTGATTGAATTGCACAGAGCACGAGACATCGCAAAGCAAGTGCCCGTGTTGGTTTGGTTTGGGTGCAGCGAATCATTAAACAACAAAGCTATGACGCGTATGCGTTCTCGCAAGAATTTGTCGTCTTTATTAATTCTTGGTTTTCGCAATCGCATTCAGTTGAAATCTTCCCTAAAACTCTCCTGAGATAGTTTTTCTTCTAGTTTCTCAGACATTCGATAGCCCGTTTGACACAAACTTTGACATTTGACTTTTGCTCTCCAGACTGCCAATTCGCCGCATCGTACTCGATGGCAACAGTGCAAGCGGCTATAATCTGCTTCTTATTCGAATCTTCCGCCATTTTACAGAGTGCACTTTTTTCAGCTGAGTTTGATCCAGACCCAGGTTTCTTCTTAGCGAAGACAGATCCAGACCCAGATTTCTTCTTAGCGTAGGAAGAGGATAGGAAGAGTCCGATCAGAAGGAATATCTAGAAGAAGAAACGGAGCCAGAGATATGTAGGCCTATACTAGCAATATTTGTTGGATTTTGTGACTAAAGAAATAACATGTTGTATCGCAATACTATAATAAAACAACAGTTTGAAAATAATAGTACAGCGACAATCATATCGATCCGATAAATTTTCGTTCGGTGTCTTCATACCATGTCTACTTCCAGAAAAAAGTATTCACTAGATGATTAAGATATGTTTGTCACTTACCAGGATTTTTTCCATTGCTCCAAATTTTCCTTTTTCCTTTTGTAAGCGAGTCCAGAATGACTTTTCAAAGAAGACGAATCTAGAATGGACTTTCTCTTAACCACCTTCTTATAGGTCCGCCATACGAAGACAGCAGGACCTCAGTCAATCGGCCAATGAGGAAAAGAAGAAATCTCGATTGACACCTGCTCATCATTATTACTTGTAGCCTAAAGAAAAATCCTGGGCTGTCTGAGGTGCGATCCACATCAACCGCATCATCATAACGGGCAGAGATGAAATACATTTTGAAGGTCTTGCAATCAAAATTACGTCTTTTCACCTATTTCAAAATTAGTTTCGTAACCTGCTATTAGTTTTTCTGATGTACATTTCTTCAGAAAGTGCGTATGACAGTGATTGTTGACGAGGTCTCATGGATGAACCTATATATGTATAATCAGGCCCCGTTGTTCATTTGCAATTTCACTTGAGTGAGTCAGTCCACCCACGACTCAGGAAATATGAGAGAAAACAAGCACTTTTAGCGATTCACCAGTACTTAATTTAAACAACGGATTTTATTGTTTAGTCGTTATGAGGTCCTCGCTCATTGTATGGGAGACGATAGGTTCTCAAAAGTATACAATGTAATACGGTTCAGTCGTTATTACCATTTCATTTTCTTTAATATCTTTGATAATATAGGATTCCTTTTATGTCATCCTTTTTAATGTTTCATTGCTTTCGCCCACGACCTTGCAGAAAGTCATAAAAATCGACAGCACCGAAATGGTACCGTGGTGAAATAATATTTCGGCATGTAGATGAATGCATCAAAACGATACATAGTGAATCAAACTTAAGCACTTAATGACACTGTTTTAGCGGTTGGACAAGCAGATGTCCGAAAACTACTGTTCGACTCTGACAAAGCTAAGAGATTGATAGCCAATCGATGCATATACTTGAACTTGTGTGTCATTTTAGCATTGTGTACAATGTCTATGGGCGGTTATTTCCGCATTAAATGATGTCCTAAAACGCATCTTTATAACTGGCGACTCGTGTGTGTGTGTAGAGCAACCCGTGCGTACAGAGCAAAACGCGCGTATCTAACTCGCGACCCCTACAAAGAACATAACGCGAATGTATAACTACTGTCGCATAAACGTGCCGTCGGATAACTAGTGTCGGATAACTACTGTCGCATAAACGTGCCGTCGGATAACTAGTGTCGGATAAGTGCTGTCGGATAACTGCTGTCGCATATAAGGTTCCTCAGCCTCCCGCATCGCGGCGCTAGTTATTATTACTTTTGTTCTAAGCGACGTAATCCCGAGTTTGAGACAGAAGAGAAAAATCACAGATGAAAACCATGAAAATCACAGATTCCTCTAAATTTACCTGTCGTTCTATACATATTTCCACCTCAACGAGAACGCGCTTAACACGGTCTGCTAAGTGCAAAAGCAAGGCCATTTGAAGTGCGCCTACTACATTACAGTTACCAATTGGTAAATCGTATGTCGCTTAGAGCAAAAACAATAATCATCAAGACACAAGAGCGCCGCGATGCGGGAGGCTGAGGAACCTTATATGCGACAGCAGTTATCCGACAGCACTTATCCGACACTAGTTATCCGACACTAGTTATCCGACGGCACGTTTATGCGACAGTAGTTATACATTCGCGTTATGTTCTTTGTAGGGGTCGCGAGTTAGATACGCGCGTTTTGCTCTGTACGCACGGGTTGCTCTACACACACACACACACACACGAGTCGCCAGTTATAAAGACGCGTTTTAGGACATCATTTAATGCGGAAATAACCGCCCATAAATGTCGGAATAGTCGTAAACATGCTGGAGAGAACAGGTGCTTTAATCTCGACAGTGTCATAACTGATGAGGTCAAACTTCACGTCCAAGATGGGAGTATAGGTGGTGCAGGTGGACGACACCATGGCGGAGAACTGGTATGGCTATTGAATTGATGCAATCAATAAATCGCTGTTGATGCAGAGAGAGTGACTCAAGACGCATCGGTGGAGTCCCTAAACTTAGTGTCAAGTCCTGGAACACCCATCTGACATGTTTTGGCAGCTGGATGATCCTTAGGCAGATCATCAGTTGCGAACCAAGGGTCTGACGTATTCCTCTCGAGTGGGGAAGAATCCCGGACAGAATGCATGTGTTGCTGTGCCAAGATCGATCACGAGCTCGCACCAGTACGCCGAGGCCGAACTTAACTATTCAAATGAAAGGAGGGGGTGGGTTTTTCCTTCTATGTGTTTGTTCTTCTTTACCATATTTATAAAAAGTATTTTTCTGAAAGTGTTTAAAGTTTTTCTTAGCGCGCACAACTCTTGGCACGGGAAGCTTTTCTCCGCGCGCCTCTAGTGCACCCGATGTCGCGGCTTCACGCCACCCGATCGTCGTCACCAGTGTTCTATCGGGTTTACCCCAGGGTAATCGAGACCGCCTGCGCAGCGCGTCGCCGATGAATCGAGTTGCAGAAAGATGATCGCTGCACGGAGGGCTCGCTTGGGCACAGGCGAAAAGAGACATTACATTTATTTGCCCTTGCCGGTTTAGGCCCTATCGACGCACATGAAAGCTGTAGGGGTCCATGTTATCAAGATTTGTCCTGATAACGCTTTGATAAGAAAGTAGAACAGCGGGAATTTAGCTCAAGGTGCGTGCGGGCTTTGTAGAACGGGGCTTGGCCTGAATTCTTTTGCGGGGTAAGGGGTAAAAACCTAATGGACCAAGTGTATCCTTTAAAACGGGAAGTAAGAAATACAAAGTTAATGCATTGAAATGTTGTCTTTATTATGTTTTAACATTTGTGACATGTTCTAAAAATTGATTTCCCCCTCACGGAAGTTGAAATTAGGTCTTTGGAATTGCAGGCTATGCATGAGTGCAGAGAGCGGGAATTAATCGTCGTAAAGACATTTGACGCAAGCTCCAACACACTTTTTCAGCTGTTCTTTATAGTTCTTGGACCTTTGATTAACCTCACCCCACTCGAGGATAAATTCACAAGCTGCCCTCATCTGCTTCTTAGTCATGGATTCTGCCATTATACAGAGTGCACTATATTTCGTTCTCGCGAAAGCCGACGAGGCTAGTACCAGTCCGACCAAGAGGAAAATCTACAAGAAGAAGCGGAGCCAAAGATAAATTCAGTACATACACACATACATATGTCGTACACGTTTGTCAGTACCTAAGCTACCCCTGCAAAGTGTGATCCTGAAACAAACAACGTTTAAAAGTGCCGGGGAGGCTATTCAAATTCACAGGAGAACCGGATGAGAAACTACGACCTCCCAAATTTGTCCAGGTTTCCTTTACAGATGAGCTGGCAAGCTTTGTAGATAGCGTGCCGTGGATTGCGCTTTGGTTGTTAGCATATAATGCCATTGAAATACATTTACATCCGAAAAATTTATTCAAGCCTCAAAAAAAAAATATCCACGTTTATCCTTAAGAGTATCAACCCACATCTGTTTGATTGTTTTATATAACAGATGGTAACAAGAACCCGCGGAACATATAGATGAATTGTCTTTTGAAGTTTATTGGCACTTACCAGCATTTTTTCCCTTGCTTCTTTATGCCTTTTTCCTTATCGCACGATAGTCCAGAATGTTCTTTCAGAGGAGACGTTTCTCGATTGATTCGTGGCCACTTGGTTGTAGTTCTGGATACATCGTAGAGACAGCGGAACCTCAATAAAATGGCCAATGGGGTGTTTGAAACATAATTGACACCTGCTCATCATTCCAATCGATAAAGGCCTAATACGCCCGAAACAGAGACGGAGCAGTATACGAATGTATACCTACTAACAGGCAACAAAATCTAAACAAAACTCAATAAAACAAATCTTTAATTTTCTGAAACTAGTATATTTCAAATTAATTTAAGACATCCTTACAAATAAAATATTGTAAGACGACGAGAATTCTGGATGTGACAGGAATGTTCAAGAGGAATCAGATGTCATCATCATCATCGTCTTCGTCATCGTCGTCCTCCTCTTCATCATGTGTTAGGATCGTTGCCACATATGTTTGTAAATATTTTTTCTTTGAAATTAATGTCGTATTTTACACTTTCCTTCCGAATAACATTAGGCTTTTATCAGGAATGCCAGACTGGAATCATGTATAGTACATGTATAAGACTACTTCTGAATAACGTTAGGCTTTTATGATAATGGTAATTTCGATGTCATCCTCCTTCCAAACGTTAACTTTTTCTCAGAGAGGCAATTTCGGTGTCACACGCCTTTCAAATAACGTGATGCTTTCATCAGAAAGGCCACATAGACCTATGGCAAGCCAAAGCGGAATTTATTCAAGACTTTAGAATTACCATTCAAGAAGTTAAATATAAGTTCAAGAAGGAAATATATGTTCAAGACTAAAATATGTTCAACCTTGAATCAAATGTTTTCAACCTTGAATAAAATATGTTCAACCTTGAATAAAATATGTTCAACCTTGAATAAAATATGTCCAACCTTGAACAAAATATATTCAACCTTGAACAAAATATATTCAAGACTCACGTGACCATATTCAAGACGCACGTGACCACAAAATTGATGACGTAGAGCGTAGAATCTGTGGTACTTCTGATGCGTTCTGTTTCACGACATGATTAATTGCCTGTATAGCCTAAACACTCAAACATGTCAAAAGACAACGAGAATCCGATACAGTGGTGTCGGCCTTAAGAATGAAAGGTGAGAGGCATTGCGCATTTTGAACCTATAATTTGCCTGATATGTCTGTGAAACATGTATCGACTCTGACATTCACTCGGCATCCATGTCATGATGTGTAGGATTACAGTACATGTCAGGTGTAGGCGGCTAGGTACGTGTACAACCATGTGTCAAAACCTCGTGCGAACAATTCGAGCTCCGAAACGCAACACAAGTACCATGGGTTCGGGAAAGTCCGGACGCGGGTTCGGGAAAGTCCGTAAAGCATCAAAACATGAGCAACTACGTCATCAATTTTGTGGTGACGTGCGTCTTGAATATGGTCACATGAGTCTTGAATATATTTTGTTCAAGGTTGAATATATTTTGTTCAAGGTTGGACATATTTTATTCAAGGTTGAACATATTTTATTCAAGGTTGAACATATTTTATTCAAGGTTGAACATATTTTATTCAAGGTTGAAAACATTTGATTCAAGGTTGAACATATTTTAGTCTTGAACATATATTTCCTTCTTGAACTTATATTTAACTTCTTGAATGGTAATTCTAAAGTCTTGAATAAATTCCGCTTTGGCTTGCCATAAAGACCACAGCATTACAGGCCCACTTCTGTTCGTGGACTTGGTACTTATTTCAACTTCCAGCGGCTGTTCTCCAGATGTCATTAGGCGGGTCGGCGAATTTAATTAATTCAGTTTGCAACATACAATCCGCGCGTTTCATTATGTTCTATTTCAGATTACATTCGACACCTGTTTCCACGCAATCTAACACTAACGTCTCATGTTCCAAGAACGCTGATTTGTCGCACCCCACTCGAGTATAAACTGACAAGTATCCAACATTTCAGCCCCACCCTCGCGGTTTGGGTGAGACAACCAATACCTCCAGTTAAGTATTAATTCCTTAAATGAAAATAAAAGCAGTATACTTGAAATAAACCTTTATTTCTCTGAATCCGGAATATTTTTACATTCTTTTAATGAAGGACGACGATATTGACATGATGCAACAATTGAGGACAATGTAGGGTATGAATCAGTAATTGTTTTACTGAACCGCCAGGAGTAGACTATACAGGGTGTTCCATTCAGTCTGGTGTTAGCCAAATTCACCTCAGTCTTTTCTCAGGCAGCTGCTAAGACAGCAGCTGCAAATTGGTTCGTCCTTAAACACTTCTTTAAAACGATGATCCGCGGTAACCTCATCAAAAAGTAAATAGAATGAGGCCTCATTACTTTTAATTGATTTCCAATTTTCCCAACAATCAACAAACAGGAAAAGCCAAGATGGCTGACAGGTGACTTCCTGTCTGAGGATGTGATGGAAAATTACTAATATTGATAGGCAAATATTAAAAATATGTTTTTGCTGACCATTCGGGGATTTTTTTCAAGTAACGTGAATAGGGCCTACGTAGTTTGGATATCTTTTCTTGGGAGAACGATACGCGTGTACATTAATGGCGGCAGGGACATAAATCAGATATGGCCGATAAATTACCCCGCGCATAAACCTTTCTTAAAATATATCCCCTGCGAAAACCTACCGTAAAATCTGGCCGTAAAATTTCGTCTCAGCCAATTAGGAACAGATGACGGTTTGTTTTCGACCGAATCTTTTTCGGGTCGATTTTACGGCGGATAAAAAAATTTCGCGGCAGGTTTACGGAGTAATTAATTCTAGATTCAACAATCTGAGACTGCTCTGAATATTAAATTTAAGCATGTGCGTATTATGTACATGGTCGTTTTGTGCCATTTAACATGTTCAATATTTGGATAAACAATTGGTTGGCAACACCAAGTTATCTGATTGTCATGACGTCATGATAGGGCTTGGCCTTTGTTTCGATTTTATAGTAATTTATCATCCGGTGTCAGATGGGTGAAACTAGAGTATATACACGCTTTACCCAACGCATCCGCTCATAATGAATGACGTCTGACCTTCTGACAAGGTCCAGAATCGCAACAACACCCTTACCGACAGGTCACAAAATAGAATTTATGTATTGGTAAGCCTAGTATTCTGTACGTTGATAACAGTATGTCTTACTGGTTTAAAACGAAAACAAATATTAAAGGTAAAAAAAGATGTACGTGGCCATCACCATTATAATTTCGTTTTCACTCGACAAATATCCAAGACAACATCTTTTTTTCATGTTTTTGTTACTACTAGCCTCGTTTCAGGAGACTTACTTTCGGTGAATTCCACTGTTGTAGGCATGCAAGGTCATCGCCTGGATCGAGGTCGGCAGAAAGAAGTGAGTATGCATGCGCACAAAACAAAGATTGCGCCTGTTTCGAAATGATGAATATCCTAACGATGCAAAATGGAGAAAATTAGCCCATTCATAATGTTCTATTCACAATTCTCTAGTCTTTGAATAGAGAACAATGTGATGCTTGATTTTCCCCATTTTATTTACGAGCTGTTCATGCGGTGTCTGTTGCGGATAAACTCCAATACCAGCAAGCAAACACTGGGGGAAAACATATCCTGAAAAATCCTGTATATGAAGGCTGGTACATTGATGGCGATGTAGGCGGCTTGATTCAAGTTTTGTCAACATGTCAACCGAAATCAGTTTCTGTTTAATTTATGGCAAAATAGGCTACTTATAATGAAAGTCCATGGGGAACTTTGACATGTCTGGATGCAATGCATTATGCATGTACACAAGTAACACCAAGTATAGTAATACCAGTAGAGCGCCTCGCATATCAATCTTAGAAGTTACTCCGCAATGTATATATGAAATTGGTTACAAAGTATCATATTTCATCCATCCACCAATCGCCTCCTTTCTTGATCTACATTAAATACCCATCCCACTCCTTTTGTAAAATTTCGGCAAATGCGTAATCAAGACCGCTATCCATACTTCGTCTTCGTCTACCACCGCATTGCTCCATTACACACCTGTTTCTGCATTGGACTACTTGACTTCGACTCTTGGCTCCCATCTCGCACATAAACTCACAGGCGTCCATGGTGTCTTTCCGACTTCCGCCGCTGCACCCTCCTCTCTTAACCCTGCGAGACCGCGATACCGTGGGGCAAATTATCAGGAGTCCGATTATAAGTAGACTTATCTAGAAAGAGAAAATGGAGAAGTGGTTTACCATGATGCCGCGTGGAGGGGAAAAAATTCCGATGGGAAATAGTCTGTTGTCATTGGGACAATAAAACGAATGTACATGTTGGGACCTGATAGTTTTAATAATCATGCACAAAGATAAGGAAACGTCGCCTCGAAAACCAACTGCAGAAAGGCCTGAAAAAGGAAGTTGGATTGGCTTCTTTAAAAGTCAAAGTTCGTTCCTTCAAAATTTCAATAGAATCAGAGATTCCCAAAATAATATGTTAATACTGATAACAACGATGTCGTGCAGACCGATATACAAATACTTCTTTAGCCTCAACTCTGTGACGAGTCTGAACAAAAACATATTCAAAATATGTTCGATATCTCACATTCTTTCGACCATCGGCCATAACACGGTTTTCCTCTATCCCTATTCCGCTTCCGTAAACGATTCAGCAGAAAATCCGTTTTAAATCCCTAATAAATCTCATGAATGGGATAATTCGGAAGAAGATGCGTGAAGATTCACCAGTAAGTGTATATCGTCCGTCCAGAACCGATCCGACACCTTTATAGAAATTGGTCATTAGTGTCATGGTAATTTATCTCACCTGTATATATCTCTAGGGGAATCCAGAAGTCTTTAGCTGATAAATATCATATCAGTCGGAGATGTATGACAAGACATTTTTCTCACTTACTGCAGTCTGACTTGCTTTATAGTTGTCAGGGCAGAAAAGCGACGATGAAGAAATATGGTAAAGAAAGTAAGCAAATGAGCTTCTTTCGACTTTACCCCGAGAATACTTTTAAATCCTTTTAAAGATTTCGGTAATCAGGCCTTGCATGCAAGTCATATGCCTCTTAGGAAGGGTTACACCGTATACAAGACAATTCTGCTTTTGGCAATGACATGAATTCTTATTCGCAAGTATTATATCCCTGTATAGAATTATTAAAAAGCAATACATTGCGCTACTTCCGTAACCGCAACTATCATATATACAGTTAGCCACTTCCGTAACAATTCGATGATTTGAGAAAGACCATCATTATCCGTACCCAGTATACACGAACTCTTTTAATGAAAGAAACGACTTATCACGGCATCCTTATACGTATTCGGATAGAAATGTACACAAACTTCGTCCTCTTTCTACAGAATTTGATCCGTATATGTATATGAATCCTTGATAAGTCGCTGTTCTCAACCTCCCTATTTGGCGAACTCAACTTTTCTCCATGGGTAAACTTTGGTCTGCTTACTGTGTGAGCAGCATTTTTCATGCTTTGATTACTAATCCTTTTCTGCCTTTAGCAGAGACACCAATCACTTTGCCAATCAACACTAGCCACGATCGTAGAGCCAATGAGGAGTGCACTCGAAGCTGTCAATTGGAACATGTCTAGAGCAAATACTGTCATATTAAGTCGTTCAGAAATATTAATCGTGGCCACTGCATAGACAGGGGCATCGGGAGACCTAACGCATTGGTAATAGAAGCATGTCTTTTACATTATACATGTAGTGTCGACGATGACCAAAACGGTATATTCAAAGAATTTCACAAAAAAATACCAAGTTCACAAATTCACATTAAAGTTAACCTTACCATGGCAAGTTTTAAAAAGGACTAATATCTTTCAGATATCACGGATCTACATCAGTGCTAAAATCGAGGTAAACAAAGCAACTACTAGTATATTGTACATGTTGTATTAGGTAAAATATCTACAAAATGTTTTAATTGAACAATATTCTAATTTTGGAAAAGGCTAAATCGTCGGAACGTTTACCTAAACTCATAACATGCATTAGATTTGTCGACTATCCATTTATATTTATATATAAAAAAGACATTGAATTATTCAAAAATCTTATATCGGACTGGTACACAAGGGACTTAATCAAGAATTCGCCAAAGAGTTGCTATCACCTTGCATTTACGGCGGTTACCACTGCTTTCGTTATCTCCAGCAGCTTATAGAGTGGTTCGTATTCACTGCGAAAACCTCGTGCAAGTGTTGGTACAATGAATGATTTCCATTGTCATCTGGCCTTTCTCAGTTTTCATTATTAGTCGTAATTGCCTCTTACGAATATTAGATTGGTTTGGCCAAATTTCTCACTTCGGGTGCGAAACCTAATTTTGATCGCGATTTCCGTTATACGATTCGGTACGAAACCAGTGTAACACAGATAATTACGTTTTAGAAGATAGATTCAAGTATATATTCCCCTCTTATCTTACGAGATCACTCTATTCGTTGACCACAACGATTGTACAATGCTTATGTTTTTGTGTGGACATCTTTTAATGTGACACTGACTCGCTATTCAGTTTGATCAGTGTCTTACAAAGAATTTATTTGAAAGACTCGGTTATGATATACATGTACATTGTAGTTTCATCGTATCCGGTGTTGTCTACCATTACATGATGCACACACTAAGACAGAACCGTTCATTGCCAGCATAGGCCCATAAAACTGAGAACCACCCCTCACCTTTCTATTCGTAATAGGAACAGTGCATGACCGTATACTGTTGGTTATAGTATCAAGGACTGACCCCTTAACAAAGGTCGTCCTTTCGAATCAAGCTATGTATAGGCCTAAATACTTCAAGACGGTAAATGATTCTCAGTGTTCCTCACGACAATAAATGCTCAGAGAGTCCATGTCTGCGGAATTGGTGTACTATGTATTTTTCCCCATAAAGCTATAAGAATTATGGTATCCTTCTTCGATGATCTGATTCAAGGTAGCGACAAGGCGAAAATGAAAGCGCGTCAAAGGATTTCTCGGTTTTAAGGGGTAAATTGAATAAAAGGGCGATTAAACAAAGCATATGACGCGCTCTGACATCTCACTGAAGGCTCTTTTGTGAGTGTCAGCTAAAAGAAGCGGCTATCGTTACTGAAACCCTACTCAATAACCGCGCTCATCTCCCTCAATGCGATTGCGATTGTAATCGGATTGTCGCGGCTATAAATCAAACAGTAGTGTAATTCATCCCACGGCGGCAAAAAAACCACTGAACAAAAGCTGACTGCAAAAAGCCGCAGCTTACAGCAGCGTAGATTGCATGCCAGATTCCGAGCTTGCCAAAAATTAATGACCGGGAGCATGTTTCCAAAATATGAATCAAAATAGTGGTGAAATTCGTCAGACTCAACAAATGTTTGGCCTCATTTTAAGAGGTTGAGAACAGCGAATTATCGTGGATCCTTATACGTATACGGATAAAACTCTGTAGTAAAAAGGACTCATTTTGTGTCCATTTCGATTCGTATACGTATAAGGGTCCGAAATAAGTCACTGTTCTCAACAGGACTCAGCCTGCAAAGACTCATAACAACAAATGGCATAAAAACATGACATTACGTGGCGTCCATGCATGTAAACGCATATGTATAGCGCTGCTCTATGGAAATAAGTTCGTTCCTCATGTTACAAGTGACAACGTGAATTCTATGTGAATGGCCCAGCCTAAAATGCTGTTCTCTCAGTCAAGGTCAGCAGACTGACTTTCTGAGCGAGAGAAGACATTTTAAAACTACGCCAAGAAGCGACTGATCGTTTTACTCATAAATTTTTTTTTGGGTAATAAGCGATGTGCGAATTAAATTTAATTCATGTCTTGCCATGTCAACGTCCCCACCTTAAATTTTCCTAGAATTATTGGCTGCGGAAGCATCGATAGACGACCGGAAATCTAAATGGTGAAGTTTACTCAAGGTACTTAATTTGTTGTTATGTAAACGACAAAAAGACACTGCAGATTGGCGGCTTATTATAAACCGCGAGATGCGGAATGCGAAATCTCGAGATGCCAACCTCGGTGAGAGTACCATGCGCCACAGGATGTATTGCAAATACGGAACCTGAAAAAGACCGAGGCTGTATTAGGGAGCTATCCTTGTTTTGATTGGCCCATTGAAATAGACTCCGCTCTGCGATGTGTGGAATTTAACCTAATTTACAGCCTAGTTTCAATGGTCAGACTATCCTGCGCTATTTTTAATGATGACCAGACGTTCACCAAGTGCATGCCCTGTGTTATCGGTCAATTACGGTGGCCCATAGAGGACATGCGTTTATTTTCAATATAATAGAACATTTTTTTTTTACAATGCGTTTTTTTTCTCTCGAATTACAACCGCCGTCGGATATTTTTTTTCACCGCCGAAAAAATAATTTCCACCGCCGGGTAAAAAATAATAATTCCCACCACCGCGGTGGAAATTAATATCGACCGCGGTGGAAATAATATCGACCGCGGTGGAAATGATATCCACCGCGGGAGCTAATTCGTTATTGACACCGGGTGGATATTATTTCCACCGCGGTGGATATTATTTCCACCGCGGTGGATATTAATTTCCACCGATTAATGTCCACCGCGGTGGAAATTGATATCGACCGCGGTGGAAATTAATATCGACCGCGGTGGAAATGATATCCACCGCGGAAGCTAATTCGTTATTGACACCGGGTGGATATTATTTCCACCGCGGTGGATATTATTTCCACCGCGGTGGATATTAATTTCCACCGATTAATATCCACCGCGGTGGAAATTAATATCGACCGCGGTGGAAATTAATATCGACCGCGGTGGTAATAATATCCACCGCGGTGGAAATGATATCCCCCGCGGGAGCTAATTCGTTATTGACACCGGGTGGATATTATTTCCACCGCGGTGGATATTATTTCCACCGCGGTGGATATTAATTTCCACCGCGGTGGATATTAATTTCCACCGCGGTGGTGTAGGGAATTATTATTTTTTACCCGGCGGTAGAAATTATTTTTTCGGCGGTGAGAAATAAATCCGACGGCGGTTGTAATTCGAGAGAAAAAAAACGCATTGTAAAAAGAAAAATGTTCAATTATATTGAAAATAAACGCATGTCCTCTATGGGCCACCGTAGTCAATCATGTGTATGGTGACACGTGCCGCCAGGCGTAACGGGAAAATAATCTTGATACATGCAGCATCCTGAACCTCGTGGTATTATACTCACAGTATATCTTGATAAGTTGCAAAAACCTTTGTGGTCAAGATGAACATGCAGTTGCATGTAGCATTTGTATTGTCTTCGGCCCTACTATCATTGAATGGAGAAGTGGACAGAAGCATCAAAAATGGTGATTGTCATTGACAAGGGAGGTAGAAAATCTTGTGGCAGAAAATAATGGTTACTCATCTCGCGATTTCGAGATTTCTCATCTCGCGGTTTATAAGAAGCCCAGGTTGGGCTTTACTCTTTGTTTACTTAAAATAGAACCAAGCTCGATAAATTTTAATTTCATGGAGCCTTGTTGTGCATTTGTCATGTGTTTCGTTTCACTTAAAGGCTTGCACAATAATTGAGGCAAATTTGAGTAATTCACCGTTACCCGTCTTGTGTCTCTGCACACCCTCCCTGATTTTCAGCACACATGGAAAGTGACGAGGAATGATTCACTAAAGGCTTTTTCATACGTAAATGTCACTGCCATTTTGTGCCACTGTGCGAAAACTACTCGGCCGATTTCTTCAAAGTTTGGTTTTTCTTAAATCTAATTTTGGGACACAAAAGGATTTTTACATTTCAGAAACCATGGTTACTGAATAATTCTTGGTATGTATTCGTGTGTATTGACGTAGTGCACTGGTTTTGAGATTTTTTTCCTCTGTACTGCTGTTTTCTGGATGAAACCTTCAGTCAGAAACGATAGGGAACAGCTATTGCTTTGGTCTTGACTCACCATCTCCTGGACACTGGACGAGTCGACAGCTAAAAGCTTGTCTATTCCTTAGCAGTATTGAAGAGGTAAAATATTTCAATGTCTGGGGGAGTAAATTCATTCTTTTCGATATCGCAATTTTTAGACAATAAGTTGTAGACTAATTCTAACTATAGTAAACTAATTTTGATTTGTCTGCACCTTGATTAGTGTCTAAAATTCCGCTGAAAGAGGAAGCACTAAAATGAAAAACCACCCTCTCCAAACCCAGGATTACTAGTATACGATTTGTAATAAATATATATTCGCCAACTTTACAGCTTTTCGGGAAGGTACTTAGGCCAAATTGCCTTTACGATAGCATTTTTATGTGTAGGATATCCACATGGTGTAAAAAACCAGACATTTTCCACCTGCTATATAGTATCAGAATATAGGCCGATACTTAAATAGAGTTCGCCTACATCCTTGATGTTAAACGGACAACGTGGAGCATGGGGTTTAGGCGACCAAGAGGAAAATATCCCTTCCTATACTATGTGCCGCCACAAGTAGCATCCCACTAATGCAACATGTGACCGCTACATGCTCTAACAAATGATTTTCGCCTGAGTTGCGAATGGGTTTTTGATATCGCATGCGAATTTCAGATAAACCTACGGTCATAGTTCATTCCCTTCTATGTACATGTATAGTGCACTGTACAATGGGCAGTTTAGTGAATTTTGGAGATGTCACAGCCCAGCTTGAAGCCATTTTCGTACGAAAAATCTACATACCACATGCACATTTGTCCCTTTAAGAATCAATATGGCGGTTGTACTTAAAGGTAACATTACAAAGATAAACTACATGACCTCACGTGTCAGAGACGACCAAAAAGCTTGTCTCTAATTTCGAAAACCTCATCGGTCAAATTATATTCATCTAGTTATATTTGGTGGAATACACAAAAATGTATCAGACACGGTACATCAGCAACAAGGAATATTTGGGCCAATAAAGTATCGGTAATAAGCTTTCGGGGGCTTTTCCTTTCCTAAGTTTTCTGGAAGACGTTATCGATTACTGTTATATAGATATATATGATTCGTTTGTGATAAGAGTAGAGACTATTATTTTTCTGTGTGACGCTAGCTGTATACATAAATAACGGCACATCTTGGTATAAATTTTATCTAAGGACAGGTTTCATCATTCAAAACAGATAAGCGTAATCGAAAAACCATCTGCCGATATGCATGGGGATCTTGGATGTCACATGGAAGACAACAAAGCAGTTCTATTCATTATTATTAATTGCCTATACTGGGCGATCCAAGCAAACTTCTTACATTCTCGTCAGCATCATCATAAAAATCGTTTTCGGCCACACATAAAGCCATTCAAACTGACCACTTGTAGGCCTGTTACAAACCTCTTCGTAGGATTCTGTAAATGCCTCCAAAACCAACAGACGATGGGACGACTACTTTCCAAATTATTCCTCAATACTTTCTTAAGTCTCAAACTTCCGCAGTGGAATAGCATGTTGACAAACCAAGTAATCAACTGAAACTGTTGGCAACCAACTCGAATTATCGCAAGCGTGATTGGTATCTCAATGGTGGCGTCTTATTTTGGGACCAGTCATCGGTATCATTGTCCGGTTATCAACGGTACAGGTTTGGTCATGAGTTATGGCTGGCTACTGGCGTGCGCTTTCTCATGTTACCTGTGCATGGTATAGGACCACAAATTAACGCAATTAAATGGTTTATTAATTGATGGTAGGACCTTCGTATGGGAAAAAGTCTTTGGAATACGGCATAAGCATGTCTACAGAAAGACGGGAACTTTTGTAAGCAGTCCCCATTACTGCCACTGTTCGACCACGCGTACTCGATTCCTTTACTCGTTTAAGTGATGGCAGTCGTCATTATTTGCAGCGAGAGTTTTACAGGCTGCAAGTTAGAAAGTGCCATTAGAGCATATATATCTGCACATGCCCATGCACATGCACATGAACACGGGCATGCATAGTCTATGAAGGCATACGTCAGAGTCGTTTCAGTACTTTTTGAAAATTTGGAGCTATATCTAGGCCTATATTTGTGCATCTTGGCACACTGGTTTCCAGTATAGGCTACTCCGCCTCTCGATGACGAAGGAGTGAAAAATATATTTGTGCTAATTATGGCATTTTCCGAAAGACCTTTTTTTCATAAATCATCGAATTAATAAACTTTTTACCAGAATGAAAAGAAAGATGAATGAGTACATAGGATGTCTTATAAACCGACGAAACTTTCGTAGTTTTCATTTGAAAAAATATATTTTAGTGCAGGGTTAACTGTAAACGCAACTGCAAGAGGACATCCAACCGCCTTAATTTCATACACATGTATTGTATTCAAGGCAGCGTCTTCTGTGAGAATTATCAGCTTGTTTTACGCCTCATTTGACGTCTAGACACAATACGATAACTAGAACATTGTCGCTTTCCTGACAGGAATATTACTGCCAAGACAAGCCAAGACAAGCCAAACCTAAGCAACATTGACACTAGAGGACAAAGAGCACAAGTCTCCGTGTCGCGAGAAATACTGTGCCCATTCCTTGGTGAAGCCATCACCATTTAATGAGTACATCATCAAATATTCCTGACCCATCATTAGCTTCGGACAAGCTTGGCCGATTTACCATGTTGATATCTGTAGAGAATCATGAACGGGCTTTTCGGTACGATAAAATCCTTCCAAGCTTCCCACTGAGCAGCTGAGTCAAACACAATAGCTAAAATGTTTCATAGGAGGAACCAAGACTGTTTCGCAGGAAGTCTGGCCCATGTCCAGATAAGACAGCCCCAGCAATCATATTCTCTATAACCCTTACGGTCGGGAAGAATGCAAACATTCCTCCGATACCGGACATGTAGCAATGATTATCATCGTTATGCTTATGTCTGTACTGAGGATTAAAAAAAACAAATACTCCCAAATAAACACAAATCCCACCAGTCCAAAATCATCAAATCGTACATCATCCGCGGCATATATAAGAAAGCTATTAGCCCCAGCCGATGACATCGTCAGCTGGTTTAGTCGGAGGCTTATTATTGGTCAAACGAGGTAAGTTAAAGGAGCGACATTAAATTCTGATAATGGCTCATTTTGGATTATACGGCAGGATATTTTTTGATGGGGATTTCAACACATAAAATCCTATCTCTCCTTTTTATAATAGCAAGAAATAGCTGCGGAAAAAATAGCTGTCTTAAAAAACATATTCAACTTTAAAACTACATGTATAGTAGCATGACTATATTTTTTTACAAGATACTTGCCTGTAACAAATTTAAGATAATTCGCTTAATGGATTCTTGTACCGTAAGGGCATTCACGTCAGGCATGAATCTTAAGATGGTAACATTCCTTGCAACAAGTAACGTATAATATCGACTGCAAAGAATTTACCCAAAAGCTAATTCCCTGCCACGCACGTACTTTGAACACCTTGCTTGTGAAAAACATCTTCAATCTTGCATGAATTTAAATGAATGCAACGATGACAGTACTCTCCAGTAGCAATCACGTCTCTCACATGACAACCATGCCACGACCTGTTTTTTGCTCATTAAGGCCAGCAATTAGATTGCTTGAGAATTTCTCATTCTCGTGGGAGATGGTGAGGGTGTTTTGCATCTTCTCAATGAAACGTTATATCCTGTTGAACCATGACAACGAAGGCCCTACTTTATGGGCCTTTAATCAAGGCGGTAAATAATTTAACGTTTTCCCTTTAGCTCATGCTGCCTAATCAGACTGACATTAGAAGAGGTATTCGAAAAAGCTGGATCGCTGGACTGCTGGATTTACTGAATTGTGACTCATGGATCACCACCGCCTGGATTGAGGATCGCTGCTGTACTGTACTGTAGCCGAAGCCTACCGGTAGTTGCCAATCTCGACCTCCTGCTGTCATTATCACAACTGTCTAATTGAATGCCCCGACTCAAGTGCATATTCATTCACACATTGACCTAGGAAGTTCTTCAGCTGGCTTCAAAACAAACCTCCTGTCAGCTTTGTAGTTCATGTTGATCCGCCGATAGTAGCTCGGCGATTTCTGTGGTGAAGAGTCTGAGAGGCATCCATGTTGGCAGTGCCAGTGAACATGTTGAAGCACATGGTGGGAAACGTTAGGGATTTAGGGATTGGGCAATTCTTCCAGGCGGTGGTGATCCATGAGTCACAATCCAGTAAATCCACTAGCAGTCCAGTGATCCATTTTTTTTCGAATACCCCATTGGAAGTCTGTTCATTTGGCCATGAACCTCTTCCGGACTGCCCGATTAAGTACCAGAAACTCACCACTAATGAACGTTTATTGAGCCCAGGAGAATATTCGACAGATACATGCCATTTAGCCGATTGAGTGGCGTTTGTACAAAAGTCCAATCTTACGTGTTATACAATAATTGTAGGCAAATGCATTACAGACGCGCATCAACCGGCTGAAAAGTGTTAACTCAATATGTTAACATTCACGCGTACACAATCATGTACACAGCCATGTACATACATCAATGTACTAGGCGTCCAAATTAACATGATGCAATTTTGAAATTAAACGCATCAAACAACATTTTATCATCATGCAGCTGACACGATATGTTCATTTTATGTGATATCACCGGCACAATTCATTGAATGACTTGATTATAAAGTGGCTAATCGAAAAATGCTTTTCGCCTCGCCATCAGAAGTGATACGCGCTTCTTTGAAAGGTCGGTTGTCATTCAATAATGAGAGTATCGGACCAACAGTAAAGTTTTTACGATAAAAAATGTTCAAAAGCTTTCAATGCATTTTCAGTTCAATTTTTCAAGCTTTTCAAGCTTTCAATGCATTTTCAGTTCAATTTTTTAAACACTTCAATACATTTCAAACGTTTGAAATATCACCCGGTAATTATCGTGTTTATGACCATTCCACACATGTTCTGCAAATCTGATATACCTTGAATCAAGTTCGCGAATTGGAGATGAATGGCTCGATTGAATAGGAAAATTATCGAAAAAGTGAACATTATTTCTATATATATATATATATATGCGGCCAGATGCTTAAAATCATTAAGTCATCGTTCGCGTCGGCGTATCTTCATACACATACATGGAAAGGTCGATCGAACACACCAACAGCGACAGATGACATCTGTTTTGAATACATGGACGATATTTCGTGTTGAAGAGGGCCCTCAGCTTTGTTAATGTAAAACAACAAATAAAAATCAATCACAGCAAGGTCAAAGTAGGACGAAAACAGGTATCCGTCTCCCCTTAATTTTTCCGATTTCGCTTCATAACTTAAGTTGTTAAGTGTTGTAATTACTATAAATGAAATAACTGGCATGTCTGCCCTCCAACTTAGATTATCAGATGCTAGTAGTGGTATTTCGGGTGTATCCTCTGCTTCCAAACACTGATCCACTGATCATAAAAAGGAGAACATATCCGGGTCTGAACGTAGAGGGGAGGGAAGGGGATGTATAGTGGAAGTACGGCCCACATTACGGCCTGTCGCTTCAGGGCCTTTCACTCAGTACGTCCCGTTCTCAGTGGCATGTGGGAGGGGGAGAGCATACAACTGACCTTGATATTCGAGGATGGTCATTGGCTGACTTTCGCAGAAAGTACCTGCATTTTGCACAGACTTGCCTTGCCTCTTGCTTTTATTTATCTTTAAATAATTTAAAATTCACCACCAAAAACAATATACAGACCTGCCAATATCAAATCTCTCCAAAATACATGTAGTATTTCAACTGGATTTTGGAATATTTTCTGCTTTAAATATTGATTTAAATGTCTCTACAGACTGTGTAATATGATATTGAAACCGCAATCAGAAACCACACCAACAAATCTGTAAACAGGTTTTAAATATTGATTTGTTTATGTAAATGTTTAAATCATTCACTCTGAAAATATGCAATATTTAATTTTGTGCTTCAATCGCAGCAGTAGAAAAAAATCTATAAAGAAACCAAGTGTTGACTGACATAGAACAGTGTTTGTTCTTTTCATTAGTTAAATGTTTGGGTAAATACTAATTTCGCAATTGTGAGACTGGCCATAATAATATATTTTTTTGTGGCTTAAAGGCACACGTTCATGAATGTATTTGATTTCAAAATAATGATTTCAAATTATAAAATCAGGTCGGGAGTTTCAAAAACTCCTCAGTTGTAACCGTTTTGGTAAAAGAAATTACAAACTGGAGCAAAGGCTTGAAACCGCTGGATTGTGAGTTAAGCGGTTGCCATGGTAGACAGTGGGTATTCATCTTGAACAACAACCATGATTTCGAAGTTCTCTAACTGCGGTTTGAGTAAATAGGGATTTTATCAGCCAAGCACGGATCCCACAGATACCAGACAAGGTGGCGGGTGAATCAGCGGATGTCCAGGCAACGCAACTCGTTTGGCGCCAGCTCGCCGTTCGAGGATCCCTGCCTGCTTGCTAAAGATTACGGAGGAAGCCGCAGTAACTCATCCTCACTAACCAAGATTTTGTATCAAGTCATTCTTTCGTTATGAAAAGCAAAAAGCGATGTGAAAACCAAGCGCCAGTCGTTTTGAAGTTGGGTATAGTTCGTAGGTGGGCATTGCGTAAGTTTTCATTCGGCATCTGATTGTTAGAGCGGCGTTAAATCCTCCTCTTGGGCATGCTCCACTCCCCTTCGGCCTAACAGCAAGGCAGGATTGTCACGACATACCCTGTATGGTATACTGTATGTGTTTCTGGGTGCGAGGGCTTCCCTTATAAATAGATCAGACTCCAAATGAACAGCAGATGCTAAAAAATAATGGGCAAGTAGAAAGAGGGTTAGGTCGAGTTCTTCAATTATGGATCTCCAGCCAAGAGAGGAATAATATACATTCTTTATACCATCCCTGTTTTCTAGCAAGGCAGATGTTATTGTTATACTCTTTAGAAATATGTCCACCAAGTCGTGGTAAAGGAAAAGATATTATCAGCTCGGTTGGATAGGCTGCAAGGAGGCCCGATTTTTTTTGTAAAGATTAAGGTTGATCATTCGCAGTCTTTTCGGCTTTGGAGCGTCATCTCTTTGTCGGATGATGTGAGGAGTTGTTTTTTTATTCATCTGATAATTGTCACCAAATACATATTGCATTCTTTATCGTCCGTGTAATTGGGATAGAAGCATGTGCCTGGTGTGAAAAAAGTAAGGTATTATATTGTTACGAACATCAGGAAGAATCAGCCTTGATGCGAACTAACTTTAATTGGCATGGGTTACAGAAATTCCAAACCGAAATACAGCCTTGGTCGAATGGTTCGTCAGAGGTAATGAAGCGAACAAGTGCAGAACCAAAGCATCTCCTAATAAGAATAACCACGTTCGTTGATAAGAAAAGTTATATCATTACGAGAGCTGATCAATAAGTTTTAACAACAGAAGCCGGGCATTCGATTCAAAATGGACTTTCACAGACTTTTGATAACACGTTGACTCCAAATATGCAACTTTCATGAGCACATCAGTGTAACATTATCCTCATGCTATACATTATATTCATGTACAGGCACGTGTAACAAATATTACATGCTTTCATGTTGTTGATAAGTGTAATGCAGTTCACACTCACCTCCTGATTTTTTTTATTAGACTAGAGAATGCATGAAACGCGCTTAGAGACAGGTGTACATGTAATAACTCACATTTCAATATATTTTTCAAAATTCAAATTGCAATTGAACTTTCACGTCCGGAATAGGCCTATAAGATAGGTATAGATGCATGAGTCTGACGGGCGTCGTTTCCAGAAAGCCACGATTCGTATAAGTGAATTCTTGACCTAAAGAGGAGAGTATCTTAATGCAGTATTCGCTGCTGACTTGGGGGCGGAAATGATATACGTTAAAGGCCCCCAATATGTCCTTGAGAAATGAGACATGCAAGGTTATGGAAACAAATTATTCAGACATATAGGATTCTCAAGGGATATATGTCTGAATAGAGCTGAATAGACTTCTAGACGGAGCTGTTAAATTAGTATCTCCGAACGCATTGAACTGTATGACAAATTAACCTTACTACATCTTAACTTGATATATTACGCGAATTGCTACATTAGAATGTTGTTGTGCATCAGCATAGACCAAATGGCTTGCCCGTGTTAGGACTGGCACTTGGCGACAGATAATAAAGATGCGGTAACACTGAATATTCATAACGTTGCTTTTGTTACGAAAAAAGAAGATAATGCGTTTTGGCCATCTTGCTGCTCTTTTCTTCCAAGACCGGAGTACGTCCAATAATTCAGAAACTTACACATTGTGTTGGGAGCTAAAGTACTAGTAAATTTTATTATGAATTGCAGCTGCCAATATTGTATTACAAGGGCTTGCCAGGAATGTAAACATATTGATTTTATAGGTAGTATGTAGGGCACTAAATGGTAAGTCATTTGGGTTTTTGATAAAAAGTCAACTTTATATCGATCAAAACAATCTTCGGAAAAATTATAATTGAGTAAGATAAATAGCAAAAACTTATTTGAACCCTTGGTTCCATAAATCTTGGAAATTCTTTCTCTATTTTGTACAAAATAGGGACAAAATACACTTTTTTCATGCAGTGTGTATCGCTAATGGATAAAGAAGAGTTAACGACGAGATGGGATTCGAACCCACGTGGGGAGATCCCAATGGATTAGCAGTTCATCGCCTCAACCACTCGGCCACCTCTACGGTGGTAAGAGTCCCAACTCACTACAAGTTAACATCCACGAGCACTGAATCGACTAGACATTAGCTTACCACAGCAAATGATTTGTGGTATCAATACTCTCAAAGATCGTAATGATCAATAATGGACTAACTTCTGTTGGGGCCTACGAGCCCTTTCACACCGCAACTAAAGTAAGATAGATAAAATGGGACAGCGATAACAAATAATACGACACTAATAACCTACGATCCCTATCACACCGCAACTAAAGTAAGATAGATAAAAAGGGACAGCGATAACAAATAATACGACACTAATAACCTACGATCCCTATCACACCGCAACTAAAGTAAGATAGATAAAAAGGGACAGCGATAACAAATAATACGACACTAATAACCTACGATCCCTATCACACCGCAACTAAAGTAAGATAGATAAAAAGGGACAGCGATAACAAATAATACGACACTAGTAATACCGACCAGTATTTTTTTCATGGCATAGATTATATCCTCACAGTTATTCCGAAGAACGTCCTCTAACGCCTATCACATAGGCAAAAGATTATGTAATCGTCTATCTAATCCACTTAAAGTTTGATATTCTAGACTGGTAATTTAATTGACAACTGGGACATCTCATTTGAAGTACATCTCAATTGTCGCCTAGTATCAGGTGACTTGTGGGAAGGCACCATACGACTTGTTGTCCGGTAGTGGTACAGCCGACGTATATAAATAAAGGGGAGATTTTGCGTGTCTTTAGTTGAGTAGAAGTTGTTGATATTGGGACAAATCGGGTGCCGCGTCCACTACATGTATGTATATATCACTTAAGTCCGGTGTGAAAGTTGCCGTCCCTTTGTACTGATAAAGTTTGACAGGGAAATATTTGATATGTCTGAGCACCTGCGTTCGTCATAACCAGGTGAATGTCACTCACAGATGGGGAGAGAGCATCGAGTGTCATCGAACTCTTCAATCCACACGGCGCTCGCGTAGGCCGCACTGGGTAATCAATGTAGGAATCTAACTCGATCACGTGGGACTCATGATCACGTGTCACAAATGTGCGTGGGCATATGCAAATTACCCTTCGAAATAAATCCTTGCGAATGCTCTTGCATCACGGAGTGGTTCTCCCCTTACGAAAGAATCAACAGCTGAAAGCTTTCGCGCATTTAAACAGACTGTCGAGTACCCCTCTCCTATTGCATATATTTTCAATCATGTCGACAGTGTGAGCGATAAATTAGATAGGGTTGTTCACTGACATAAACAATGGTACGCAGCATTGACTACAACAAGATGATAAACTTAATAAAAGCAGTAAATAGAAGTACGTGTATGAAAATGTTTTCATTTGCATGATTCCTTTTTTTATTCGATCGCTTTTTTCAAAACACTAGTATGTGATATCTTGATATTATATAGAATGGGGGTGTTACTATTTTTTACACACGTTCATCTGAAATTTTATTGTCATTTGTTGACACCCATTAAATTGATCAAGATTTTCGGCACCTTGGCCTGTACCACGCGGTAATGACATTGTCAGAAGCCTAATCCTGCTGGCTCTTTCACCAGGGGTGACCCCATCATAACAACGGTTGTAAGAAGTTGGCGAATACATCAATGCACCATACCTTTAATACGAAAAATTCAAATGTAATTGATTACTGGGCTAGGACAATATAAAATGTTTATCTCATGTTTGTCTGGACGATGGAGTTTCCCCTCCCGTTCGTGCCTCTACATGTCCTGACAACCAGCAGGGGTAACGATATTTCCGGCTACTTGTCGGATAACGATGACAAAGGTGTCTATAACTGACGCTAACTGTGTATTAAACAGTAGGTATCGAAGAAATAAACCCACTCTTTTATTACAAATGGTCTCAACTAACGTGCCGTGCATCGTTTCGATTTGAATCCCATTGGTGACTGAGAAAATAACAACAGTCTCCATTAAAGCATACATGTAGATCCAAAGTATTTCTTGTCTTCGATGAAAGGCCTCGAACTTAATGTGACTACGTATACATGTACATGTACACATGTACATGTGTGTGTACACGTATCGCAGCGCTGATACTGAAAGGTACCACACGCCTTATTCATAAAGGTACGGTACCATTGTACATATCCAAGTGTCCAAATCATGCGATAATTCAAGTGTCTAATTCATGTCTTAATGTTCATAAGTGTCTACATGTAATTCATGTGATAATGTTCAAGTGTCTAATTCATGTGATAATGTTCAAGTGTCTAATTCATGCGACCATGGTCAAGTGTCTAATTCATGTGATAATGTTCAAGTGTCTAATTCATGCGATCATGGTCAAGTGTCTAATTCATGTGATAATGTTCAAGTGTCTAATTCATGCAATCATGGTCTAGTGTCTAATTCATGTGATAATGTTCAAGTGTCTAATTCTTTTGATAATGGATGTTCAAGCTTGAACATTATCACATTTCTATTAACAGAATTTTCCGCCTTGGATGCTCAATTTACCTTAGTCCAGAGCCAGGATATCATTAGGAGTGCACCAAGCAAGTTGAAAATGATCTAGGGACTCCACCACTAATAAACTATTCAGGTGAAACTAATGTCTTTCCCTTGTTTTGGGTGATAAACGATTGCACACAAGATTGTTTATTGTTGAGGAGCAAGACTGGAAATGGGTATCCTAGATTTTCGATAAATTGCACGGACCTCATCTACGCTGGAAATCCGCTTGATTTCCGAATGAGTTTTATTACAAAACTGCCGACTGTCTTTTACCTTTCACACAACGTACAGTACAGGGTAGTTGGGAAAACCTGGACGCAGATTTTGGATGCTGGATGCTAAGTTTTGCATCATTGGGTTGCATCACCTGCATTCAATAAATCCCGCCTCCAGTAATATCAAGAATTCATAAAGACTAGTCTTAATGAAATCTTGGTAATACGAACCGCAGTAGGCCTTATCGAATTGACGAAACGGACTAGACTGGAACGGTTTGAGACTTTATATGCGATAAAAAACAACAGAATACAGGCCGGAATCAATTACCAGCTTGGCCACGGGAATGTTCAACCTGGTGTTATGACTGTGGTAGGTCATGAGGCTGACCTTAGGGCATTTATCACAGAGTGGAGCTGAAGAAATCTCCATTTCTCATCGCAGTTGCCTGGAACGGGTCACTTTGATGAACGCGCGTTGGTCACGACACGTGTACAGGATTAAAAGAGTCCAACAGAATCGAACCAATAACCACAACAAAGCACTACACCACCACCAAGGATGTGTACAACATTGACAAGCTCATCAACAAATAGACGTGTGCAAATCTATTATCAGTAAGTCGCGTTCGGATAAGTACGGTCACATCATCAACCGCAACGCTATAAACCTTGGTTGATTCTGTGTGAGAGGAAGTGTGGTCACGTGATGATGTTACCAACAAATAAACTATTCATCTTGAACTGGAGGCGAGGTTCATGGAATCCAGGCAGTGCAATCTAATGATGCAAAACCAAGCGTCCAGCGTCTAAAATCTGCGTCCAGGTTTTACCAACTACCACAGTACAGGTTACATGAGTGTGCGTATGGTTCAATAACAATAGTTGTCGATTTACTAGTACTCTGGTAGGCAAGTAGCTAAATATGAACATCATACTTCCTAATATCTGTTACATATATATTTCATGATGACTGAAACAAAATTATCATGCCACTACTAATATGAGAAAAGGCATACATACTGATAAACAGCGGGTTTATGGAAATAAGCTAATTTCCACTCTATCAGGGTACGTGACAGTAAACACGGTCGATTACAAATACAAAGCGATATGCTAAGGCATGGTTTTATATCATAAAAAAACTTTTTATGTTCTTAAGAAGTTGTGCAGGGACCTGGTACGAGTAATATGGTATAGATGAAACCAGCTAAAAGTTTGGTCTAGTACACGGTGAAGGTATAGGCTCCAGCAAAATAGGCCCCACATCTATTATAAATTGTGCAACAAATCGATCAATGAATTGCCATGATTTTCATCTAATCAACTTAAGACCCCCACTAAAGTATTTGAGGATGTGTTGTTCTTTTTTCTTTCTCGGTTCAGCCGCCGTTTTCTCCTAACTTATAGTTGAACCCGATGGAATGGCCGTAGGGGACCGCCGTCACCAAAATACAGGATGTCATCATACTATTTGATCAATGTCGGGAAATGCTGTCATTCGACTCAAGGTGATATATCACACCCGGCCGTCGTGGGTAAATGGCAAGTTAAATGACTCCTAGAGTAAATAGAGACTCCACAAAGACTCTTCGATGCGCTTAATCAGTCTTTCGAATATCAAGGAAGAAAGTTGACAATCAATGTCAACCTTGGCAGCATCATACGGGTTTAGATGATTATACTGACAGGACTGGATACTATATATGTACACTGTTCTTGTCTACATGTACATGAACTAAAATGTACTGACGTACATGTACATTTTAATCTGAAATCGGTAGGGTTGCTTCAACTTTCATGATCACAGTGATCTAATAAATTTAAAAATCTCAACTATTGTCCTTCAAACCGCAAGTTGCGACACAACTAATGACTAAAATAAATCAAGACCACGTGTGTACGTGTAATTACTCATAGGCTGTTACTCAATATTGTACCGATTTTCGATAGCGACACTTTTTAACAGTACATGTACATTGCTTTTAGTTCGAATCTTATAAGACCAGACAGTTTTCTTATATCCACATTGTTATCATTTTCCGATAGCTTTACGCAGTAATGCATTCTTGTTTTGGCCAATACCACTGTTTCCCAGAAGTCAATTAAACTATCAAACCACCCCATACTGCAACATTAAACTAAACTCAATATCAATTGCTTTCTGACGAAGAACTAACATTCAGGTTAACGTGGAGACAAATCACTTCAACTGCAGTCATATTACATGGAAGCTGCCCTCAAAATTGAAGAATAAACCATTTATGGCGATTTCTAACCATTAGTTTTTGTCGATGATATACGATATTTACTTGCAATGTCGCTATTAGTCTCAATGAGCAGATGTTATTGCAGCCTGCCTGAAAAATGTTCGTCACGCAAACACGAAGGTCGAAACATTTTCAAACAAATAAGCTTATGCTGAAACATTGAATCGAACGACGGAAGTTCAACATGATCATTGGTTTAGGATAAATTTTACGACTCCGAGTAATCTTCGAAACAGAATTGCAATCATCTGGTGACATCTTCGGCCTCGCTGAACTAAAGAACAATTTTAAATTGATGAACCAATTATCAACAGCAACATCCTCTGTGATTCTAACCCGGACGTGTGCATCAGAGGGAAATCATAAAGTTGTATTCCAAGTCACACTCCCGACTGGAAATACGACTTAATTATTTCCTTTTGAATCAAAATATTCGGATATTCTTTTTGAAGAGGTTATTGATCAATGTGAAAGCAGTCGTCTACATACATGTAGTTAATTTGAAGGAGTCATGAGATGACCGCCATTCTGTATCAAAAGTGAGTCAGAGTCGAAAAGTTCATCTTTAGCCTCCCTAATATTCTGAACCAGACAGACATTTTATTTTACAGCGGCCCAAAACCTGGTGGGACAACGGTATGCGGAAGCAGTGACGGGCTAGAGATTACTGCGTTCCTGGTTGAATGATGATAAGGAGATATCATTCTCACTGGATTCCCCTGACAGCAGAGGGATTTTATTGGTATATAACTTAGATTTGGGCTTTCTCTTCGGCACGATTAGGTGAATAAAATCCTGTTTGTAGAATCTAGAAACATTGAGTGTCATCAGTGGTGAAAGCAGGGCGACGCTTAAACTGTCTTCATATACACAAGAATCGCGAGAACCATGAATAGCGCATTGGCTGACATTCAGAATCGATCAGTTTGTGCTGTAATGTCAATGTGGAGAGCAAATATTCTTCAAAACAAAGCAGCCGGAAGTTGAAGTAATTTTACTGCATCCTCGGGGAAATGCATGTGGTAAGCCCCGGAGAAAAGTTAGCACCGTCATGTGTTTTTTATTCACAATTCTCGAGTGTGGACATAGAGAACAATGCCGGCGGTAGCTTTCACCTTCACCGGGGCTATATAGTTGCTCTATTTTACCACACAGCTTTAGTGCAATCATGTACATCAAAAATATACTAAGAGAAGTCTATCGTTATTCTTAAGTACATATTTAGTATGATCAGTGCCATCTTGGGCAACATGCTATCGTTTATGACGGCACTCCCGTTTATCGATGTTCCCCTGGAAAATGTCTTACCCTAATCTTCGTTGACGGATAAAGCTGCATGGTTAAAGAGACCATCGACCCCGTCAAACCGGGGCAATATAATCCTTAGTTCAGCAGACACTTTGTTTCGAAGGACAGAATAATCTTTCATGCTCTCGCAGAGGTAAACCGGTTCAGTGCCATTTTCTGTTCGAATAGGACATTCTCTCAGTTGGCATTTCGATCAATCATTCTGGAGGACCGTACGAATAGCAAACCAAATAAAAGGCCAGATGTTTTAAGTGTGTTTAAATATCTCCAATGACGCTGATCGTTCTCGTGGTTATGGCCAGTAGCTGCTTTGGTATATTGGTCTTCTGTGACCAGGAACATGTTGATCGGGAATATGTATAATTTAATCATCAATCTCAGAGAAAATAAATCCCATCTAAGGTCTGAAGGGCCAATAATCCTTTTTTGCTGTATATAGGCTACTTAAAGTGACAAAAATCATATTAGTATGACGACTTCGTCTGCTCTTGATGCGAAACATTGCCATACATATCATCTCCTGAGCGAGAAGAAGTCGGAAAGACTTTCACAGTAGGCAATAGGGCCGTTGTTCACCAATCATATTACAAAAAACTCGCGCCACGTGTGAGCTGTGCCGCAATAGGAGGCACTATACAGTTTATTCCGTTTTAGAATAGTCAGTAACCTAATGGAAGAAACGCACAAGGAGGAAGAAGAAGGAGATGAAGAATGAGAAGGAGAAAAAGAAGAATGAGAATGAGACGAAGACATCAAGGCGAACGAAGGAGGAGGAAGAAGGAAAGAAGAAGAAGATGACGTGGGCAAAGAAGAAGAACGGCAAAAGAGAAGGAGAAGGAGACGGAAAAGGCATACGACAACGAGGAGGAGGAGGCGAAGGAGAAGGAGAGAGGGAAGAAGGAGGAGAGGTAAAAGGAGAGTCTTATGATATCTACAAGCTGTTGTCTTTGTTCAAAATTTAAAAAAATGTTATGCCATTCAAGAACCCCTAGTAGAAAATACAGCATGAGGTTGTCCCAGACTAATTGCGACAAATTAAAAAAAACAGAACTTTACCGTTGTCTAGCTACGGTTTCCTTTATATATCTTCTTCTTAGATTTTCATTGCATATTAATGTAATAAAAAAATGTTACACTCTGCGGTAGAGAATATTGCGTTGTTCCTAATGGTGCATCATACAGGCATACCTGCATCAAACGATTAAAAAATAGTGTTTCCCATTTGCGCTGTGACATTTTTCTTTTGTGGATAATATATCGCTCTACCAGAGGCCATGTTTTATATTGCTTCGTAATAACTTCCACCATCGTGCTTGCAAGAAGGAACTCCAATGCAACCAGCTGGAAAATTCTCGTCCTGAGCCCAAGAATTGATTGTGTAACAAGCGTAAGAAACAATGGGACCAAGCTGATTCCGAGGATGTATTCCTTGTTTGATACATAAAGCTTGGTTCCTCTTCTT
This sequence comes from Lineus longissimus, assembly GCF_910592395.1. Lineage (NCBI taxonomy): Eukaryota > Metazoa > Nemertea > Pilidiophora > Heteronemertea > Lineidae > Lineus > Lineus longissimus. The sequence continues at coordinate 7,610,518 of NC_088309.1, forward strand.
CTTTTTCTTTAAATAGATGGCATTCGCCTCACACGAGTACATTCGCCTCAGTGAATGAAATAAGTGCGCGCGCTTGGGAACCTGAAATGTTTAGATTCTTGGTTTGATTGCAACTATCAATAGCGAGATTATCAAAAAAGGAGGAATGTTCTAATTGGCTCCTATTATTGAAATATTGACTAAATTTTCCATTATATTCTCCCAAATAGTCGGAACTTGGTATTTTGCTCTTTTAAATCGATGGCATAAAACAAAACATATTGACTACGGCTACACCGCCAACACTATGTAAAGTCTTTGTACAACAAAAAAAGGGACTTACGTTAAAAAATGCTTCATTCGAGAAAATTATCCGATAGCAAGACTTTTAAATGAAGGAAAGATTTAACCTCTCAAAATTCTATCGGCATTCAGTAATGCTTTTGAACACGACATCGCAACCAGCATGCAGAAAAGACGCTCATTTGAAGCATTAAATTTTTATAAAACCCTCCGCTGATCCCATTAGAAAGTGCTCACTCTTGCACTGCATAACGATAGTTATCGAAGTCATCCGTCAACTTCTTGAATGTGTTAGATGTCGTGTACATTCGATGTTCATTTTCCGGCTTGCTTTATCCTTTCGTTCAGACGGGTGACTACATACGCCAAATGAATTCTCATCAATGTTGTTTGTATTTCGCTTGAATTATCTGAAAAGGGTAAGTTAACTATTAAATTCTCACCATGTCTAGCCACGATACGCCATTGCTAGTTTTTGTTGTTGAATTAACCGTTCATCAGTAAACTGGCAGTTGTACTTCATTCCCCAATCAACCAATTCAATCAATGTACTGACAGTTTCTTCATTCTCCAGTAAAACCATATAAATTCATTGATGATAAAAACCATCGAAACCATTCCAAACCCAATTCCACACTGTAGTGTGTTCAAATTTGGGACATTAATTCTGCAGTGAGAATTCAATGCCATCAACATGATAAATGTGAAGGCTCATTTATCTTACTTCCATCTTGTGGTGGATGTCAGAAACTCAAGAAATATTGATCCCGGACCTGACGCTTTACCCGCGCTCACTATAACACTTTTTACCGAAACGACTGTTCCAGCTTGTTTGGGGAATATTGTAAAGAGATAAGTTTCTTTCATCACCGATTTTGGTGATCGGTTAGATATGCAGCAGATTTATTGACACTGGTTTCCTGTTGCAAGTTGCCTTTTCTCCACATTATTTTCCAACCATCTCAAATCTTATTCAGTGAAATCAAACAAAATGATAAATTCGGAAGACGAAAATGTGATTTCCATCTTGTGGTAGCTGTGAGAACCACAGACATTGTATATTAGGTAAGAGTTTTTGTAAAAACTTTCTGGAAACTCTCCTCGTGCTGCTCTGAACCGCCCAACCAACCGCCCACCGCTGATCCAATCAGTCAATAAGCCATCGATTGATCGATTCATACTTCATCGCGATACAAGTACACGAGTCTCCAATGTTTTCAAGGGCTTTGTCAGCGCCAGGACCACAGTGGGTGACATAAATGTATCTCTAGTTACAAAGTATCAACGCGATCTTAAAGATGGATTTTACAGGCACCTTCCTTTTGGTTTTAAACTTTTTGTTGTTGTTCCTCTCAAATACAGGTAAGTCGATTTCTTAATACCTTTGAAGAAGGAAACTTGATTCACCGTTTAAACCTTGTTAAAACCTCAAAGTTGGGTCTGGAAATTTTGGATAGCGGTCTGATGTCTAGTTTTCTTTGATACCAGGTTTTGCGTACTAGTAAGGTATTTCCTGTTGCTTGTGTGTTCACTTCGCCAAAGAAGTATTTGTTGGGGTAAAGTTTTAGCTCCCCTAATAACGAAGCTGTTACAGATAAAAAGTTCGCAGTTGCATATCCAATTAGAGATAACAGTATGTTAAGATATTTAGTGTACTGCCAACTCGATTGTACTCTCCGTGATTTACTTGGAAAAATGCCTAAAACGAATCGTACCTTCAAAGAAACTTTAATTCATGGTGGAAAAAGCGCTTTTCGTTTCATCTCAGATTTTGGTTGGATATTTTCTGTCTAGTCTCTGTACCGGCTGGCATACCGCGCCTTGTTTTGATCTTCACCCGGTCTTCCTATACACTATACAAAGTAGTACAAAATATTGTCAATTTGTTTAATATTTTCTTAACCGCAAAATAAAAATATATATACCTTTATGTTGCGGTAAATATTGTCTGATATGTACAATATACATGTACATGTATATTCTTTTCGTAAACAATGTAGAACCTTTAAAAAAAAAAGAGATCTTAACCATTCGTTCAAATGTTTTTATTTTCTTGTAGAGTTATAGATGTGATCGCATACTATGAAATGATTATGATATATTTTTCTCGATCTCCCCAATATTTTGCTATGAAGGTTTTGTAAATCGTATTGCCATGCGACTGCAAGTTACTCAATGATTATACAAGCAATTTTTATCTAAATCCGTAAAATGAGACTAGTAATACGTCGAAGAAGTTCATTTGAGAAATTGTATTTACAAGTAATTGGCCCGTTTACAAATTATTTCATAATTATATTTAAAAAATAAATAAAAACCATTATGATTCCTTCAGTAAGATTATATAATCAATCTTTGATTTGATGCTTTACTTGTAATAGACTGAGCAAATGGCTGATGTATACTGTTTCAGTATCAGTACAAGAAAATTATGATGCTTACTATAAAATATTTCAAATACATGGTAAAAGAACGAATGACTGATGAGTATTGCTTCAGGATGCACACATGAAAGAGGTCTACTTGTATTATTGGACAGGCGTAATCAAAGGAACGAATATTAAAGAGGCGACCCTAAAGCAGATCGTGGTGTAACCGAAATGTTAAAAAATAAAAAATTATTCTCATTGATTGAGGCGGTTTCATACCCTAAAGTGGGACATATTTCAGTATTTCTGATACATTTGATTGCCTAAAAATGGACATATTTCAGTACTTGTGATATTTTATTAATTTTATTTGGTTCCCTTAAATTTGCATAATCATGTTTATAATAATACTACCAGTTTTCAATAATTCTGACTTACACGGATTTGGTCATGCCAATCCAATTTTGGCGTATTTCAGTATTCTGATACAAGTCTAATTCTGGCTACAAAACATAAAATCATTTGAGTCTCCGTCTGTTGATTTTAAGGCAGAGGACACACTCGTCTTCTTCGTGATCACTGGCATTACTTTTTGAAACGGCTAGTTAAAACAGCAGTTTAAGTCTAACCATTATTGAATTTATCCTAAATACTCACCTCATTTAAGATGGCGGGACTTAATTTTGCAGTTCGGCGCATGATTACATTTAATACCTCATGTATACATTTTGTATAATTTTTGTTCTAAAAAATCACACCGCACAGTTTGGGGTCACGTGGGGCAAAATCATTTTCAATATCTTATGGCATTACTTGTATTTTATGGCAAATCAATATTTTTTCCCGTGAAAAGGTCAAAATCAAATATTTCATCAACCATTGTTTTGTAAAGAAGCATTTTTTGGCAGAAGATACTTTTAACATTATTGGGTTTTTTTCGAGACAAAAAGTGAATTCTCAATTTTTCACCAGATCAAAGAATATAGAATTTCCAACCTGGTCCATTCAAAATTAACTTCTAAAAGGATGAAGTGTGATAGAATAAATATCTTAGGTACATGTAAAGCCATGAAATGTCAGCTAAAATATTGATTATTTCCCTCAAAAAACTTCGCAATAAAAAATGTTTTTACATGACATATGATTTTCAATAGCTCATAGTTTGACGTAAATATTTACGTACCAGTAACATTGATTTCCTCAAGAATAATTTTAGTACAAATTTGATCATTTTGGATCTGTAGTACATTCTAGAAGTTGAGCATTGAATTCGTAATAAGATCACAAGCCTTTTGTTCAAAATGAAAGGAACACCATCGGAGAAATTTCCGAACAATTTCATATATTTACCATCAAACAAAAGTTCACGTACAGAATACACCAAATAGATGCTACATTAATTAAAAATTCTAGAGTCAACCGCAGAAAAGTATGCATTTAAAAAAATCCGTAACTGAGAAATACAAGAATAAAATATGAGCTGCCTTAACCAGCATCAGCCACAACAAACGTTTGACGCGTTGACTTAAAATAAGACTAGTATGCTGTACATACGTGTACTCCAAAATAATGTGTGAATAGGTCTCAGACACCAGTTGAGATATATTTTTCTACTTTTTGTCTGATGTTGACAAATCTTTGAATACTTCATGCTTCTGTCACTTGTAACATCGCCAGATGAATCATGGTTTGGTAATAACGCCCTATTCCATTAGTTTAAAACTTGAAAATTTAACTTTAGTTTGAAGGTTTCTAGTTTTTGCAACAATGCTGTTTAAGTCAAACAATGGGAAAGGCGTTCACGTGGAAGTTTCGGGGGTTTTGCGAAAATTTATGATATTATCTATGATATGTACCCGTATTAGTTGTGAGCTAACTTATTGATTCGATACTTTGTAACAATATTTATATACATGCATACTAATCAGGAGATGATGAAACCTGACCTTCCGTTTCATCATCTCCTTATTAATGCCTTTGATGTCTTTTATGTACCAGTACGTCTTTTGTTATATATTTTGTTAGGTTTTTTTTCGTTGTTTTATCTTGTATTATTTCACAACATGTACAATGTGTCAACATGTACAATGTGTCAACATGTACAATGCGATCTGCAACAGCCTCATGGGCACTAACAAGATAAACAAATTGAATTGATTAAATGAATAAGCACAAAAAAATACGATTCATGGATTGCAATGACATATGCCTATCACAACTTGCTCACTTATACACGTGACCTTTTATCGCTTCAGTGTTAGCCAAGGGAATAAGAAAACAAGCAGGAGTAAGCGTGCAATGTGAGCCCAAACTTGGGAAGTTAGCCATAAAAATGAAGTCCGGCGTTGTCCCCACTAATAGCGACGACTTCAAAATCAGGCCACTTGCCACTTATCAAATATCCAATCGACTGACGTGCTTAAAGAACTGCCTCATCCACAAGTCGCGTATTTGCCGATCTATCGTGCAGATGAAGGCAAGGAAAGGCATGGCTTGCGTCCTCTATAGCGAATCATACATCGAGCACCCGGAGAGGTTCATGGAACAGAAGGGCACGATCTTCACGGAACTTACCTGTGGTTATGGAAGTGAGTGTATAGCCCCTGCACTGAGGCTGCCTTGTATCTGTTGACGTTCGCGTGTGGCGTCCGTGTTCGCTTGTGACCTGGTGAGGCGCCAGACACAAAATGAACCTTGTTTGGCTTGTTAGACGTCCCCATTTACCTGGAAATTATGCTATGGCGACAACGCCACAATTTCACAAAGAAACAGCCCTATACACGCATCTACATGTATGTGGTTACGCAGCCTTACGCCTTACTCTCTCTGCCCTACTATTTAGGGAAAGGCACCTAAATATAACATAACGAGATCAAGATAAAGTCATCCGAATCTCCCGATTATTTTGATAGGCTTTTTTCTGAAAATTTTGGAGATACAATGGGAACAAAACTCTTATTTCTTCACGTTCTCGACAAATCAAATGGCATTATTCGGCATAATCGTGATTTCTCAATGCAGTTAATACCGGTACTGCATTTTGCCTTATCGTATAGGGCAGCAGGCCGAATACGCCAATCTACAGGCACAGGACCGTGAATGCATAGTTCGTATACTGAAAGTCAAAACAACTCTTGCAAATCTGCACAAATTCTCAATCATAAAGTTTTGTGTGACGAACGTACATGTAACATACTTAAGTAGTACATTTCTTGAAAGTTCTTAGCTCCAAATGAAAAAATCCAATAACAATCACGCATAAATAGGCCAGAAGTGATCCGAAAAAATGTGTATTAATGAAAGGCATTGCCTGTTATACAACAATTCACATTTTTCAAAAGGACCGACCCCGTTTAAAGAAATCCATCCCTTTTCAGGTATGCTTGTTGCGGGTCCACTGACGGTTTCAGGCAATGAGCGCCACGGTAGTTTCGGCAAATACACCGTAAACGTCCACAGGAAGCCGATTCTGGGCGCTCTAAAGAAAGTACTGAATATATCACGAGAGGAATGGAATAAAGCTGCTAATGATTTCGATCCGAGTGAGGCGGTGTGCGTAATAGAAGCCGTCCCGCTCATAACTAACGGCAATGCCCTGCAGTTCAAAAGACCGGACAAGGGACAAATCGTTTGTAAAATATTTGGCAATTTGGAGAATGCCTAGCAGGTTATTCAGTAATGCAGGTCTATGCGGCAATAGTACAATAATACAGGTTTATGCGGTAATAAGTGTATACTGTGCACAGTAAATCGCTAAATTTTCGCGGCATTTTAATTTCATGGATTTTGCGAATAACCTATAAAATCGCGACAATCCAGTAATACGCCTAGGCATACCGATTCAGAATGTCGAAACTGTGATTGTAAAAAAATAAAAAATTAGTTTTGTATATATGAGAGTTGTCTTTTTTCATCCGCGTTATGAATCTTTAAATGTACACAGGGTACCTGTATAAACCCCAAAGGTGTTTGGAATTTTGAACACCCTCAAAGGCCTCGGTGTATGTGTATTGTGCGTAATAGAAACCACGTTCTTGGGTAACGTGAGAACAGGATAGGGCCAATGTGGTGTTCTCGAAGTTGCCGGTTGCGAACGTGCGAGTCGAGTGCGTGACGCAACACGAGAGCATGTCTGTATACACTTTGCAGCCCTCGATCCGCTACGCTACTTGTGGGGCGGGCTAGCGCCGGTCTATATATTAAATACATACCTCAGCCCGACTAACAATGAAAGTGCAAGTCTAGACAGTCAGCTTCCACACCGAATTCTTTCTAATCAAACAGATTAAAAGCTCGAATGCAAAGAATTCGTCATCGTCAATCGTAGTCCGTGTGTGATGCAGAACCTTGATCACTCACCTCACCTCACCTCACTTCACCAAAACGCGGTCGCGAATGGCCAAGAATCGATGCGGGAGCAAGGTGTTTGTGAACAAGATGTGAAGATGAAGAGTACGAAAATAATCACCAGGTATGCACTCTCTCTTCGGCAATCTGACTTCGGTGTTTCGAATCCGTGTTCATTCTTCCTACCGGTGCATGTAGCAGTAGATATCAAATTCAGCGAAGTCGTTGTTCGTTGGTTTGTTTTGAGATGGCGCGATCGAGAACACCATACTGGCATATATTTTCCGTATTCAAAGCTGTTAATGATTGTGAGATATAACCAAATGTCGCTGAAATAGCATCCTGAGATCAAGCTTTTTTACTCCTACGTCATAACACAATATCGACAGGCGGAATATATTGAAAAGCACTGGTTATGCCAGGATGCTGAAATGATTGTTGTCGGACATGGTGTTCGTTCCCAGTATACGGCAGTACATTCTCAAGTCTGTTACTATCTTCTAAGCATAAACGATGCTGACGGTCTTTTTCACTATAGGAACCCTATAAATATATCAAACGAATCACCAATAAAGCGTCTTCTTCTTGGCGATGTTTTAATATTGATGTCAAAAGAAATTTGACATGCAAAAGGCAGTTTTTTTTGGTACAGATGTCTTGGGAAAGACATAGACATTGGGACTAATAATGCTATTCTTTATATGATAGTACATGTATGATGTCACAGCGATATCTAATTACAGAAGATAATTATTTCTATGTAGACAAATGGGAAAACTATCATTGTCACATTTATATGATATCTGCGTTAGACACAAACGCCAGCGTTAACTAGACTATGCGTTATCTCCTTCAGGAAATTTTATTCAGAATAGTTACGTTAGGACTTGACATTTTGTATAACGCCAACATTACTGCTAATAAACACTGATTGAGCAACACGGTCATCTACAGCGACGTCATAACATGCACCATTTGCTGTTTCGAACGTTCTATATTATTCCAATTTTTAAAAACTGCAATCGTTGACAAACTATTAAAGCACGTTAGCCTTTATAACAGGAACCATCGATCCCCTTGCATAGGCCCTGGATGCATTGAAAAGAACATTGCAGTACTCTGCATATTCTGTATTCACACTTCTATTGAGAAATCAATGAAATTGCACTTTCAATGCAAATTGAACTCCTCTCACGGAAATGTATCATCATTCAATATTGAGCGACAGCTATCGACTGACATGTAAGGCTTTGTATATGACAAACTCATGGATGATTTTATGATCAGCAACATTTCTACATTTATAAAACGGGAGCATTTCAAGTTGACCGGTCATGGTTTATTTGTACAATCATTACGTACATGGGGTTTATTGATATTTAGTATTCAGCCATCTGTTCAAATGGCCGTATGCATTTATAGATTAATATAACAAATGAGAAATTACTCTCAACAACGACCTTCTGATCCAAAGGTAAACGCTCTCCAAGTGGAATGTTTTTATCATGCGGCCAGATTTAGGAAACGACGTGCCTCCTGTTAAACGATACGTTGCCCCCTGTCTCAAATGGATGGTGTAATGGGTTTATAAGTTCCTTTGCTCTGCCTTTGAGGGCAGCCAATAAGTCTGGAAACGGTAATACTCAAACAGATGCTATGCCTGTAAAAAAGAACAATATATAGGCTATGTCTGAATACTGAGTTAAATGGTAGGACCATACTGTCATTTTGAAGCGGAATTGGTGACGTATGATGATAGAAACACAAAGCGACATATTTTAACGGCGAATTGGGTAACTCATGCACCACTTTCATGCTAAAACTTGCTGAAGGTCGTGCAAGGACACCTGGCGACATTAAAACCAATCCATATGGTTAGATAGCTTATTCATATAATTGCAGCGTGCCTGCCTGTGTTGATTTATTTCCACCACACCCACGCTTGCAGTTATTGCATTAAATCATTCATCATAGACAGTGAGAACACCTTGAAATCCTTTCATGGTGTAGACGAAGAATTGCAACTGCTAATGATATATCCATGGAGGTATTTGGTTGTCAACAGCTGTGGGTAAATACAAGATATTTAGTTGACACAGCTTCCAAGGGGCGGCGGAGGACTGAGAGGATTATCGCCGATCATCAGGTGTTGCAGCGAATCTCGTCAGCGCGTAATATAAGTTTAACTAATCAGTTACGGTTGAAGCCACAAGAACGAGCGAGCTGTTGAATGTGGAATTGTATCCGATTTTCTGCGGAATATTTAATATCGATATTGTTTTATCACCTCGAGAACCAGTATACAGATGCTACGCTATAGGTCAATACGATAGCGCTAGCCGGCCAATGTAGCGGCAGGCCACGGCGCGCATGAAACCATACTCGATGGATTCAAATCAAGGTTTCCTGTAAGGTGTCCTCCCGCTGCCTCTTCGGATATATCATTTTAAGAAACTAGCACGGAAATCTCGTATTTTGTCGAGCCAAACGAAAAAATTACATTGTCTTAAGTTCAGAAATAAAGGAATAATTTCAGATGCTGGGATGACACGCTCACTGTCCGAGGATATCTGAGGATAGCACCGTATTTACTTTTGATGCAACTGGCAAGCAGTACTTGCCGTTTGCTCATTATAAGATAGTTATTTCCCGGGCCAGGTAGAGGCCATACCTTCTGGATCTATGGCGTCCGGATCTATACGTTGTGTTGCTTAGGATATCATTCGTGTTGATTTTTGTGCCTAGGAAATTTGGATGCATGTCTACAGAGAATGGATTACAGGCGATCAGCCCGCTACGGAGACTGTCTATCTTATCACTGCGGTCGCGCAACTCTGTCCACGTTTCCCAAGATGAGATCCTGCTCTTAGATGACTGTAGACGGGTAGGTATTTGACTGATTTTACAGAAGTCCTAGCTACTGGTATTTGTTGTATTGCAGTTCTTTAAATCCTGAGGACCCGGCGCTTTACCTCGGCCGCTGATCTATCTACGAAGATGCCAGATGTCTCTTGAGCCCCTCGTTTGGACGGAGTGCAGACTGTTTTAATTTATACGATGGTCACAGTGAAAGGCGTCGGTTTGGGCATGAACATTTTCGCAAACATAAAAAAGAGAGAAGTTTTTTCATAAACTGCATGAAAGAAAATACGCAAAAATACATATACATGTAGCTGTAATGCTTGCAGGAAGTATTGAACCATATGATATATGGTTGTGAAAGATACTTGAATGTATATGACCGGCATTGCATTACGTTCAGGTCACTTGTCACTCGTCACTAGCATCAAGTATACCACAATCTGTCCGAAAATATAGGGCCGGACACTTTTTCCAGGGGGACGTTTTCTACTTCCACACCGGCATAAGGTTATTGACATCAAGTGTATTTGGTGAACTTAAAACTTCGATTAATGAAGTAACAGCTGCGAAACTACTTGCCGTCATTTCCGAGAAATTTCACCTTACATGTACATTGTACTAGAATGCATTGACGCAGCAGTGCTTATAAGCAGGAACGAGAAATACTTAGCTGTTACCAAAAAGGAGCTTCCAACAAGCAATGATGCCTAAATCCATTGTTAAATCTTTGGAAGTTTAAGGAGGAAACTCGTTTTTTTCGAAGTCACTTGATTTGTATTCTATACATGTAGCTCTATTTCTAGCCTTATCTTGGTCTCGATTCCTGGTTTCACCCTTTGGACCTTGCCCTTTGGACAAATAACCAATCCAGATGATGGCATGAATCGCCGCCTGGGTTTCAGAGGCTCAAAGTTGTCATTAACATGTAAGGGCGTAACTCGTTCGGCATGTTAGAACTAAGTACTGTCACGCTAACCTTATCGCACTAATAATTTCAAACATAATATGGCAAAACTGGACATGTGATCAATCACACCTGAATTGATGAAAATGCAAAATCGCCTAAATTTGTTTTTGCCCAATTTCGATTACTTTACATTGACCCTGGGGAATATTCATGATAAAAGATTGACACATTGGGTGGAATATATCTAGCTTGAAGGCGACAACTAATTCTATACTGTCCCTGGCTAATTCGTGTTACGGCGGAGCTAATTTGATCACACGTAACTAGGTTTACCGCGGAGTTTACCTGCCACGTGGCTATACCACAAGATGTGGTTACAGGCTGTCTGCGCCAAGGACAGGAATGGTCTGCAAATATTCATATAGAAGAGATGTACATAGTCGACATGAATAAGAAATCAGAAGTATAAGGAAGAGTCTTCACACAGAGTATTCAAAAATCATAGTTCCCGTCGCAAAGCTTGCTTACATAAAACCAACACGCCAGCCATGACCCCTTTCACGTCCACTTTACGAAAATCAATTCGCAAGGGGATGAGATGGCAGTACCATCCAACTGAAACAATATTTCACTAAAAGGATTGGAAAATTGAGATGACCTTTCTTCTTTTCGTTTTTTATCCCAGAGCCAATATCGATGGATGGAAGGTCACAACAATCAATGTATGATCACAAAATGGACTTGTCTGTATTGTATGCATCCATGTTATCAAGCAGCATTCATACATGCAGCTTTGAGACAAATCTCCGAGCAAGAGTTTTCACAACAGCAGATTTGAGACATCTCAGAGTAACCTCCTTCACATCGGCAGATTTAAGGTAATTCTCAGAGCAACTGCCTTCTAAGCATGGCAGATTTGAAGCAATTCTCAAATAACTGAATTCACAGCTACAGCAGCAAATTTGAGGCAATTCTCAGAGCAAATGGCTTCAAGCAGCAGATTCGAGGCAATTCTCGTGCAGGGTAACTGCCTTTAAGCAGCAGATTGAGGTACTTCTCAGAGTACCTTCCTTTATTAAGAGCAACAGACTTGAGGCATCTTCGAGTAAACAGCCTTCACACCTGCAGCAGATTTGAGGCAATTTCTCAGAGGGACTGATCTAAGGTAACTGTGTTCACACCAGCAGTATGGGGGAAACACAAACAGCAAACCAAGCACTTCAGCAGTTCTAAGGAAAGTTTCAATCAAATACTGACCATCACCAACCACATTTTGATCATGCTTATTATTATTTCCATGGCAGCAGAAAATGGCCAAGGACACACATTAATAGCATCTTCATTGTGGCGTGACTGAGATGGTTATGGGATATAAGTGCAGAAGACACTAAGCTCTTGTCACGCACAAAATATACGCACGGTACGTATCGGGAATTCGTGCCAATAATATGGACGAATGATTAATAGAAGACGAAACGAGCAAAAATAGACTGATATGGACATTTTGTTGGCCGGAAGATTAATGTATTCTCACTGAATATATCAAATCCGGTATTGAGGAATATGCAACCATTATTCACAAGAATACCGGGTATTTTATTTCAGTTCAAGACGTTTTATCGTCAGTTCGGATATTCATACAGTAAGGGTGCATTTGCAGAATTAAGTTGGTTTAATCTCGGAGTTTTTCGTCTGTGCTCTCAAGTCCGTTAACGAACCTCTTCATAATTGAAATTCTACTTAAATGTCTTTAATGTTACCAGAAGCAGTATAAAAAATGAATAAGCACTATAAATCAGCGATTATTTGACGAATTCTGATACCGTTCAAGGGTACATTTTATTCATTTTGTTTTCAAATGACAGTATCTCCTTGCTGATTGGTCGGTGGTTCCACACCGAGTGATTAAATGTAATTAGTATCGAGAAATAACTGCGCTAATCCATTGACGATAAGCTGCGACCCGTGTAAAGACACTGGAAGCCCCGTTGCGAATGCAGGACGTGTCACCCCATGATACCACGCCGACTTGGTAGAATGTTCCAGACTTGCGACATACCAGTGGGCCACCGGAATCGCCCTGCAATCAATGATACACCAAAGTTAGCTAATGAGGCACAAAAGAGCAATATTGTCACAAGAGTAGTAGCTTCTACAAGAACCTTGATTGAAATGTATAGAAAGAAGATAAAAAAATAAAACGAAAGTCGCCACTAGAGCGTATTATCATCTCCATGCTGTAGTTTATTCTGTCTCAGTCCAGTAGAAAAGTTATCATTATTTTGTTACGGTTAGGAACATGGTATTTTACTAACCGTTTTTCTTTCCCTTAAACAAATCTGAAAAGCGTTCATATCAATAGAAAATGGCGTCCTGTCTTATTGTGATATGTCAACAACAGTCATTTGATATCAAACAATTAGTCCTTGGGGAACAACAAACTTGCTTGACGTTCTAAATGGATGAAATACATGCTTCAGTATATATAATAATACATGTATATTGCAAGCTTTATCCAGGAAACACACTCGGCTCTCCAACACCTGTACATTCTGGGCCTACGTGATGAAATATCTGAATCTGGTCTCTCCTTGGTCTGTCAACTTACCATGCAAGCCCCTGTGTAACCACTCCCCCAGCATGTCATTCCTTGCCGGACAGCACCGCCCCAGTAATTACGGTTGCATGCTGCGTTGCTGACCATTGGAGACTGAAGTTGCTGCAGGAATCTTTGATCCCCTGTGCCTGTAATGAAACATTCATAGCGTTTTGGAAAAAAAATCAATCGGCACTTTTGATAAAGGGAGAATATAGACAACTGCTATTTTTAGGTTGACACATGTATATTTCTTTTCAGTAGTGTGCATGCTGAGGCAATTTCAGGCCTGGGGGGCAGCAAATGATTTTGAGTTTGAAGAAAAGGTGCGAAGTCTCTGTCTGTGTAAACCTGCATTTCTTCCAAATCCACCTCCCGATGTCAACCTATCACAACTGGAAGAAGCTTCATATCATTGCGTACGAATCTCGTACTACAAGTATATGAAAAGAGGTTCGCGAAAAAGATTCGGACACGCACACTACCATAATGCGTCAGAGTGACATGACATTTCCTACCTTGGGTTTGCCCCCATCCGCTAACCCAACAGTCACTATGTCCCTCAAATTCGTTATACCCGGAGGCGAGGCAGACTGGCTTCACGTAGTCATTGAAGTTTATGGGTGTCTGCAGCTTCAATAGGGCGATATCGTGATCGTCTGTTGCTTGACCAGCCCATCTCTCGTGCTGTAAGAACGAGCCCTTTTTGTCACTATTTCTGCTCCGAATAGGACATTTGTTGGAATCATTGTTGCTATAATTATGACATGCGTTGGAAGTAGCCTAACATTTTTGCTGAGAATATGACATTTGTTGGAAGCAAGCGAGCAATTTTGCGGAGAATATGACATTTGTTGGAAGCAAGCGAGCAATTTTGCCGAGAATACGACATTTGTTCCTATGAATATGACATTAAATGTCATATTCATATTCCAAATTTTGGACAGTTGTTGGAAGCAAGCTGGCAATGTTGACATGAGCATTACATCTGTTGGGAAACAGACAACCATTTGTGCTGAGAATATGACATTGGTTGAAAGAAGGCGATCATTTCAGCTGAGAATATGACATTTTTTGGGAGAAAAACCTTTTTTTCCACACATGTACGTACAAGTTGAGATATCAAGAATGGGTTCACATATCGAATTTCACTTAATCTTTAGTTACACACATTTTGTTGAAAATCTACTCTCCTGAATTTCTAGTGATGATTTTTGATAATATTTTTATAATTGCACATTGTTTTGAATACAAGTTACTGTGGAACCCCTGTGCCAAGTTAATGACTCCTGCATGCAGCTATCATCTGAGATGTTTTTAGTTGTTAAGTCCGCCTATACTCACGATCACGAGGCGCTCCACCAAGTGGCCCGCTTCAGTCCCTTCACGCATGTGCTGACTGTGCTCTCCTACAACTACCTTAAACTGGTCTGTGCGCCTGGTTCTTTAAAAAGATGGGCATATTTCGATTAATTTATATACATTGAGTTGAATTTGTCAGCGCAACCCTTAACTCGGCCACCAACCTTAGCATAACTATAGCATGGGGGTTGCTTTACTTTTAAACGTCAGTTTTGTCATATTGACCCTATTTTGTCGCTGCTAAAAAGACAAACCTAGTGGTCACTAAATTACGTTACTTCCAGATGGTTCTCGTAAAATATGTCACTGTAAGTATTGCTTTGGGAGAGTCGGATTGGCAATGACCGTGACACGATATGAACAGCCGCAGATAAACTATACGCAACGAGTCTTAATTCGATCGAATGAACAGAATGAAGATAGTTACACTTTTAGAAATTAAAGTTTTGTGCTTCTGAAAAACCATTAAAGGTTTTTCGCCCAACACCAAATTGCACCCCGTACAGGTATTTTGGTAGAACGAAAAACCAAAATGGTTTTTTAGCTCTTAATAAAAAACTATTGGTTTTTCAATCAGCTGAAACCCCTCTTCGCGTGCATATTTGTGTTGGCCGAAAAATCATTAAAGGTCTCTTTAAGAGCTCAAAAACCTTTACTTCTCAGCGAGGATGTACATAACTTACTTGAAGCAGTGGGCAGCAGACAAGATCCAACGGTTGTTGATGATGGATCCCCCGCAAATGTGTCCTTGGCCATACTGGTGAAGGGAAATCTGCCATGGCCATGAGCCATGCTGAGCTACTCTGCCGCCAACTACACGGAATTGTCCCGCTGGCCTGATTGGCCTGCCACATTCTAAAAACAAGAGCATATATAGTACGGGAAAGATGTTTCCGACCAGTCAAATACACCTTAAGCAAGTCACTTTGCCCTGATATTGACGAAGCTTTCAAAACCAATTCATCCGCACCTGTTGTTACACTCTTAGAAAAAAAGGTTTATCAGCTTTCGAAGTACCTTTAATGGTTTTTCGGCAAACCCAAATATGCACGCCGTAGAGGTTTTTCAGCGAAGTAAAAAACCCTTAACGATTTTTCACCCCGTTTAGGGTTTTTCATTGTTTTTTTTCCATTTCACCAAAAACCCTCTGCGGTATGCATGTACACCGTATTTGTGTTTGACGAAATACCTTTTTTCAGAAGATCAAATTCTACGAGTGTAGTACTTAGAAAGATCAGGGGCTAAAAACCGAAAAGAGTTACCAATGTCGACACGATAATGATAGTGTCATCATTTGACGTTTCTACTGTTTGGATATGATTCAAAGTGTCATTTGGTTTTACGGTTCGAAAAAATATCTTATATATTGAAGCCATATATTATTGCTTTCTTACTTTAATTAGAAAGTGATGAAATTTATCAATATATAATCTTATATACAATGTAATAAGAAGATTTATTTTGTTGGCATATTTCGCCGTTTAATGATGTGCTTTGTCTTTTTAATAGCTTCATTTGTTTTGGTTATTGTGACATCAGTAGGTTGAAAGAAAGGTTGAATTATCCATTACTGGTCGAAGGCACTGTCATAAAAAAAACAAGAATGTTTGTTGTTCATCATCTGGCGGCCCTATATCATTACAAATGTTGTTATTATTATCTGAAAAAATTGAAAATGGAGATTATGGTTTTCTTAAAGACATTAACTATTGCACATGTTAATTGAGGGAAAATACATTTCTTCTTACCCTGTGATTTCACCTGGGTGGAAACCGCCGCGAGTAGACAGGCAATAAGTATCGCACGCATGTTGGGACGTCTGGCTACTCGAGTTCCACGATTGCGAATGTCGTCCCTATCTCAGGATCGGGGTCCGGTTTATGAGAACACGAAATCATTCGGAAATAAATGAGATAGCGATAACTTACTTCTGTCACAGAGGTGTGTTTTTTGTGCTAATTTTCTTTTCCTTTTGTTGGTATACAGGAGTGGCTAAGTCTGTACCCCAGAAGAGCTGATAGTGGGTCACCTGTGGTTTTTGTACACCAGCATCTCTACAATAGATGCAGAGTGACCCACGACCAGCTTCTGTGGAACATACTTGAGTCCAAGAGACATGTTTGATAATTGGATACCGCTCTTGCTCAAGATGCCGAATATCAATCATCCCATTATCTCAGTATCTTGGCATAGATCAATACTACAATCATTATCAATTGCCATTTGTTTTAAAAGTAATTTGTTTACGTAACCTAAAATGATATGTTCATGTTGCATGTCTGCACCTTCCCAGTGTCCTACTTCTGACCATGAAATGAGACGCGGGTTGATTGTGTCCTTGGAATAATACACTTCACCTGACTTGCTTCTTTCTCTGTGGGAAACAAGCAGGAAAATCACCAGTACTGTGTACGTAGCGGGAGCTCGGACATAAAATGGTGCTTGAATCATGAATATACCTACCAATAACTAGTGATTGTAATGTGAAGCGGTCGCGGTATAGCTTCCTAGATGTAACTGTACGTCCAGTGATTTTTATGGCTAAATGAGTTGCTTGATTATCATATATCAAATGTGCGACACAAGAAATTGCCTAAATAAATATAGTGTGTCGGAACCCATTCACATGACCCATTCCCGTAAATGCTGTCAATGAGAACGATCTTAAGCTATCAATGACTACATTAATGAGTACATAAAATCAACTCAAGAGGGTAAAAGCAACCCTTTAGGTAGAACGATGTAATTTCCGTGAGTAACAACAATGGCACAAATGATGTAAGATTCAAGTTCCGACTTTTGCGCTTTTACCTCCAGTATTGTATAAAAACCTGGTGATTGCAAATAGAAGCCTTATCTTCACCTTCCCGTCATAACCACCTGGAAGGATAGTTAAAAGTTTAACACATGCCATCATCAAGGTATTTCACACAAGTTAACAGAGGCTGAGAAATACATTCAGAATCGCCTTTCTTCACCTTACCTTCTCTAGTTAAATGTTTGCTTTGCTTTTAGTTTTTCCTGTCTGGGCCTAATGTATGGATCACGTTCTCATGATTGTGGGAGGTCTTAAGTCCTCGGTTCGATTCCGGGTCGGTCTGTTTCTTGCCGGGTGTGACTGTGGCGAACGATTCGCTAGATATCGATATCGATATCAATGTCATTCTGAACCTCATGTTCCTATGAAGCCGGGTTGTATATTTAAAATCTTATAAAGATGCAAAAATCTTGTTGGTAAGATAATCAATGTCGCTGATGAGAGAGTTGATGTCCAGTGCTCCGCACAATGCTTTTATTTGATGGTGGGATGCTCTCCTCCTTAAAGAGGGACTAAAGGCAGGATATAGGGTTCCAATTAGTGGTTATGATTGATATGCGCAGGGGAACTGGGTCTCTTTTGTAAGTGATAAAATATTCCTCGTTCAAAAAACCCAACTGCTCAAAAACATCAAGTCGGTCAATTGGTTGCTTGTAGATTCTCTTACTCAGCCTGCACTCTGCTTGCAGATGTAGAATGGAATCTCTTCAATCGATCAACAATCGGTTGAAATAAAGATTAAGGTGGGCTGGTGGAATGAGAGGCACGGCTTGGATCAATAACTTTCGTCTAGCAGAAAACTAGGCGAATCGATCATGGAGACGAATACGATCATGATATTAGTGCCGGCGGGTATACTCCCACAGTTATGAGGTTAGTGGAAATCACAAGACGCATTTTCCGATTTTTTGTTTGTCTTGCTCAGGGCCTTCAAGAGAAAGAGTGTGTTACACTTTTTATTATCGACAGCAATATATCTATATTGAGCCTATATACAGAAAAGCTGGATCGTCACTCATCTAAAAGATGTTAATACTCTCACCTCACGCTGGCTAGCTTTACACTTTCATGTAACTTAATATGGTTCACCTTACTTCTGCCTATAGCCTGCCTTTATTGCTGCCGCTACCCTTCCTCTCTTTCTCAGAAAACAGAAACTTAGACCGTGCTATACGGGGGTGACTTTCGCTGCAAAGCCAAATCACCTTGTAATGTAATGAAATCTTCGCATCCTCGGGGAACGTTGACTAGTACGTATACGCCATTGATACAGATCATTTTGTTCACTGCCAGCTTCACCGGCTCATTAGCTTCTTCCAGTGACCATACACAGCTTCCTACCCCCGACAACCTCGACAACCTCGACAACCTGGCTAATGTGCTTCATTAGCGCTCGATTAGCATGCGTAAAGCAACACGAACATTATGCAATCAATTCCTATATTGACTGCGATATCAATGCTTTTAACAAATTGCCAACAACAAGGTTATAAGAAATTCATCTCTCAATAATCAATGTGCATATTTGTAATTTGGGTTTATTCAATCATTTTCGAAGAGTCGTGAAATGTTTTTCGACATGAATCATTTGAAAGCTGCTCAATGTGTGTCATTATTATCGATGGTGTCTTGGATAGTAAGATTTATACGGTATTTGTTTTGCTCATCTTCGTTTCAGTGAATTTCCGCTTTCTCATTGGGATTTAGTGATAGGAGTATTCACTCTATTTTTGAGCTTTTGACCTTTTATTGGTTTTTCAGCCAAGACAACTCACTATGGTTTTTCAGCGGAGCGGGATCTGAAAAACCCTTTAACGGTTTCATTTTACATTTTCAAACCTCGAAGAGATGTGTTGGCCGAAAACGTTTAAAGGTTTTTCAAAAGCTCAAAAACTTCATAGACAATTCCTAAATTCCCACCCAGGCCTTATTTCAGCGAGAACCACGTTTCAAGCGTTACTAACCATTACGGTTAAATTCCTAATCTATTTGAAACATGGCGTGAACGGATGTGAGACAGTGTCATTTTCTTTCTCTTCGAATAGCTAATACGTAAAGTTTGTTTTTTTTCTCCAAAAAATGGCTCTGATTGACGATGGAAACAGCGGATATTGATGTGTAGATCGTTGGAGAGCTAGTCAGTTTGATACATCTCTCAACGTGTTCTTGCAAGCAGCATTTCAATGATGTTCTTTAACACAATCGTTGTGGAATAGACTAGCTCACAGGCAAAATTCCTGACACAGTGAGAAGTTCGCTTCACGCTAATGTCGTTGAAACCGGCCTTGGATTCGCTGCGAGAGGTAGCAATACGTTTTCTTCATTGACTGGTATTGAGTTTCGCAGATGAACCTCGCTGTTTCTTTCTTTGAACATCTAATCCTTATTGCTTTCACATTCTCTGTATTGTACCGGTACATGAAATCTTAAATTAATTCACTTGAAAGGCGGATTCCTTGAAGCTTACCCGATTTAGTGGGATTTCGAAATCCTTGCAGCATATTACCAGCATGTGCTATAGGTTATAAGGTATTTCGTTTTCACTACATTCTTACATATTTCTAATTATATTAGTGATAGGAGTTATATAATTTATCATTTCTAATATACATATTAGAAATGAATATGTTTGAGTTGCAAAAAGCATGATTTAAAGGTTTGTCGGCCAACACAAATTATTATGCACCAGATGTGAAATAAAAATGACCTAAATGTTTTCTGAAACATCAATACGGGGTGCATTATTTGTGTTGGCCGAAAAGCCTTTGAAAGCCTTTTAAAAGCTCAATAACCTATTCATTGTTTGAGTAGCTTCATGGTCTGCATGGGCGAGGTATTTCGTTTTCAGCATTCTGTCTCGGCCAGGCTTATCTGAAGCAACACAAAAAGGCCGCCCTGGAAGACCGGATGCTGTTATTGAGGATTATCTCAAATGGGGATTTTGACCGTCTGGCTGAGGGCAAGAGTACATGTCCTCTTGTCATGCCTGACGCGAAGGAAAAGGTCAACGATGTTTATGTGCATCGTACGCAAACGACTTAACGTGATAGCAGCAACTTTTATATAAGCCGATGATGAAAACGGAGAAACGTAAACCCCAATAGATCTTACACTTATTGGCTATCGCTAGTGTACTTCTTCCGAAAAATTCCAGGGTAACGATACTCGCCCGGCTCAAAGAAGGGTTCAATGCTGAGTGTTTGAACCATGTTTAACTGCGCTAAAAAAGACGTCGGAATCCAGAATGACCACTAGTTGCAAAAACAGTTATTTTTAGAATGTGGTAGGCCTACAATCAATGTATCATGCAACAATCAATAATATGACAGAAGCAAAATGACCTCCGTAGTTACATGTACGTTTCTTATGTTCAGTTGTCTCTTCATCTGTGTAACCACGTCTTCCAGACATCTATGAAACGAACGGCGTGTTAGTGAGATCCTTGGCAACGGAGCTATCTCACGGGCTAACCGTACATTGGACATCAATAAACTATTGACAGCTTACGTGATGACTGGCTTCGTATCCATATTCCTCGAGTCCTGTGGGTCGTCAGGTGTGTTTCGGTCGGCAAAAACCGTTTTTTACACAGTTTCAGAGCATTGATTATTCAGGGGCAAAAGAATGGTGAGAGGAAACCTAGACCCGACGGAACTCAACCCAAATCCTTACCAACACTTCTACATGTATTCAGACCTGCTCATACTCAAACGTGATGCAGAGTTAGCCCCTGTCTGTGATCAAGTCCCAGCATCATCCCTGTCACTTTCCACAGCAGGTCTCTCTTAAAAAGCCAAATTTATTTGCTATTTTATAGTTAGGGGAAACACGCAACCTGCGGGGAACAACGGGAGGAGAGAATCTGGGAACATGCAATGCGGAACCCGGGGAACATAGTACCGCGGAAACATATAGGACCGGGGAACGTAGAATCCGGGGAGCATCATGACCCGGGGAATAGGACCTGGGGAATAGAACCCTGGGAACATAGAGATGACTTTGTCTCCTGATACGCGAAGCCAACCACCCTACATTATGTTATCGCTGCCTAGAATGGCTCCTTAGTGACATCGATCAGGCCATCGATTCCGCTGAAAGCACGCACCGGGCGCCACATCAATAAATGGCCTCGGAGGAGTCTGGACCAATTCCATACCAATTGCCAAATAATTGTCACTCCTGATGTCTAAGTTCCCTCTGGGAGAACATGTATCATTTTAATCGAGCTGGTCTTTCATCGTCCACATTCCGATGGTAGGGTTATTAGGGGCTATCATTTTGTAACCCATCGCGTCACTGCCAATGATTTAGGCATCGATCCCATCACATAAGCACGCAGTAGGCATCACACTAACACTGACCATGGGATGTCCAAAGACCCATGGGAGCCTGGATCAATTCAGTACCAATTGCCAAATGATATCACTGACCACTGATGTGCAAGCCCCGCTGGGAGGACATCTATCACTTTATTAGCGCAGTGCTATCACCGGCCTAATTGGAAGTGTCTGTATTGTCTTCGGAGCCGTTATATTGGGGCCATTATCTCCTTTGTATCGTAGGGTTGACTGTCCAGTGACACTGATGGAATTCTGATCCACTGTAACGATATTGAGTGTTACGTTTCTGAGTGTTCCCCTCATTGTTTGTGAACACTGAAAGATAGATTGACATGGCATCGTTTTTTGTGTTTTCCTTTTTCGAGAAGTCATGGCACGGTCTCTCTAACTGTCTATTGTATGGAAACACTAAAATATGGAGAACAACCAAAGGTGTTACACCGCGGACCTGGCAGTGACTATGATGTCGCTGTGCGGGGTTGCGAAGATACACTGCCCAAACTATGCCGAACTTCCAACACGGTCTTTGGGTGGCGGGACAGTGGTCTGATTGGCATTTGAGGGCCGGCACTCTTTTCTTAAGCTAAATGTCGGCTGATGGATAGGAGGATCACGGTTACCAAGCAGATTTGATGGAAAATTGTTTAAAAAATCGTAACACGGTTGTCTGTTTGAGTAAAAATAATTTGAGAACCCCCTAAAAAGCCATATTCCAGGATTAATATTTTTCGATTAGAAAATCAACGGACATATAAGTTCGCGTAAAAATATAATTAGAGACTATGTATGTATCCGGCGTTGTACTGCATCAACGGCCTGTTGCAGCAATATCCATTTAACACGACTAATACAATGAATATTTTTTGCTCCAAACAATAACAATTCATTAATAGATGTAGCAGCTGAACGATGTATTAAGCACCTAATCGTGATAACAGGTGAATGTGAGCAGTTCATAACACACTCTGTCTAGATTCCACACTTTCCTTCCCGAGCGTTGGTTTATTTATTTTAGCCGTGATGGTTCGCCCTATCCGCCGGATCAATTTAAGTCTATAAGCGGCAGACATTAAATGCAAACTGCCATATCACAGCATTATTTATACATAAATCGTTTACTAAGCAATCCGTAGCTGTCTAGTTTATCCAGGTTTAGGGGAAGTGATAAATTGCTAAGATTTACGGTGTACATGTACAGCGTCGGCCGATCAAAATATTGAATCGATATTGTTGGCATGATGATGACACAGTAATTTGGTATCAGTGCATTTTCCCAGTACATGTCGTATTATACATGTACATTTTGTACATGTATGGGTATCCAACTGCAATTTTCAAACGCGTTTTCCCACCACATGTCGTATTATACATGTATTGAGATCCAACTGCAATTTTCAAACGCTATCTCGAAATATTCGATTGCCGTTAAAGGCCAGTTTCATTTCTTACTATACGGTTTAATTGTATGCTATACGGCTTGGGTCAGTCTTTTAGGACAGGCAAGGATCTTCTCTTACAAAGATTTGGCGCTGTTTTTGAAAACAACGTACAGTGGAACCTCCCTTAGTGGACACCTCTCTATTAAGGACAACCTCTCTATTAAGGACACTAATTCTGGTCCCAAAGTGGTTGTTTCCATTCAATTTGACCTCTCTAACGAGGACACCTCTCCATTAAGGACAGCACTTGTCAGTCCAGAGGGTGTCCTTAATAGAGAGGTTCAACTGTACTTTAATGCCCAGCTCAGCTCGGTCTGATCTAACTACAGGGTGTCTTTAAATTCCTGAACACGAAATTCGTTATCGCTTTCTTTATCCCCGTCGCAGTTCCATCCGAGATTCCAATAACCAATCCGATACCTTAGCTAATAAACTTTGAGGGCGCAGTAAAAAAGTCGAGGCATTCGCACCGTGCCATAGATTTAACTCTGCGTGTTAGGAGAGGCGAACCTTGATTACATTTGCAGTTAAAATGATTCAATGACGTTTGCAATGCGGCCTCATCTCCAGCAGAATAAATATGGAAACGGTTCTGATGATTGCTTACCTAGAAATTTGGAAAAATATTTGAACGAAAAATGGCCGACCATCATGAACAACCATCTTGATTTTTATGCAAAATTTACAGCCTTTCGTATTTTGATGCTATGCCAATTAAGTGTCGAAGCTTGATTAAATTTCCAGTTAAACGTAATTCAGTGTCGTTTGCAATGTGGGAGCATGGATTGAAAATATTCTCCTGATCGAATCTGTTCGGATGATTACTTTACCAGAAACTTGGTAAAAAATAGTTGCATGAAAAATGGCTGGCGATGTGCCAATCTACATGAACAACTTCAGTAATATTCGAATGGTGAGCTTGCAGCTGTCCTCGTTTTTATTCTTTTCTGCAATGCCTGCATGGCTCGAGCGGAATCACCTGGCTGAAATCTGGATGATTGCTCTGCGATACATGAAAGATGGCTGACCACTGGAACAACCGTCCATTATTTTTATGCACAACTTACGATCAGATGTTCGTGTTCGGCGTTTACATGTAATTGGGTCTTTCTATAGTTTCCATTATTTGATGGTGCTTTTGATTCGATTCCTTCGGTAATTGCAGCGCAGTTTATCCTTAGCATCGTACAAACCTCAATAATGTTGTTCTATCATGTCTATGCAACTGCTTATTTGTTGACGAAGTCTTGTCAGTTTATTTTGAATTTCTGTCGGTCGTAAATATTATGAGGTAATTCTAAAATCTTACGAAGGCCAGAGGGTGCCCATCAGACAAGTATACATCAAGGGAATTTGATTAACAGATATGTTAGATCTTGGTTACAATGTTCATTTTTATAATGGATCTTAGACTCGTTTTTGTCGCTGCGATTTTTGGCCACGTAGTTGAGGTTGGAGAAATCGAAGAGTTAATAGATTCCCGAAAAAGAAAAAAAGCATATTTTTAATAATTTCTATTTCTCGGAGTTTCTTTTGGCGTTGTTCAGATCGCAGACATTGAAATATGTATTTCTAACAGATTCGATCCAATCGTTCACCTTACGCACTGCCGGCCGCGGGTTGATGGTAATTCCCCCAGAGAAAATGTCCTTCATTTCGACTGTGGCACATTGTAATGTAGGCTTATATGAAAATAAATTTCCAGTATCGCCGCAGAGGCCAGCCACACAATAAATCACACAAGACATCATTGGAAACACTTTGAATTTATATAATTTCTTTTTGTCATGTTTGAAGAAGTGAATCAGCCCAATCAAATAGATCGATGGAACCAGTAGGAGTTACATGACACCATGCTTCACAATATCCGATCGAGTTACCCAGTCTTCGATTAGGGGAGGAATTGTCTACGGGATGCATCTTTGTGTTTTAAAGGTTTTTAGGAGCTTAAAATACTTCACTCCTTGGAGAACGTTTCTTCACAACTTTCTGGTGTCTCATGCCATGCAGTCCTATTCTAATTGCAGGAGCAACACTATATATGAACGTGTATACAGCTGCTGGCATACATTCTGTGTGTTTGTAACTTGATATTACTCTCATGAACGGTTCATTTTGTTTTCATAACCTTGGACGTGACAGTGTAATAGAAGCAGTTGTAATTGATGAGTAGTGACTGCATGATATGGAAACTAAAGCCCATTCACTGTGACAGTTGCAAAATGCACTGACCTCAGGTGTACCAGTGTATTGGTCGTACAAAGAACGGTCTATAGAAAATCCTTTAGCGGTTTTTCATTTTGCCGAAAGCTTCTTTGAGGTATACATCTGTGTTGACCGAAAAACAGTTAAAATTAACGTCAAAAATCTTTATTTCTACTCAGTTAATACCTCGTGTTGGCGAATGAGACTCGTCAGCCTCGCGACTTAACGCAGAAATGGCGTTAATACACATCTCATTAGGCAATCCCGTGCGCAAGAGAGTTCCAGTGAGAATGTAATGTTATCCTGAATCGGGTGGAGAAACCGTAGTTTCATGAATGTATAAAAATTTGCTTCTAGAAGTTGACGAGTACCTTAAAAGAAAGAAGATGAGTTCTAATCCTTCCGATCCAATGTCGAATATCAAGGAACAGATCAGTATTTTACGGCATAATCAAGTGAATTGGCAATAAAATTAGAACCGTCTAATTTGCGATTAAGCACCCAAATATGGTAGTTCGGGTAATCAGGCCCATCAATCTTTCAAATGAGCTTGAAGAATACTTTAACGGACTAAGTGTACCCTGCAGCATTAGTATCGGCACTCGTCTAATTTCACAACACAAGGGGGCGACGACCTAACGACGTCATTTTTTGGATGTAGAAAACTGTAATGTATATGGCGAGACATTTTCGTCGGCGTTTTTTCGCGAAAGGTGAAAATGGTAAAACTCAGTGTAGGGACGCTTTTGAAAACCTGTCAGTTTAGGGACAGCGTACATGTAGACATAAAGCAATCCATTTTGAAAATGACGTCTTTGATATAAAATACGATTTTGCAGCGCGGGACCTGTCATGATCTCAATACCTTCATCTACAAGTACACCGTCTGATATCAACCTCCCGTGGATAGCCGATCTCATGTATGTTATCATGCACATTATTATTCACGAAACGATTGGAATGAGCAGTGTCCGCCAAAGAAAACATTCAGCGCATTATAAAAAAAATCGGATATGGTTTTGTCGAGCACGATTTGTCTTGATCGAGATGTCGTTTCCTTTGCCGAGGAGAATGCCGATCTCGGTATGTCGATTTGTGCCAATTGCAGTATTACCGTTGACAAAGCTAGGGTGTCATGCTGCCAGTACATCACACTTGGGATGGCCAACATCTAAAGGGCACGGATCGATAGCCGAGTCTAACCAACGACCCGCTGTCGTACATCAAACCGTGCACTAGTGGGATTGTGCTGATTTTTTCTTCTGGGAAATTGGAAGATTTCTCAGTTGGTTATCCATGGTCGCGTGGCAATTGCTATACACAGGGCGAAGTTTTTTTTTAGCTGGTGGTGATTTCGTCCAGGGCTAAGTGCAATCAAAAATGAGACCAACTTCATGTAATGTAGGTCGAATATTTTCGTCTTCGATCTCTTTGGCTCAAAGGCTGCTCGCTGTGTCAACAATGTAGGATATATTGGAATATTTTCTTCTTTCTCGGTGTCTTGTTTGAAAGGCTCACTACCTGTTACTTGGCATTTATCATTACTGTTGGTGCTTTCCTCCGTAAAGTTAGGGTAATTGTCATTGTAATGTTCATACTACGAAACATATGTCGCACAGTACGTGTTTAATTGCCATTGAAAAGCAAATAAAAACACCTTACAATAAAAGGCAACAATGTTAGTCGTCGTCTCCCACGCTTTTTCTGCCGACTCAGTTTGCGCACGGTTCATGATAAGTAGAACTTTTAGCAACATCCGTGTTGAGTGGTGACGCTGCTCGCATGATACCATGGTAACAAACAAATTGGGACACTTTTCTGGCATCATTAGTGCGTAACACTGTTTATATACGCTCATTAGTGGACGATAGAACTGGGGTCATATTAGGTTTCAAATACAGGTTGAATGCTTTATACTAGGTGTGCAGGTTTAATCATAAGTAAGTGCTATGTTTTGTAAGACATGGATATCACGAAATGGTTCGTTTCGAGAATGAAAATACGTTGGTTTATTTGATCAGACATGTCCGTTCAATATTAATCAAAACCGGTGTTATTTTGAAACTTTTCGCACGTCAGCCACCCACAACCTCTTTGATGTCAAGCAGAATTTGTTACTAAGTCTGGGCTAATCGTCAATTCCTCTGTTCAATATCTTTTTTTGAAATTACATTGCATGACAATTACAAACAGTGTTTCTTTGTCATTCACTAGGACTAATTTCAGATTGTTTACACCTCTATTAAAGTATGTGATAAGAATACATTTAAACTTAAATTTGTCGATGACAACTTTTTTAAGGGCCGGGTACGCTGTTCGTGTTCACTGTATCAACTGGTGGCTCAGAAAATAGAATTGCCGTAGTGTGCAGTTATCTGGTATGCAAATTTGATGAAACTAGATATTTAAGTAGTATTCTGTATACACAACGATATTATTGTTAAAAATCTATATTCAGTGCGTATCAACACATCAGAAATTTTCAAATCTCGAGTGCAATTTTTTAATTTTTGAACGAACGGATGAGGCCTTTAAGGCAGCGCCTTCGCAGTTACCAAGACTAGGAAACATGATTTTAATTATTCATCTCGAAATAATCTCATCCGGTTGGAGCAATGATGAACGTATTCCGGAATATCTAAATCATTCGAGTGAACTGAATATGGTGATGACGTCATACATGTCATTAGTTCGGAGTAAAAATTTTAGGTGTCTTGCCACAATGTCGCTAGCAGTTTTTTGTTCTTTTTAATTGCAGGTAAGTACATGTAAAATGATCATAATCCAAATCAAAATTTCGACAAAGACGGTAGGCGCGTCAAAGCGGTGAGCGTTTTAGATGATTAAGACAAACACTTTGAGACTATTACTTCAATGCACTTTTGCTTCGAGATTGCTACATGGTACGCTCGTTCGTTTAAGCAACTTCTATTCTCTACAATAAGCGCCCTTTGAAAGCTGCAGAGAAAAAAGGCTCATGCGTCCCTACATGGCCAGAAATTAAAAGCAATCCACAGACAGTGATATTGTCCGGTCCTATTTCTATATGTAGTCATTCTTCTGTTCCTTTGATCGTTGGATATGCTAACATTAATCAGCGTTTTATCACTGCTAACTACCACTTATGGTCACCCACAGGAACTGAGCGAGCTAATTGTTTTCCTTCCGCTTGGTTACGGAATAAATCACGTCATCAAACCCAGGAAGGCATCAGGTATGGATGGGGATGAAGCGCCCATGACGTGTTTCGAGGACAGGAAGGGGCCTGCTTTATTTTTATTTCAATACGCATAGAAAAGAAAGAAATATTTCTTATTAAAGGCTTGGCTCGTTCAAAATTTGAAATGTTTAAAGATTAGGAGTGGGATGTTCCGATCATGAAAATATGTACTGGATATAAACTTGAACACTGCCATTGTATTGACTGATATACAAATATTGCATGCCTGGTTTCATAGCATTTGTCACAACAAGACATTCAACACTAGTGACACTAACCACCACGTACGTAGTTTTGTTGGTAGCTTTTTTACTTAACCCAGCACTAAAAAACACAATGAAGTGAAGGTTCATTACATTGTTGGGGAACATGATAACATTATTTGGCCCGGTAGCTGCTTTCCATCGAATTATCTCAATATCTCTCATTATAAATCATGATTAGGAAAGTTGAGATCAGGGATTTATCACGCGCCCGAGTCCTTACACGTATACGGATAGACATGTACACAAAAATTTTATCCGTATACGTACTGTATAAGGATACTTGATAAGTCGCTGTTCTCAAACTCCCTAATTACTTGGCACGATTCGACGTATATTTCGAAGACTTCAGTCATTTCATATCCCCTTATTGATCGTTGGCTGTTTTGGAAACATTTCACGTCCACGTTTTTATCAACTTGCTTTGTTCTTGGCAAGTCCTAATCAAAGAGATGTGAAACATAAGGCTTGAGTGAACCAGTGTTCGTTTATCAAACGATATAGAGACCAGTCAAGCGTATGCCAACTCTTGCCAGAGGAACATTGCAAAACGAATGCACTTTACATATCGGTCGAAGAAACGGTGATACGGACAGGACAGACAGCCACGGAGTTTGCAGATTGGTTTTATTAATTCATTCCTGTCTTGCAAAACCAATACCTGCTCATTTGAACGGGAAAAAAATGTTTTTGGGTGCATTTACGTGTTGGGAAGATTGAGAAAGTACATGTATTTGTTTTGCAGGTTAGGGAGGAATTGACACGATCCAAAAACTCCTGGGCTGCCTGTCCTTAAAGGGAGAAAAGTGCAGGCAAAAGTACACACTAGTTATATATACTTGTCTTCTTCTGGTAGCCTTTGCACCCCGTGAACTGCCCTTACCCCAAGATATGGCATCCTGGTGCTGACACAATTTGCCCCTCAATCAAAACTTGGAGTAGGAAGACGGGTCGAAATGATAAAATCAATTCGTCTTCTTATAATACGGGCCATCTCCCCGGGGTAAACTTATTTAGCTCTCAATATCATCTGAAAGGACAGGAGAGCGATGCTCCCGGCAGTAAATTGTCAATAAGCAAATAGACTTAATGCTATCTCTGTAATTTGTCCGCTAACACAAGTGCCATCGAGGCAGCCGCAATCTTGTCGTGTTGTCCTACAGATGTGCTCTTTTTGTTGGCGGTAATTTTTTAAAAACTTCTGCTTCATTTTTGTGTTTAGACTCTATGGGCCAGCAGACTCCTACATCTTCATCTATGAGCAAAACGATTCTGCCTCATTTTTGTAGACGCCATGGTCGTCAAAAGCTTAGAGATTAAAGCGCATTATAGAATATTTTGGTCACCGGACATTCTATCCTAGGACACATCAAATTTCTACACCTGGAACGATTTGGAATCGGACCCGGGATCTAAGGGGTGGCAGGCACTGATGTTTCCACTACTCCACTCCGATCTGATAGCAATCTGTCGTCGTACTTTATGTTAAGCGATTGATATTTGCATGAATTATTAAAAAAAACATCCTGAAATGGATGAACAATTCAGGTGTGTGCTTCCCCGCACAATACCTTGAGGCTGGCGGCCTGGATAGGTGTGTGCCTCCCCGAACATTACCCTATACGGCTGAGTTACCTGGATATCTTATAGCATTTTCGAATCTAGGTTGCATGTTATAAAATGACGATGCACAGTTTGCCAATCACGCCCTAACAGACACTCAATCGATACTACAATCCGATGTAATTGTTGAATCAATAATTCACACTACATCCATAGCCATTATTGTTGAAAATGTAAATGTACCTTCAATTTACTCCTGGGCCAGCACACAATGCGTAGTTGTAAATTATTTTAAGAAAAAAACTGATCAATTCCGACAAAAGTAGATAAATATGTTATCAATACTGCAGACCGCCTAGTTTTTACGTCACTCTCATTTTTGCGATTCCGCAGCACTTGTGAATCGTCAGGGTGGCCCATAATTATTTTCCCTCACACAATAGACACACAATAGAATTCTATTGTCCAAAGGAAAATAATTCTGGGCCACCCTGTAGTGGCCGGAGAAATCAATGAGGAATCGACAATGTAAAACATTTACATATAAATTGGCAATGTATATACTTCGTACTTCTCATTCGTAGCTCTTCGCAAGGCTTGCGTAACCTGCCTCTTGCAAGACTGTGTCCCTTTGAAGAAAACCTACCCATGTGCAACCCTTTCACATAGAGAAGGCAAAATAACCCGCTTAGTTATTTTGCCATTGGGCAAAGTCTTAACAGGTTTTACAATATAATCGATTCATCATGGTCATACCACTTTGTGTCCTATTGGCATTTGCATCCGATAGCATTTCTTTGGTCTCATTTCAATCGATTTTTCCAATATTTTTTTGAATTATCGGTTAAATCGCCTACTTAGCTCGGTAAGTGAGATCTGTGTTTGCACTTAGAGTGAGTAAAATGCGAAGAACGGGCAGGCGGTTTTCCTTTGACTTAGCTATTTATCATCCTTGGCATAGCTGTCGATTCAGTTTCGGCACTGATCAATTTGCTGGATTTGAAGGCTTGTAACGTATCGGCACCCTAAGGCCTTTGCGCTGATGAAATATTTGGTGATCAGAGACCGGGGACATGAATGTCATGACCATTAGCTGGTGGCTTTGGGTGGTGTGCTATTCATATTTCGAAGTTCAAAACGTAAAACCACCCACTTACGATTTGCACCGTAAGTGAAGGTGAAGCAGCATTCGTGTCCGTCTTTAAAAAAAAAATCGACACTACCTTGAGGTGAGTTTTTGTATGAGCATTTCCTTCATGGGACACATTGGCTATCAAGTGCAAAACCGGAGTACTTTACTCTCAGTCACTCGTATCTTTGAAACGTGAACTTTTTTGGCAACCGCCCCCTCTAACAGTTAATCGCTTCAAAAATTACAAGCTAGGCTGTGGGTCAAACAAGCGCCACTTGAGCGTATGACAGCATAGATTTCTTTCATGCGCCAAAATAAGAGTCCCCGATTCTTTTTGTTCTGCTTACATTCTTTATTGAGGTTTTTCTAACCTTTCTTTGATCAAAAACATAAATCATGACAAATGAGACAATCTAATCAAAAGGATAATCAGATTGGAATATTCCTATTCTGCTCCTGGCTGCAGTAATTAACCTTTTTCTGCATCCCATTTGCAATGTGTTTCTTTCTCTGCTGGCGTTACGGCGTTGAGTATGTAAAGGAGCTGTGTTCATTTCGTCATGAATCCGCCGTCTGTACATTTGCTCACCGGGTTCGTTAGCACAGTGGATATGAGAAAGAATGTCTAGTGTGCAATATGATCTCAGTGTGCGTCAAGCTGGAATTTCACAGTAATGTGGCAATTTTACCGGCGGCTGAGAACTGTCATAGCGTTGCATGCGGTTCCCGGAACAAGCGGGGGGGGGGGGCAATACTGAATCTCCAGTCAGTCATGTTCACCAGATGCCGCCAACAACCTCTACTGGCCGATCGCCATTCTGGGCTCCTGCATTTGCCTCTCTCAGGGAAGGAGCTGACAGGGTTTAGTCTGAAGAGCATTCCTTTAATCTTAGGCAGTCGTCAGGAGATTTCCGCTGTCAAGGACAGAATAATTTTATTTCATCTTACACTCTCTCTCTTCCGAAATAACGATGAAAAATGAAATAGCAATTACGCTATGGCATTGATAGCTTTTGCTTCAAAGTTGATGGCAGCCATTAATGCGCGTTGAAGAGTTCGGAGTAATCCGGTTATCGCTGACAAGTTGCCCAGTGGTCCAGAATCGATCTCTGGTGGCTTTGAACGGTATGTGACTGACCATAACTCTTTCCGTCATTTAACACGACAAGACAGATCGACGTGGGATAGATTCTAATGCAAAAATGTATTCTGGAATAGAGAAGAGATTGAAAAAAAACAACGTTTTACACCATGCTTTTTTTTTACCAGATTATGCATTGTTGGCAACTCCCAGTGTATATCCCTAAAAACGAAATTCATCATATACATTTAGGCTACAATCATGTGTTCATTGTCTGGTTCGACAATAATAGATAGAGTTTTTTCGGGCCTCTCTCGGTCACACGAAAACCCCCTCAACGCCTGTGTTTAATGGGTTTTCCACTGAAACCCATTCTTTGAAGACCAAGCCCCTTTGAAAATCAAATCAACCGTTATCTAAATATTAGCTGTACCATTTTCAGTTCTAATGTCATTGTTTGATGAGTGTAAACATGACGAGGCTGCATTACACTCCTGGGGAAATGAATGTGCTATCCAAATATTAGGCATCCTTGGATTACAAGTTCTGGCTCTCTTCGATCTTGTTTCCTTGCGCGAAGAACATCCAGCGAGGGTGACACTGATGGGAACGAACATTTGTGAGCAGCACTGGTTTTTCTTCCTTGTCGGAATATAGCCATTCCTCTTCTTCTGTGCGTTCGAAACGCCGCGATTCATGGGAGTCGGGATCATCAAGCTTGCTCTGATTACGGTTTGGCCGTTCAGTTTTGTTTTTTTGGAATTTCTGCTACTCCCTAAAGAAAAAAAGTACAACATTACGATGTAATGCTTTTAGAAACGAGACAGTTCGCCTACAGATGTGTCCAGTCCTCCATTGAATTAAAAAACATATTTGCGACTGTTTCAGGCATCCTATGATATTCTGTTCATTCCGTCGGTTCCTTTCTGTCAATTCGATGAGACCTCTTGCATCATCAGGTACATTTAAATGGTAATAAAGCATTGGCTCTTGATTAGTTCTAACATGTACGTCACATCACGTCCCCTCATGCATGTTCTACATTACATGAAGTGATAGACTCTAATTCAGTTAATATATGGTTGTACCTTGAATACGTCGATACATCGATTCAGATATGTATTGCCTGTTTGGTCGAGATAGTTATAATGCAGCGGAATTGCTTGATTTTGAACATGATTATTTTTTCAGACATACATGGAAAGAACAGATAAGGTACACGGTCTATTTCCGTCATGTGAATACTTAAAAAAACAGGCAACTCCAATTATCGTCCACAATGCATTTTATCATTGCTTGTATCGATCCTCGCGAACTGGCATAGGGCGATTTTTTGTTGTGTGTTCAGGTTGTTTACGATATACTTATGTGGAGTATGCGGCGAAGCTTATAACGATCTGTCCATTAACAGTGGGTGCTTGCAATATGTTTGCGATTTGACGAGTGGTTTCATGTGGTTAACACATTATTGGTTTTCATCCTGGCACCGGTTGTTTTTAATATACTCCGCCTCTCGATATTTAAAATTTTGTATACGAGGAACGAGTATCAAAAACCTAAGAAAGGCGATTGATCGAGTTTCACAGGCGTTTGACTCGACGATAACTGAGCCTTGTAAAAGCGGGCAAAGCCTTTACTGTTTCAGTATTGACGAGCTTTCAGTTTCACGAATGTTGAGTTAATGATTACATGATTGACGAGTCTACTCGCAAATTCAACTCGATTCAAAAGAATCGGATGAACCTCAGTGCAAATCCGCCATTATGACGTCATTTGCGCAAAAACTACTTTTTACATGCATTTTTTAAATTGGTCCTTCAAACGTTAAAACCAGCTACAAAAATTCTTTATCAGGTCACTGAGCTATATCAGTATGATATGTCGGGTTGTGGAGTTGTCGGTTTCAGCGATGACGAGTTTATCAACAGCCTAGCTCAGTTTCAGGCGGGGATGGGTGCCAGCGGGTGATTGAGACGTTCTCTGTTTCAATGTAGGCTAATACTTTTAGGGTTGTTGCGTGTTCTGTTAACAAGACAACGAGACTCGCCCACCTGAGGTATATATATTCTTAAATTGATCCTTCTTTTCATGACACTTTTTGGTTCACAATTTAGTGTAGGCTGAATATCCAATGTAAATTTCGTCAAAGATAAATATGATACAAGCAATCTGATATACACATGCATATACAGAAACGCTAGCCATGGAAATGGTTGAAATGGTACACCCATAGTATGTGTATAACATGTATACTGTATATAAAATATACAGTCCGATAGATTCCTATTACAAGTTTCGCAGAATATCAAGTCCCACGTTGGCTATCAAATGGAAACAGCAGGCACGACTACAACGAGCCTCTCACTTGACCGGAATACAGATATTGATGGAATGGCCTTAGATCGTACAGGTGTCTGACCACTTACTTAGCAATAATCATTTCGCAAGACACTGATAACCCTCCTATGCGGGGAAAAACTTGCGCTGTCTACATGTATATTACACACCTCATTAGAAAGACATCTTATAGACATCAACTTTTCAAACAAATCAAATTTTCCCCGGAGAGCTCACAACGATGCCCGGAGGGAAGTATCAGCGTGAATGAGAGTGACACGTCTGCTGTTTGGCTCTGGTAAGATGTTGCTAAACATTTTAAATTACTGATAGCTCACGGCAAGATGGGCTGAGTGAATGCTAGAAAGGTCTACTAATTACTTTAAATAGTAGATACAATATATACGCGTTATTTACGGGTGTGTGATCATGCCCCCGTAGACAAGTTCGAACGCCCACTGGATGTCGCGATAATGTTAGTTTACATGTACCTGAGACATCGGAACAATCAATGCCTAATGTAATATCTCATTTAGAATATGAGAAAGAGTCAATCTGCATTAACAGCTTTACATTTCTCTCTCACAACTTCCCTGCCCTTCCCAGCCGGAAGGCAGACGAACAGATTTCTTCATTGTACATGTACTCTTACAATAAGCGCATTGGCGGTTCGACTCGCCTCCTACCACGAACCACACATTAGTCCATCGAAAACCGCTGCAATGAACCTCTTTCAATTCCATGGGTGGGCACAAGGTTTACATTGATAGCCACATAACTAATGACTCGAAAGCAAGCTATTCACTCGACACAGAAGTGCCGGTAGGATCAATTCCTTTATTTATGACGTTATGCCTCAACCCACACAAAGAGATACCGTAACTTTACTTGAAAAACGATTTAAACATCATCAACCATGAATGATTCATTCGAAAATGTCTCCCAAGACAATAGTTATTTTACTATCGCTAGCCCATTAACTTCACTCGAGACGTTCCAGCGGTAAAATACAACGTCTTGGCTACATCTACTGCCTGCAAAGTGGAATTGATAACCCAGTTGACCCATTCGTTGAATAGGAAGATTTCCGCTTGGTGAATCTAATCAAAAGTACAATTTCCGTCCTATAGGTTAGAGAGATTGACATTTATCAAGAAAGCTATTATCCCGCGAGGAGTACACTAGAATATAATTGAACGAATTGTTCCTGTCAGTTAAAGCAATAATATGATCTACATGAACAGGTTACCCAATGGGAAAGAATAATCAAAATGAGCAATGGATGTCGTCTGGGTCTGGCATTTCCATCAACGGAAGGCGACACAGACTTGGGACCCTGGGTCGGACTAGGCTCCACGAAGTGAACCATAAGACAGATAGGCCTTGACATGTTGACATCGATAGTAATTTGATGTGGCATTATTTACTCTTGGTCCAACTATATCAATTTCCTTTTTCTAACGCCAGACGACGCCAATAATCAGTCATAATGCATGCCACATGCTGCATACTTAGCGTATGTGTAGACTTAGTTTAAAGTCATATGCGAACACCCAAAGGTGATGTAGGTGTATCGTTTCCATCATCACAAACCTGCCAAAACCTGCATGTTTGCCCTGGTGCCGGTATGACAGTGGCGTGTGTTATTTTCATGGAAACGACCACAAATTGAAAGTGAACAAACAGCGTACACCTTTAACACACAACTGCTGCTGATTTACCTATCGGCGTTAGCAACTTCATATCCGCATGTGAGATCGGACAAGAAGCTTAGTCTCATATTGTCCATTACCGAGCATTCAGAGGGCCGGACCCGGGGGACCTCGTTGCAGGAACACGCACAGCTGTACACTATTGATACTCCAGAAATCACTAGATAACGGACAGGTGATGTTCCACTGGTTTTCAAAGCGTTCCCAAGACGTTGCTCGACAAGGAAACAACTCGTAGCCCGAATAAACCTTCTTATATTTAGCCTTTTCACTGCAAGTGACTGAGATAGAAAATTACCGTCTGGGTATCTTGAAAACGTTTTGGAAGTCTATTTTGGCTTGCAAACAACCATCAAATGAATGGTTATGGTTAACTGTTGCTTATTCTGCAGAGTGGGTCAATCTGCAAACGTTTGCTGTTTTCGAATTGTGGCATGAAGTAGTCGAGAATAGACCATACTGCCGATGATAGAGCATGATAACTGCAACGATGTACTGGACGAGTTTTGTTGTAAGAGCAGATAACTGTCTTTCCATTGCCTACATCTACCATTTCATATGTCCAAGACGATGCGGCCTTTCCGCGAATGGTGAGCTTTTAATGTGATTGAAGAATATCATGCTCCACCCTACAGCAGTCACAGGAAAGTCGATCGGTTCGATTACTACAGCCAACCAACCTGCGCATTGGTGATAATTATTTCATCAATCATGTCAGCGCAGCTAATCGGACGTATTCGCTTTGTCAGACGCCGTGGTCGAAATTCTCTCGAAGGGGATTGAAAACAAACGGAAGTGGTGTACAGGCAGGTCATTTGATGCATGACTCGCCTACATGATTTTAATTTGCCTTGCCGACTGCGGTGGTCGTTTGCCTTCCACGCCAACTGTCGGTAGATGATAAACCGATTAGCACGGTGAAGGATCATTTGGCGGTCTAGACATCGGTGTGGGCGCAAGCCTGTTTGGCAGACGAATCATCACCATGGGCTACAAGACAATCACTCAATCAGGGTTTTTAGAAATCAGAACCTGGTGAGACTTCTCACTGTTGTCCAATTCGAAATGCTATTTTACCGTTTCAGTCACAAGAAATTAACTTGGTCTTGCATTAACGTCTGACGAGTAGCGGCTCCGTAGCACATGTAATTCTCCTCTCCCACGCTCGTCCAGCAGTGCTCGAGGCTCTGTTCTGGAAATGGCAACAATCATTTGGCTTGCGCCGTTACATGTTTTTTCCAGAAGTAGAAGCCCCATCTCCCTCGCCGACAACATTGTGCACCTTCTCTTTTAACTAATCACCAGGCTGTATTTTAGGGAGATTTCCAGTTTATGTTTTTCTTTCCGAAACGGGTGCCTCCAGCAAGTGCTTGTTTGCTTTTGATTGTCGATCCACATATGACGTCTTGCGAAATAGAACGGTAAAACTTAAGATTTTAGTCCTGAAGCAGCCACTTTGCCATATGCCATTATTTCACCACCTACCGTAATCTGGTAATGAAATTCACATCAATCATGCGCCAGCTTGACAACGAGTTAAACATAAACCAGACTGGGAAGTACAAACATCACAATGTCTTATGAGATGCTGAACTCTGTCTGAGGTTGTCAACGACCAATCTAAGCTGAGTGTATACGAGGCGCCTTATCATTTGCTTGTAAACCGCTTGGCAGTATGGATGGTATTGCAGGTCCAAGGCCAAGAAGGCCACCTAACAAAGAGGTTACCATTTGATATCTGAAGTTTGTAAAGCACCGATATAACATGAATCCGTGTCATTTTTTACATGAGGATATTATTTCCTTTAGCACCGGTCTACTTAGGGAGCAAGATGTGCATTACCATCAAGATGTCCTAACTGTAATTCCGGCCCGTCCTATCGTTCGAAGCACTTTGAAGGCATTGGGGTCTCGGAATGTAATTAGTTTAGAGTCTATGGTCCCATTTCAGGAGAGAGCATCGCATTACCTGCCTCTGTTGACTGTTGGCCCGTTGGTTCCTTTCGCGATCACAGGCAGCGGCTGGAGTTCCAGTTCAAGTCAACAGAGCTCACTGAGGGCGTTTGTTTAATTGACGTGCCTGGATCGAAGCGCCATTTCATTACATGAGGTTATTCCCAATAGCGAATAGTTTACCGGTAGGAATACGTTTCGCCAATAGTGAGTTAATATTCAAAGGGTTTTCGATGTTTGAAGAATTTACCTGTGGGAAACCACTTCCTAAATAGTGAGGTTCGATGTTCATAGTTTACTCGTTGGAATCACTTCCCTATCAGTGAGTTTCGATATTCAAATAGTTTGCCTATTAGAAGTCACTTCGTAGCGAGAAGTGTACGATCAACTGGTAAAATGGAAGGCATATGCACTACCATGCACACGTAACTAGTAATCCTTCAAGTTCGAGCTCAAAGGCTACTTTAAGGCAGGTTATCATATCGAAATCATTTCCTTTCGTCTTAAGCTCTGTACACACTGACAACATTTTGGGAAACATGTTGGCCAACATGTTGTCGAGGTGCGATGTTATCGAAAATTTGGCCCTGTATACACATGACAACATTTGACAACATGTTGGGCAACTTGTTATCGAATGTTTCTGAGAAAATGAGGATTTTGGAGGGAAATTCATAAACAATGGAAGATTCCAAGAGAAGAAGATGCATTGTCGGGGGCTCTGCCATAATTTTACGTATCCTGATTGAAAGACGGCAAAGAAGACGTAAAGATGAGAAAAGAGTGTGGACAAGACCATGGATATATATGAGAGACCAGCATGGGGCCTACCACTGTCTCCTGTCTACTGTCATCCCATAAACCGGCACAACTTTCCCATACTGCGATAAGTTGTTCCACTTCACTCAATAACCATTCCTTGCTGGAGGCTGCTATTTTGACTACATCACATGGCTTCAGGTAGATCATGTGATTTGTGGCCTATTTCTGATTGGATAAAACTCGACAACACTCGGCAACAAAATTGATTTTGTATTATTTCGACAACATTTGAGCAACATTTGGCCAACATGTTACCGAATGTTTCCGAATGTTTCCGAACTGTACACACTGCCAACATTTTCGATAACATCGCACCTGGACAACATGTTGGCCAACATGTTTCCCAAAATGTTGTCAGTGTGTACAGTGAGCTTTTGTTAACCGAAGGGCGATTTAGATAGCTGAGGTATTGATAGTCCTTTTGAGGGAGATTGGAAATTCTCCCTCAGTTCCCCCAGTTCCTGACGCTATTTCTTCCAGATTTTCATGTATGTGGAGTCTTTGCGTGGTCTTGTTGTCTTTGTATCATTATACAACGATATCCTAGCCTCATGAACCGCCTCATGAGAATCTCTGGTCTAATCCCATTAATACATACTGCAAAGCATGGTCGACTGTCATTCAGTCAACAAGAGGCACAAACCGCATGGTCCGCATGGCTTCTGGTATTATTCTGCCATCAGACGAAATGGTAAAATAACAGATAATCAACCACCATGATTTGCCTTATTATCAGCGGGCAAACCAGACGCATGGTAATCACGAATAATTCACCCCACAGGAACAGAGTCTGGCCGACAATAACAACGGGTTAATAACTGCCGTGATTTATAAGCTCTGACATTGCCATCATTTTCCTTCTTGTTGTGAATAGCTCCGGTTTCTCCCCGGAGCTCACCATCTGTTAACTGTCCCCTTGGGTACTTTCGCATCCGAAAGTTGAATTCGCCTTGCTTTTCTATTGTGGACTGAATTCTTAATGACCAGACTTATATTTCAGGAATAGGAATCATCGCTTTTATACACGTCTTCATCCGCCAAGTAAATTTATGGTGTCACCCAAGGACACTTGCCAGCAGGCTGCCATTAATTATGCAAGACACGACCAAATTTCTTCACTGATGTAGCTTTAACCTGTTGACTTGGAGTGCTTGTTGGTCAGTCATTTTGTGGCCTCCTCCAAAGGTGACTGTTATGGTTTTTTTTGATGATGAGTAATGACTGCGTCTTTTTCGAAGCGGATTGCATTAGACAAAATCCTATCGCGTCTAGATTTCATAACAAGAAACTCCTTTCGAAAATACTGCTTTTTGTAAAAGAATATTCAACAAAGAATTTGTAAGACAATATTTGACACTCTGATCTGGCAAGGTCTGGTTTGCTTTCCACCAAATGGTACTGAGGCTGACAATACTTATGGTTTGCATTGGCCAAGCTCATTTGTATACCAATCGGTAGGAAGGCAATCAAAGAAAAATCAATCCTTACTCTGCAGCCACTTATTTGCCCGGGGTGTCATCTTATATCATGGACATCTGACCAGATCAGATCCAATCGCCCGTCTCTGAAGATCAAGGGAAGGAATTGTTCACCAATCGTGAAAATGGTGTAATTATCTGCGGCAAAGCCTTCAGATCATCTTGCGGCGCTTTGGCCAATTTGTGGGAGTCGCTGGCTTTTGTCAAATTGACCAGACAACACGAAGAATTTGAATGTTGATGCGGTAGTAGTAGCTCTTTTGGGCGAGTGGTCATGCATGAAAGAAAAGAGAGGTTCTGCAAGTCAATCGTGCAAAGAATTTCAAGTTTATTGTTTCAAATATCGACTGAAAAAAGCCCGCTCCTCATAAGATTGTTGTTTCCTATTTTATGTCTATTTCCTGATTATATTCTATACGTCACCAGAGTCTCTCAAATAATTTATCAAGGGTATGTTTACCTTTTACTTGA
Source organism: Lineus longissimus (assembly GCF_910592395.1). NCBI lineage: Eukaryota > Metazoa > Nemertea > Pilidiophora > Heteronemertea > Lineidae > Lineus > Lineus longissimus. Next base: position 7,652,077 of record NC_088309.1, read on the forward strand.
CCAAGTAAATACATTTTGCCAACACGAATTCATTACTCAGCATCCCGAAACCAGGTAGCTTGCTCGAGAGGAAAGAAACGATAATAAAAATCTCTGTGTAATAATGCACCATAGGTAACGATTCATCATCACTCGTAGCAGAACTCCAACCCAGTCCCCGTCAACTTCTCCTGGATAAGTCTATCGAATGTTTCATTCTGTGCAACGGTAAAATGATTCTTCCAATCACCGATGATCCCTTTTCTCATAAATTGACCTACACTCATATCCATGGCATCTGAAGATTGGTAATTTGTTTTAGGATTCTTCTTCATCGTATCAAATCTTGTTGCTTGGGTGATTTTGTCTATAGTTTCCTCAGACATGCCATCTTTCCCACAGAATTCCGCTATTCTTGCGATCTCTTGCTCAGGATTCCGGACCAAATCTTCAAACCGCGTGATCAAGACGTTAGGAAGGTGTCGCAGGCTCCACCACCCAGAGAAGTGATCAAGCATGTTGCCAAATAACATATTATCAAAATCTGCCATTGCCATGTCAAAGAACTGGTTCCAGGTGCCGGGAAAGTTTCCTAATCCTTTGTTAATTCTGTAGAAATAAAACAAGGATACCAACGTATCTTTTGGATTTCGCATGACGTACACAACCCTGGTCTTCTGTGACAAAACTGCATTCTCCATTACCTCAACATTAGAGTGGACCTTGAAAGTACGAGGGTGCTCCATTTTGCTCAGTTTTTCGGCGAGACAGTTTTCATCAGCAGTAAGTGCTTCTAGAAATGGTACCCGCTTGGTGATGAGCTCGTTCCCAGCCTTGTCGGTATCACCGTCATGCCGTACCAAGTACACCATTTCTTGCGTGAGGGTGGTTCCTAAAATGAGAATAGAATTAGGGTTGCCGATACTGTTTCTTTGAACACTATGGTTAAAAGCCAAGAATCTAACTTGTCAGTGAAGAACTGGCTATCATGCACCGTCGGTATCGGAAATTGACGGTAGGTGACAGAATGCTGTCGGCGTGGCGCAGTGCCCAAGCAAATCGCTGGTGAGACCTGCCCTTTCAAGTATATGACAGGAAAGCGAAATCTAAAGCGTTTAGTCCTTACCTGATTTTGGATAAGACGCCACAATCATATCGTCGGGGGCATATTCCAGGCTCTCGACTTTCTTCATTTGCCATTCGTACATACATTTCTCCAGAAGCATCCCCTTATACTTGTGCCCTTCTGGAATCCGATAGGATAAGGGGTCGAAACTAGCATTTTCCATTGTTCAATGTCTGGTTGTACAAATCAGCTCGGTGTTATGTCTTCGGTGTTATGTCTTTGCAGAGCTTACGAAGACAAAAACCCGACACCAATCGAATTTAATATGCTTGTATTATCCCGGCCATGCTATCTTATCAAAAACAGATATATTCCCCTTGTCCCTAATCAATTTGTGACAGTAAGTAGGTTTCTGGGCTTAACCCTCACGTCATCAGTCATCAGTCATGACAAGTTTATAGTAAAGCATATGGGACATACATGTACTTTCTTGTGAAGGAAAGTAAAATAACACCAAGTGTACCAGTCCTGATTAAGTTGGATTAAGTTGCTTGTTGGTCAGTCATTTTGTGGCCTCCTCCAAAAGTGACTGTTATGTTTTTTGAATGGCTTGATGATGAGTAATGACTGCGTCTTTTTCGAAGCGGATTGCATTGGACAAAATCCTATCGCGTTTAGTTTTCATAACAAGAAACTCCTTTCGAAATTACTGCTTTTTGTAAAAGAATATTCAACAAAGAATTTGTGAGACAATATTTGACACTCTGATCTGGCAAGATGTGGTTTGCTTTCCACCAAATGGTACTGAGGCTGACAATACTTATGGTTTGCATTGGCCAAGCTCATTTGTATACCAATCGGTAGGAAGGCAATCAAAGAAAAATCAATCCTTACTCTGCAGCCACTTATTTGCCCGGGGTGTCATCTTATATCATGGACATCTGACCAGATCAGATCCAATCGCCCGTCTCTGAAGATCAAGGGAAGGAATTGTTCACCAATCGTGAAAATGGTGTAATTATCTGCGGCAAAGCCTTCAGATCATCTTGCGGCGCTTTGGCCAATTTGTGGGAGTCGCTGGCTTTTGTCAAATTGACCAGACAACACGAAGAATTTGAATGTTGATGCGGTAGTAGTAGCTCTTTTGGGCGAGTGGTCATGCATGAAAGAAGAGAGAGGTTCTGCAAGTCAATCGTGCAAAGAATTTCAAGTTTATTGTTTCAAATATCGACTGAAAAAAGCCCGCTCCTCATAAGATTGTGGTTTCCTATTTTACGTCTATTTCCTGATTATATTCTATACGTCACCAGAGTCTCTCAAATAAATTATCAAGGGTATGTTTACCTTTTACTTGACCAAGTAAATACATTTTGCCAACACGAATTCATTACTCAGCATCCCGAAACCAGGTAGCTTGCTCGAGAGGAAAGAAACGATAATAAAAATCTCTGTGTAATAATGCACCATAGGTAACGATTCATCATCACTCGTAGCAGAACTCCAACCCAGTCCCCGTCAACTTCTCCTGGATAAGTCTATCGAATGTTTCATTCTGTGCAATGGTAAAATGATTCTTCCAATCACCGATGATCCCTTTTCTCATAAATTGACCTACACTCATATCCATGGCATCTGAAGATTGGTAATTTGTTTTAGGATTCTTCTTCATCGTATCAAATCTTGTTGCTTGGGTGATTTTGTCTATAGTTTCCTCAGACATGCCATCTTTCCCACAGAATTCCGCTATTCTTGCGATCTCTTGCTCAGGATTCCGTACCAAATCTTCAAACCGCGTGATCAAGACGTTAGGAAGGTGTCGCAGGCTCCACCACCCAGAGAAGTGATCAAGCATGTTGCCAAATAACATATTATCAAAATCTGCCATTGCCATGTCAAAGAACTGGTTCCAGGTGCCGGGAAAGTTTCCTAATCCTTTGTTAATTCTGTAGAAATAAAACAAGGATACCAACGTATCTTTTGGATTTCGCATGACGTACACAACCCTGGTCTTCTGTGACAAAACTGCATTCTCCATTACCTCAACATTAGAGTGGACCTTGAAAGTACGAGGGTGCTCCATTTTGCTCAGTTTTTCGGCGAGACAGTTTTCATCAGCAGTAAGTGCTTCTAGAAATGGTACCCGCTTGGTGATGAGCTCGTTCCCAGCCTTGTCGGTATCACCGTCATGCCGTACCAAGTACACCATTTCTTGCGTGAGGGTGGTTCCTAAAATGAGAATAGAATTAGGGTTGCCGATACTGTTTCTTTGAACACTATGGTTAAAAGCCAAGAATCTAACTTGTCAGTGAAGAACTGGCTATCATGCACCGTCGGTATCGGAAATTGACGGTAGGTGACAGAATGCTGTCGGCGTGGCGCAGTGCCCAAGCAAATCGCTGGTGAGACCTGCCCTTTCAAGTATATGATAGGAAAACGAAATCTAAAGCGTTTAGTCCTTACCTGATTTTGGATAAGACGCCACAATCATATCGTCGGGGGCATATTCCAGGCTCTCGACTTTCTTCATTTGCCATTCGTACATACGTTTCTCCAGAACCATCCCCTTATACTTGTGCCCTTCTGGAATCCGATAGGATAAGGGGTCGAAACTAGCATTTTCCATTGTTCAATGTCTGGTTGTACAAATCAGCTCGGTGTTATGTCTTCGGTGTTATGTCTTTGCAGAGCTTACGAAGACAAAAACCCGACACCAATCGAATTTAATATGCTTGTATTATCCCGGCCATGCTATCTTATCAAAAACAGATATATTCCCTAATCAATTTGTGACAGTAAGTAGGTTTCTGGGCTTAACCCTCACGTCATCAGTCATCAGTCATGACAAGTTTATAGTAAAGCATATGGGACATACATGTACTTTCTTGTGAAGGAAAGTAAAATATCACCAAGTGTACCAGTCCTGATTAAGTTGGATTAAGTTGCTTGTTGGTCAGTCATTTTGTGGCCTCCTCCAAAAGTGACTGTTATGTTTTTTGAATGGCTTGATGATGAGTAATGACTGCGTCTTTTTCGAAGCGGATTGCATTGGACAAAATCCTATCGCGTTTAGTTTTCATAACAAGAAACTCCTTTCGAAAATACTGCTTTTTGTAAAAGAATATTCAACAAAGAATTTGTAAGACAATATTTGACACTCTGATCTGGCAAGATGTGGTTTGCTTTCCACCAAATGGTACTGAGACTGACAATACTTACGATTTGCATTGGCCAAGCTCATTTGTATACCAATCGGTAGGAAGGCAATCAAAGAAAAATCAATCCTTACTCTGCAGCCACTTATTTGCCCGGGGTGTCATCTCATATCATGGACATCTGACCAGATCAGATCCAATCGCCCGTCTCTGAAGATCAAGGGAAGGAATTGTTCACCAATCGTGAAAATGGTGTAATTATCTGTGGCAAAGCCTTCAGATCATCTTGCGGCGCTTTGGCCAAGTTGGAGTCGCTGGCTTTTGTCAAATTGACCAGACAACACGAAGAATTTGAATGTTGATGCGGTAGTAGTAGCTCTTTTGGGCGAGTGGTCATGCATGAAAGAAAAGAGAGGTTCTGCAAGTCAATCGTGCAAAGAATTTCAAGTTTATTGTTTCAAATATCGACTGAAAAAAGCCCGCTCCTCATAAGATTGTGGTTTCCTATTTTTAGGTCTATTTCGTGATTATATTCTATACGTCACCAGAGTCTCTCAAAAAAATTATCAAGGGTATGTTTACCTTTTACTTGACCAAGTAAATACATTTTGCCAACACGAATTCATTACTCAGCATCCCGAAACCAGGTAGCTTGCTCGAGAGGAAAGAAACGATAATAAAAATCTCTGTGTAATAATGCACCATAGTTTACGATTCATCATCACTCGTAGCAGAACTCCAACCCAGTCCCCGTCAACTTCTCCTGGATAAGTCTATCGAATGTTTCATTCTGTGCAATGGTAAAATGATTCTTCCAATCACCGATGATCCCTTTTCTCATAAATTGACTTGCACTCATATCCATGCCATCTGAAGATTGGTAATTTGTTTTAGGATTCTTCTTCATCGTATCAAATCTTGTTGCTTGGGTGATTTTGTCTATAGTTTCCTCAGACATGCCATCTTTCCCACAGAATTCCGCTATTCTTGCGATCTCTTGCTCAGGATTCCGTACCAAATCTTCAAACCGCGTGATCAATACATTAGGAAGGTGTCGTAGGCTCCACCACCCAGAGAAGTGATCAAGCATGTTGCCAAATAACAAATTATCAAAATGTGCCATTGCCATGTCAAAGAACTGGTTCCAGGTGCCGGGAAAGTTACCTAGTCCTTTGCTAATTTTGTAGAAATAAAACAAGGACACCAGCGTATCCTTTGGATTTCGCATGACGTACACAACCCTGGTCTTCTGTGACAAAACTGCATTCTCCATTACCTCAATATTAGAGTGGACCTTGAATGTACGAGGGTGCTCCATTTTGCTCAGACTTTCGGCGAGACAGTTTTCATCAGCAGTAAGTACTTCTAGAAATGGTACCCGCTTGGTGATGAGCTCGTTCCCAGCCTTGTCGGTATCACCGTCATGCCGTACCAAGTACACAATTTCTTGCGTGAGGGTGGTTCCTAAAGTGTGAATAGAATTAAGTTGCTGTTTTTTTTAACACTATGGTTAAAAGCCAAGAATCTAACTTGTCATTGTGAAGAACTGGCTATCATGCACCGTCGGTATCGGAAATTGACGGTAGGTGACAGAATGCTGTCGGCGTGGCGCAGTGCCCAAGCAAATCGTTGGGGAGACCTGCCCTTTCAAGTACATGATAGGAAAGCGAAATCTAAAGCGTTTAGTCCTTACCTGATTTTGGATAAGACGCCACAATCATATCGTCGGGGGCATATTCCAGGCTCTCGACTTTCTTCATTTGCCATTCGTACATAAATTTCTCCAGAGCCATCCCCTTATACCTGTGCCCTTCTGGAATCCGATAGGATAAGGGGTCGAAACTAGCATCTTCCATTGTTCAATATCTGGTTGTACAAATCAGCTCGGTGTTATGTCTTTGCAGAGCTTACGAAGACCAGGGCACTTGCAATATGGTTTTCGTACAATACAAAAAACTCCGATACCAATCGAATTTTATATGCTTTTCTTTTCCCGGCCATGCTATCTTATCAAAAAACAGATATATTCCTCTTGTCCCTAATCAATTTGTGACAGTAAGTAGGTTTCTGGGCCTAACCCTCACGTCATCAGTCATCAGTCATGACAGGTTTATAGTAAAGCACATGGGACATACATGTACTTTCTTGTAAAGGAAAGTAAAAAAACACCAAGTGCACCAGTCCTGATTAAGTTGGAAGAAATTGGGTAAACGCCAACGCCAATGCTCATGATCATGATGACAAACAATGGGACAGGCGGCAGGCGTTCGCGTTGGCGTTTTGGGGGATTTGCGAAAACTCACTATTAGAAGCTCGATATGTACCAGATCTACTTTTACAATCCTGAACACCACATGTACGTACATGTACACCAAGGGCACCGAACTAAGGGCAATCTATCACACACCCGCGGCTGCTTCTATTGGCTGATTTGGTTATTAGCACACACAAGTGGCTCAGTCAATATTGGTCCATACCACCTATCGACTGCTCTTACCAAGAACATGACTCTTAAAACCATTTTGTCACTCACTCATCACATTCTAAGCCCACGGTAAATAGGCAGCCGTTCCGTATATTCTGCCGACAATTGGCCATAAACATTATGGAATGGTCTATGAAGAATCGGACTATTACGTAAATCATTCTGTATTGCTCGTTGGTCACCTTGGATGCGATTGCCTGTAATGTCAACGTTCCAGAGGTAGGGGGATTCGTTGGCCGTACTCTTCCCCAAGTGACACCATTTCCTGTTTCGGTTTGTTACTTATATTGAATAAAAAAACAAGTACCTCTGAACCAGATATTCATGCTTTATCGAAGTTACCAAAGTTACTCTTCAAACCATTTTGTCACTCCCTCGTACAATTGGTTCTCGGCCGCCGATGCACTGACGAGGCCAAGAGACTGGCGAGGTCACGTCGTAAAATCATACCTAGAGTGGTGAACCTCGTCACAAAACCATTGTCTCAAACTTCTGTTTCCAGGACTCTCTTCTTACTTTATCAGACTGGAGTATGAGAGAATTGCAGCAGGTCTTACGGAGGTCGTATATTTGTACTGAGACATTTTCATTTACATGATGTTGCTATCCTACGCATCACTTCAGAAGAATGAGAAAAAAGTCTAAGTTACATGTCTATCAAAGAATGAGTTACAAAGCATGTTCTGTTCAATGATTCACCTTGCCACCACATTAAAAAGTTTGCGAAGTTTAACTTCCTGTGTTTAAACCGTTCTCTATCTATTCTGAATTGGTCGTCTTTGTTAACTGATCCCCTTATTGAACTTTAAAGTTACATGTGGCCATAAGCATTCACATGATTGTTACATTACTCATTTACGGCTAGAAGAAGGCGGGTCAATCGATGACAATCAATTTATAATTGAACGAGTGTTTAGATCTCAAGCTTGGCCTTCAGCGTAATATCGAGAGTCAGCTAAGTGACATTTTACTACAATAATACATCATAGCTCGAAGGTAGATATATTAATCAATATCACTGGGCGATGACCTCCATACGATGATCTCCGTGTAAACTCGGTCTACCAATGACTGATATTATTAAAAGTTAGTCAATATCTTAAAATTCCATTTTTTCTTTGCTGTTACAATAATATGCAACCGACATTAATGTAGAATACATGTATATGCCTTTGTGCGAGTCCAGAATGCTTCCTTGTTGTCAGTGATATAGAATTTCACCATAATCCACCCAAATCAGGGCTGATATTGCATGTATGTATGTTGTGTTATCATGCATGCACGTGTTCATCAGTTGGCTTATATATTCTTAGGCATTTTGTACGCAAGCTGTATTACCTTCATCATTCCTCTGATGAACTAGCTGACAACTAGATGATCACTAAATCACAATGCCAATGCACTTTGATACAAAGGCGCCTTCACACCAAAAATAGTCCCCACGTGATATATAGCCGCAATGAAGACAACCTGTATGGTTCCTGAAAGATGGAGTATCATAGCGATCGAACTTGATTTATTTGTTGACAATTTGCAGACAGGGAATTTTACGGTAATGTAGCCAACCGAATGTCGCGTGGGTGTTGGAATACCCGTTCAGTCCCATAGGGCTCGTAATGTCCTCGGTGTCAGTCGGAATGCTATGAATGATTCAGCATGAGATGAACAGCAAGAGAAGGCAGAGCGGAGGTGATGTCTCTTTCTAGAGATGGGGTATTAGGCCACAGAAAATTAGTGTTCTGTTTCTGGTTTCATGGTCGAATGAAAAAAGATGCGAGCACGCAGTTAGTTTTATTTTATTTCTAAGACAATTGCTTTCCACAGCAATCCGATTGAATCGCTGATAGCTTCTTTTCGTTTTCTTTCATGGCAGCGCATGGGTTTGGGCTGACTGTCTGGCCTCCTTTAGCCATGTGGACAACCCGTCTAGAAGAGGAAACTCCGAAATTAAAACCAGGTAGTCTGGGCTCGTTGATCGTAGTGTCGCCCTATAAAAAGGGCCAGACTTTGGATTGCATGAGAAAACCTTTACTTTCAAATTGTTATCTCTAAATGACTGCTGCTGGTAAAAAGGCATGGTGTATATCCTACTTTTGAATGTAACTAGCTTTATATTTTTATCTATTTAGAGTTCTCGTACAACCAGGATGATATTAAATAAACACACGCAAGAAACAATATGAATACAGTCGGTGGTGCCTTGACAAACTTGCATCTTTATTTCTTTCATGTTTAAACAAAAGTTGCAGGTAACTTGTATACTTTCGCCCACTACAATTCCACGTCTCAAGCACGAAACGCTTTCAGCAGGTATAACTGCCAGAGGCATGTTATAGCAGTATTTGATTCAGTAAAAAATATCATTTCGAGCTGTTCGTAATTTTGATACGAAAATATATATCATAGTCCATAATTTCAAAGCGTCAGATTTTACAAAAGAATTTTGCGGGAGTCCGCCACTGGTGAGCTTAACCGCTAGTCTACCAGAACAGCTCAGCATTTGAGGTTCTGGGAGGGGATAAGTTCGATCATGATTTCTGTTGTCGAATGCTGGACTGATTAGCCGAAGGGGGTCACAATCGTCCGTCAGAATAAGAAAATAAACCTAAAATATTACAGAAATATGGCAATACCTTTTTCTTTCTGAAGAGGCGGAGAAATATTGTTCAACACAAAAGCAGATTTGCGATATACATGTATTTGTTAATAAGATGAAATTGAATAAGATAAAAATAAGTCATAAAGTTTTTATCAAATCAGAACAACCTCCCTAGTACCAACCTCAACAAGGCAATTGACCCGCGGCTCATAACCTAATGTACATTTAGATTGAGTGCTTCAGCAAGCTCTCAAACCGCTCTCCTCTAATACCGCCGGGACCAATATTGAGGCGCTCAGATTGATCTCACAGAAATCTATATGATTGTATATTAACGTTTCGAGCGGCGAGCAATCTCAAACCCTTGTCGAAGGATTATAATCAGCGATCTTTCACGTTTATCTCGATAAATCTCCCCAGACAGTCCTGTAATTTTCTCAAATAACGTGTTATCCGTTGGCGTATCAGTTGCATCAATGCTGCTCACTTGGACGTGGAATGGTTCCCAGGGGTCAATAAGCAAAGGTGATATGTTTCATTGTGACCAGGGATTTAGCGCCTTCTTGGCGTAAACTCAAATATCAAAAACATCAACACATTTCTGAATCAATGTACACGTACCGTACAATTATTTGTATCAGCGATTCTTTTGATGAGAGGGTCTTGTAGAAGCATCGATTAGATTAAAGGCCGCCTGGGCAGTGAACCACATGGTACTATGACAAATGTAATCGTCTCTATAACTGTAACGGAAATTAATGTTCAAGTCTCTGTAATTGATTTTTAACCTCGTTTTATGTCCTATTGAGGACCCGGATTGAGGAGCCGGATTGAGGACACCAAGCAACGTATTTGATTTATACGTGTTAAGGGTGTGTATACACAGAGATTGCGGCATGCACTACATGCACTGGATGACTTTTGCAAACGTAATCTTTTCATTAAAATTTGATGTATGCACCAGGGTCCAGTTGTTCAGTCAGCGTTATCTCCTTCAGTAAATTTCATTTACAAGCGTTTGAACTCAAGGCCAGCATTACTGCAAACCCCGATTGAGCGACTGGGTGCAGAAGAAGTCAATAAAAGCGAAAAATAAAATAAAAACTTTTTAGTCCACTTTTATTTAAGATGGTAATTTTTTAATGGCGACTGAAATCTGCCATCACTGTAGAAATATCAGTTTGAAAAAAAATACCGGGTAAAATGAATGGTTTGAACTGAATGGACAGCGCATTTCCAAGGATGAGTTCTTGATGATAACTGGTCAAGCTAATTCCCTTGGCCATCGTACATCTGGTTGATCTGGACGGTTACAGTTGATAGGACTATTGACAACAAAAGGTAAATTATTATTCATTGCCACTCAGCGGTAGAGATAATATCGGTATACTGCGTCTTTATTGCCAGTCCATACCAAATGGTCCAACGTTCGGAATGTAGTATGAGCATGCAAACGACTCTGAGTATAGATAGACCTCATTACAATGCCAAATTATCCATCATGTCTATCACTGTTGCCATAACATGTCCTCATAAAGATAAGCGTTGTCTTATAGATACATGTAGTAGCTATTATGGTTTGTCGGTCATCACGACAGCATCATCCTTACCGGTTAAAAAAGTACACTTTTCGCCATTTCTCTCAGAAACATCCAGTACTGTCGGTACTATAGCACCAGTTTCAAATCACATTTCACTGTTCAATTAGAGGTATTTTGAAATAGATATCGCTACCTAACAAATCGTTCGTGTTTATCCCCACCGGCGGTGTTTCATGAGACATACCTCCAGTTCGGTATCGTTGCTTCGTGCGGTAAACAATAATCAAGGTGCATTTACCGCGTAGAGTAAAAAAAGAAAAAAAAGTAAAATTCGATTTAAATGTGTGTCGTATTACTCATCATCAAATTCCTCCATATATATGTAGTGCTTAATCAGTAGATCATTGCGTGCAAGCTGCCTGATATCGATTTTATAAACCTGGTTATTATTGATCAGATGTGCTACACCCAGACTCCCAGAGGTGTGCTACATTTGAGAGGAAAATGAAAAAAGGGTCTATCAGATTTATTGGATGCGATGATTATATTGAAAATCAATAAATTGCAATCGTTGAGCTCCATTTGTTAGGCTACTTAATAATTATTAAAATCTAATAAAAAAAACCCAGATTGATTTATTCGCGTTTTGTTCCAATCGTTATATAATAGCTGGGTGATCTTTGGTGATTTTATCATTCTTTAGATGGAATGAAGAGGATATAACCTATCATCACCTTTAAGATTCCACTATCCAATGTGTGTCGCTCTCAGCGGTAATCAGGTAAATCCAAGTTAAGATTCCACTATCCAATGTGTGTCGCTCTTAGCGGTAAATCTCTGATCTCAGCCTATGTCATATGCACAGACATATTTCTCCATTTATTCATTGGAGCGTTTCCCAGCAGGTTCGATACTCAATCACTAAACCAATTTGTTCGTTTTTACATGAAGTGACAGCTCTGCAATGGCTTCATCAATCAAATGTCGATCCTCGTGATATTTTCTTCTGTGTAGCGCACAAGAAGGTAGGATCAATGAACGCACTAGTAGGCGGCAGTTACTAATTCAAAAGTTCAAGGTAGTGCAAACAGTAGTGGGTATAGCCCTATCTTTTATCCTTTTCTTCAGACAAGCACACTCTCAAATTAAGTAGTAAAAATAAATATTTATTGGTATTAAGTATTTATTCGTTGTTTTTTTTAACTATTTCAAAGTTTTTTAAACAATAAATAGTTACTTTGACTACTTAAATGGTTATTTTGGTGCTACTGCTCATGCGAAAGAAGCTTTACTTTGCTCAGTGCGATCATAACCTTTACCGCAAAGCGTTGACAAAACAGAAAGCAAATCGTGCATATGCTGAAGGTTCGATTATAACTGAATGCAGTATGTCGAAAGTGCGTTTCATGTTAATTTAGGAAGACGATGAGAAAACGGCTCAGAAGTCGTCATCTGCAGCGATCGTTGCGTGTCTCCTGGCAATATATTTGCCAAATCTGTCTTGCATGCATTAACTGAAGGCAATTTTAGCGTAGCCTGCACAACTCAATCAAGGAACATTCGATTAAGTTATTCAAAAACAAGTTTCTGTTCAGCAGATATCTTCACTGACTATTCGATTAGCGACTATAAGATAGTGTTGCCTATGCGGTAGGGATCTGATTTAGAAACAGGAATATATACCGTCTGTAATTTCACCGTTGATTTCAACGATGAATTCTCAATTTCCCAATTTTTGTGTCACACCAGTTGACAATCGAGGTTTAGCGAGAAATTGTACATTTTTTATGTGTGTAAAATGATGTACATTCGACTACGTGTCGGCACAGCTAGCTATTTCCGTGAAACTCTCCGATCTGGCTACGCCGCGGTGTCTCCATGCCTTAGTCGGGGGCCGGGAGTTTCGCGGCGGTTGTCGCCCGGATTGGCGACAAATCACCTCTTGGAGATCCTTGCTTGACGAGGGAGTTTTCGCAGCCACCCCCTCCCGAAACGTCAGCGCGAAAGCCTATCCTGTTGTTCGACTTAGTTATCAGGAGGTCGAACAATGGGATCTGGGTTCATGTTGGCGTTTCAGGGGATTTGCGAAAACTCCCTTTTGTTAGAATCATCCCTGAACATTCGAAATGCTATCTATAATGGAAATCATTGAATGTAATCATTGGTGACGACTTCATCTGATTGGCTAAGAACAGCTGAAACCTTTCATCGACCTCGTCCCTAATTCCCTTCTCTGTGAATAGGATATTGAGTGGAGACTAATATGCAGTAAAACCAATCAGACGTGATCAATGGAGGTTGACATATCAGCGAATATGATTATGACGAATCGATTGTTTTCAATGTCTTCCATTGATTTTGGGACCACAGGGGAGAGAAGTAGTTAGGGCTGCATATAAATGTAGCATTAGATGATTTTCTTTAGTTGGCGTCATTACCTTATGGAATGGTTCTATGCAACAGCGTCCATATGCGATATGTGTTTTTCTTGGCAGGAAGGGAAATATGTTATTTATCATCAGTTGTCATTGGTCGCTTTATTGTCTCTTTAATACATCGATAGCCAATAAACCGATGGCCACAATCAATGGCGAACACCAATAAAAAAACCTTTTATTTCTTTACAAAACTCAATTTATCGTTATCAGATAATTGTATGTGTTTATCCAATGCACAGTAGTGTCACGCCATGGAATCTTATTCTAATGGTGAGATGCAATGATAAACCTTTATAAAAGCAAAACTCGGAGACGAAATTTGAATATGAATATCATGTCTTATCAGCAGAGATTTAATTCTCAACAATATTATTTTACTGAAAGGCTGAATATCGCCTCGGCCTTCATCTTTGGTAATTTGACATTAAAGGAGTTAAATATGTCAAGATATATTTCAAATGATGTATAAACCGCGCAGATGATTGTAATGCGTCAAATTCTTATTGATGCATAAAATGGGGGCTACGTGAGTAGGTTGCTACATATCCTACAGATAAAAAGTGTACACTTTTTGTGTTCATGGCCAAGCCAGGCCGAGCCGTAAAACCATGGTCATCTTTCAAGTCATTTTCTTTGGTTCTTCAAGTTATCCTTTAAGACTACTGCCTGGAGCTGATATTGCATCATCTAACTGATCCTTCTATTTGGATGTAGAGGTATACATACCCTCCTACATGTACCTTGCGCGTTCTCCCATCGCGGTTAGCCATAAATTGCTCAGCCATTTCCGTCCGATACTTTCGCCAGTCGTATCACTGTTTTTTTAAGACTGCTGTTCATTGGAGCTTATTCAGCTGGCTATCTCAGTTCTACATCCTTGGCAAGACATACCATCAGCTGACAACATGCTTCTACCATGTTCAGCAATGAAAAAACCATTACGCCATCCGCTCCTTTTTTCATTTCTTTAGCCGGTACGCAAGTCTCAACATGCTTTTAAAGACTGCTGTTGTCCGTATGTATAGCTATAGATTTCAATTTCTATCTATATGCAAAGATGTATCACAATGCTTTAATCATGTTTAGCCATTGCGTGCAGTCTTTACTATTTTTTACTGATTGTAGCCGTGTCTATAGCAGGGCCAAACTTGCAATCGCTTAACCATGCCGGCGATCGCTCATACAGATTTAGCGTACTTCTTTTTGCAGGTATGTCCTCCTGTACCTTCGCATGCTTCCATCACGTTGAGCCATAGAATGCCATTTTTCACCGCTTCTTTCGCCAGTCTCAATACACTCTTTTTTAAAAGACCGTTCGTTCCTGATTGGTGACATGTCTTCTCCAATGAACATCGCCGGCGGCTCCGGGTCAATCAATGCCCCGTGGCATCACTCTCGTGTCATCCTTTGCGTAGATTGTTTTACATGTGGCAAAGAAGCGTTATCTGTATCGTAAATGAATTGGAAGCATTTTTAAACTACTGATTGATTTTGCTGTGTGTTTTATCGTTTCAGATGGTGAAAGACGTTAACAAAAGCATTGCGGCCTTCAAGGTGATGTTGCAGAATATAGGAACGGGGGAGCATGACACGCCAGAACACAGAGAAGACATTCGGAAGGTGCGACGGAAAGCTCTCGATTTCTGCCGGAAAGCCAAGACGAGAATGCTACCTGCTGTCCGCAAGTATGACTCTTTAATGAGGTTTCAGCCCTTCTTGTATCATTTTCTTACCAATAGATGTATGTCGCTTTGTGGTGCATTATACGGGTCGAGGGTATGGCCTATACATGTACTTAAAAATCGTAAGATTACAAACCATTTTAGAAAGATTACGAAGCTTTTAGGAAACGATTTCAAGCCATTTCGTTTTAAAGCTAAGATGCAGCAAAAAAAACTGACAGTTATTAACATCTTCATCACGAAACCTACCGTATCAAAAATATTAGTATGATATTTGTCCTGAAGGGATCACCCTTTCTCTCCATCACATACGCCGAAGCTTGCACAATTCTTCACTGGCAGTAAGTGCAGGCCCCTGATAAACATTCATGATGTTCGCATATACGAACTTGGAGTACATGTATGCAATGCCAAATCGTGTTATGGCACAAATTGCTCAGCGTTTACGCAATGCACAAGAAAGCAAAAGAGTCAATCGATGTCCTACGAAGTTTCAGGGTAAGATCTGCCCTTAATGATATCTGATACGCATGGAAATGTAACATCTGTTCCCTATATTGGCTGAGGGCATCCCCGAAGAAGCACTTCTGTTGATGGAATATTTTCTTGCCATCTGTACGAGGTAGGTTCGAAATAGTCTACACAGAACAGCATTGTCGAACTTTATTTTCAGTACGTATTTTTAGTGGCCATTATACATTTGGAAATCGAAGTTCAATTTTCAGATTTTTGAACGAACAGAGAAAGACTTTATTGGTACCGGGTAATATTAAACCTTTCTGAAACATGAAGGGACTAAACTCGAAGCTCAGCAAAAAGATTTTGTACCATACACTTTAATCGCATATCGCAAGTATTTTGTATACTAAGATTATAAGTCCCATCTCATTCTCATTCTGATATGGCTCTTAATCTCAACCGACGAACATCGCTCCATGGTGATTCATGGTGATCAGATTGCAGTTACTGTAACGCAGCCATGACATCTCACAGCTCGCCCAATATCAAGCAACCTAATATGGTTTAGTTACAAGTAATTGAACTTCAGTGTCCTGTCTGTCAAACTAATTGAAATGCAGGAGAAGTGGACCGGCCTGCAGATTGCTTGGTTGACGGCGGATGGCTGATGGTCGGATTAAGATGCGGAAGACAAGCTGAGAGCTATGTGGAGGCATACAGTAGATGGTTTAGATTATACTGGGTGACTTTAAAGACCACCTTAATGTAACCAAATGAGACACATATCATATCACCAGAGAGTGCTTATCACGAACTCCTAAACTAGCACGATCTTATTTCATCAAGGGGATGAGTTCTCCGTTCCAATTGTACGCCAGCAAAATACATTGGGAATGTCAACCTCATTCCTGTCTGCTTGTCGTCAGCTTGAAACTTCCTCGCCGAAACTTCCGAACAGGTGTTCGCGTCGGCGGGGGGGGGGGGATTTGCGAAAATTGTCGCTGTTTCCTTCGATGGTCCGAAACACCCGCTACAACATGGCCTTAGGTTTAAACCTGATCCGTTTGACTGTTGATACCATGCACAGTGCTACTCTCGAATGGTACCCGAGCGCGTATTGACTTCCATATTGTCAACGTCAATGAGCAGAAAGCGGCGCCCTACTTGGTGTTAGGCGCATAGTATCAATACCATCTGGTCATGACAGCCCTTTCCCATACAACCATTAGCTAAGGTACTTAGTCAATCGACGCGACTGTCTCAAGTTTTTAAGAGGGATATACATGCGCTCTCCGTTAGTTTAAGACTTTCGCTTTTTCCGCTAATTGCAAAC
Organism: Lineus longissimus; assembly: GCF_910592395.1. NCBI lineage: Eukaryota > Metazoa > Nemertea > Pilidiophora > Heteronemertea > Lineidae > Lineus > Lineus longissimus. The sequence continues at coordinate 7,668,811 of NC_088309.1, forward strand.
TAGTGACACCCAGCACGTACCAAAGCTATTCGCCATCTCTAAGACTAGCTGGCTCATGCGCTGAAAGATTTGAGATAAAAACAGATACTCTGGTTGCCATTGGCAAAATACAGTCCCCGAAAAATTGTTCTTTTTAATTTCTCAAGGAGGAATCACCTTGCTATATATCACGCCACGACGGTCAAACTAATATTGTCAATTGGAAGTCGACTCCCCCGAGATATTTTTCAGGCACTCTAATGTTCTACTGGAATGCAGTTTTTGCTCATTAACAAATAAAGTGCTGTCCTCGAGCAAATTTGAATTATCTGTTGTTTTTTTTAATCGGAGGATTAAAATTTTTTTGTGATGAAACGTGAGCTTGCAAGTATTTAGTGATGGTATTCTAAACGCCTTTACAGGAGGCCGCCGCCGCTGGGGAAATGTATGTTGGAATGCGTTGGACGTTCCGTGGATACATCATATATCTCTGTCATCTGTTCATAGCACACCCAGGACACCCTATCAACCCCCTAGCGTGACATCATAAACACATTCGCAGGTCGTTCCATAATATATGTTCCTCTATGTGAAGATGGATCAACGCTTTCGCCGGCGCTGTAAGCTAATATCCAAGGTATATTCTCTGGAATCACACATTTTTTTCTTATACTACTGTAGCGTTCTCAGTTTCTCACTACAACACAAACCACCATTGCGTTGAAGCATCTAAGCTCCAAGGCTGCAGAGCGGTTCATCCTTAGGGCGATAAGCATTGGCTAACTAATTGTCACGCACAAATGGTGCTTTAGTTGGGCAGCGAACAGAATGCTAATTATCACACACGATGGCGTGCCTGTGCATTACATACAGCGGAACCGAGTCTTTTACAAACATCTAGTTTATCCTCCAATCCTCTGGAATCTGCGCTGCGTTCTTCAAGTATTGAATCATGTATAAGAGATTAATCTTCCCTGACAATGTCTGAAGAAAACTGCCACTAAAGCCCCCACTGCATAATATGCAGTCACGTTAGCTGAAGCCGCTTATGTTGATCCAACAGGGCTATTGATTGATTTCAATCCAGCCACCATGTTTGGGATTGTCTCAAAACGATAAGGAAGATTTTGACCGCTGAATGTAAGGACAATTGACAGCGGGCTGCGTTGATTTGGACATAATTTGATTTTCGAGAATCAATATTCGATGAAAGTCTGTGTTATCCGTGGCAACCGGTCCACTGTCATCCCAGTAATAACTATTTTGTTGTATCGGAGAGGCGGGGCGCCCTGTTTCCCCTGTTGTTTTCGACACTTGTTTCAGCTAACTAGTGGAAGCTTTTAGGCACTCCAAGACAGCCAAGTGTTCTATAAACATCTCAAACCGCTATCTTTAAACCTTTCAGCACTTCCCAAGAACAGAACAAAGACCTCTATAGATATTTCAACCAGCTGATACACTGTATGCAAATTTTCGTTATTGAGCTGAAGATCTCCTTTCGCCTGTCGAAGCAGTTTCCAGTGAAGCTCGAGGAGAAGCCACCGGCTGAGAAGACGCCTCTCCAAACAGGTATGCCCATAGGTAAATACTGGTACTACTGTTGTTCGCTCTCATCGCACCTGACTCGCACCCCAGCGATGGCTATCTTTACCGCGCTGGAAGTATATTCATCAACTGGTTTACAGTTGCCGACTACGGGATAATCGAATTTGACTGCCAACACACCTCACCTAGCACCGGTTTTCAAATTCACCTTCTTCAGCATGTCACGGATGTACCAGTTATAATGCATGTCTTGTTGTTTGAATGCAGTTTCTAAAAATGACCACCAAAGGCGCCATCAACCATTCTTCCGGTTGCTCGACACGAATTACCAAGCTCTATCTGCTGGTAATAATTGACACAAGTCAATCCACCGGCTGAGAAGAAAAATGTACCCTTTAAACACATTTTTGAGCCAATTAAATGTTTTAGAAGAATGATTGTTGTTGCATGGCATGGCTTCGATCTCACATTGGGGAATATTTTTTGGATGTCTCCAATTATTGTTTAGTGATGGCTAGAAAACAAGAATGACTTTTTTATCTGTGCTCCCCATTTGAAGAATTAAGGTCTCTCCATATCTGTTGATTTTTCTTAAGTAATGGGGAACAACATTAAAAAACGATTACACCGGTACTGCATGTTCGTGTATACCCAAATGTACCAAAATATAACAATTGATGTACTACATGTACGACTACGCGTATTACAGCACCTCGTTTTTCCCAACGAACGTTCTCATCTCTTCTGATATTTCTTTTCAAGCTGGCGAACAAATTCAGATCAAAATCAGTGACACCTCCAATGAGATCGTGACGTATGATGAGATCCCCAGTATAGATGACCTTGACCCTATGATGGAACCTGCTGATTATGATGACCCAGAGTTAGGCAGGATTAGCAAGTAAGACAGGATAAGCGAAAACAATTTATTGAATCAAAAGTACAACAATCAAGATACATGTAGTTACAACAATGTTTGATTGGAGACATATATTGCAACTGATACATACCACCATAAGGAATAAAAGAAGATGAACTGATTCTTTAACCACTCCTCGGTTGAACAGCCTCATAAGTATATTTTCAGAGATAGTATAACACTGTTCTTCACGTGCCGTATACCACTTGAATTGGTTTCTCAAAGATAGGTGTACGAATAAAAACATTAGTAATGTCTAAATAAGGAAGATAACAAAGACGACCGTATACCGTGGAACCTAAAAGCTATTCGCTACAGAGGTCTTCCGCTCAGGTGAATTTGGTGAGAGCACTCTCTCAGTCAGTCATCTCCCTCAGGACTCTGTGCAGCATAATACAGCTCCATCGATTCCTCCGTCTACTTTGCACTGACAATCCTTGTTTTGTTTCAGGGAAACTAGGGAACTGCTTGATTTGTTCTGTGATATCGATGACCTTATACCAAATACACAAATTCCAGGTTCGTATGTCAAGTTGACATTTCTAGATACACGTACTCGAGTCATAATCTAGTACATCTGGCCCGCCGATATGCATTCGAAACTACGTGCAGGCCAGCAGGTCTACATCCAAAGCCGAACAAGTTGTTTCATTGCCTAAAGGCGTTCCTCCTGCTGGTTTGGGGCCTCGACAGCATGTCAGTGCCCTCCTTTGCTATATTCATTAAATTGATTTCGAAAGTTCGTCGAGTAAAAGTCCAATATTTTAAAGTTATTAGATTTTATGAGAGCAGGAAAGATTCAGATGTGAAAAGATAAAAGCTTTGTCAAGTATCTCAGGTTTGTCTAGAGACTATCGTTTTATTGGCTGGCCAGTGACTTCCATACCCAATTATTGTGCACTATGTGTGTCTTTGATCTGAGAACAATCATGACAAACATTATCATCATTCAGGGATTCGTTCACGCGGATACCTGCTGTAAGCTTATGCTGTCACAGGCCATGTTGGATCGTTCCGTGACGTTGCCGCAGGACCTGGTCTGGCGATTGCCAGCACGAGCGCATGGCATGGTCGCTGCGGCGCTTAATACTTCTTTATCAGTATAACAGGATACTGTATCAACGATACATTTGGGTTTTTCTAAACAATGTCAAATACTGCAAGACCGGCTGCCCACTTTCCGCCGAGTTTTGGCTTGCGGTGCTTACCATACCTCAAACATAACTACATATTTGGTAGGTTAGAATATGGGATCTTTTCAAGATTTCTTGAAGATGATAGGAGAGACCTATTAGCTATATAAGGCGGCTGATGATGGTTCAAGCATCGCTGCATGCCGTTTTTCCTGGTGCCTCTCCGCGATGATCGGACTGATTTGCTTTCTTACTCCGCATAGCTCATCTCATTCTTTACAGTAGGAAATAATTAAGGCGCGCAGAATGAACCCTTTATTGAACATGTGTGACCCCGGCGTCGTCTCTTGGCGACTTAATTGGGTTGCTGAGCTAGATATATCAGTAGAGGTGAGTTATTGAAAAGGATAGAATAGTTAATTACTCAAGAAATGGCCAGGAAAGTCGCGCCGCAAGGCGCAAACCATCTTCTCCCTTATGTCGGAAGGAGTTGGGGCCATCATCTTTTGGTCTGAATCGGAACCTGTTGGAGGGCCGCTTTTAAATCAACTAGTTTTCGGATATTTAGCACCTCCAGTGGCCTCACATCCCACGACCTGATATGAAGGGCGACTGACCGAATAACTGAGCGGGAATACATAGGCCTACCAAGATTTTGACTTACCAGGGAGAGTCAGGGAGGCGTTCATTTGCCATTCTTGGGACTTCCAATTGGCCATCTAGAAGACGCCTGTCACTACATACAGTACAACCTCTCTAATGCGGACACCCATGGGACTGGGCGTTGGTGTCCGTAATGTAGAGGAGTCCTTTATAGGGAGGTTATGCCATTATTGTCCAAACGGTGTAGTCATGTTTATGAACACGGGAGTCGTGAAGCCTGCATATTCCATATTCCATTTAGTTTGTCAAAAAATGGATTCATGTGTATGAACATGGGGGTCGTGAAGCTTACATATTACATATTCCATTTAGTTGTATAAATAACTACTTCAAATAATTTGATGCCATTTGTATGCGAACTTGAAATTAGTTAATTGGTATTTCTAGTGGAGGTAATATTAATTTGCCAACATTGATATATGCAGGTTGTGTTCGCACGGTACATATTACAGAGACAGCGTACATCATTATAGTAATACTTGTTAAGCACAAGGGGACAAACAACTCAATGAACTGCAATTAATGTTACAATATATACAGTAGCTTGACAATGTGATGCACAGTGAAGATAATTAAACAATACATTATGTTTTAATTAGGAGAGCAACGGACATTAAATTCACTCCACTCCAATTAACTGAACTTAGTGTCTAATTATGTTCATCAATTACGCAAACTTGCTTGGGCGCTTTAATTGTCGCGCATAGCCGCGATTGTAATCGAAAGTCGCGGCGATTTCAATCGCTCGTTTGAGCGGCAAATAAAGGAGGTTGTACATGTGTCCCCGGCCCCAAGGCATCTGTGACTGAGTGATCTGTCGGGGTCGGACCTTATCGACTGACATATGACGTAATCATAAATAAACATCGCGTTCACTCCCTGTGCTAACGCGTAATTGGACTTTTTTTCGAAGAAAAAAACCCCGCAAATCGTCTCGAGCACAACACAACAAAAAATCTGAGTAAAAAATACGAAATTTGAATACCATACTAGGTTAACTACACGTATATATAATGCATGATAAATGGCAAAAACAAAGAAATCGATTTATTACAAAAAGTTGTTCTCATGATATATATCGATATGTGGAGGATATTACGGTGCCCGAGGCTCGGTACGAACCCTGTATGAAATCGATCAGAAATATTGGAGAAACTCTCGATGATCTCAGCTCTCCGTTGAAAGATGTTTGATGAGGTCCAATAGATCATTAAAACCTGCTGGTAGTGTACACGTACAGGGATATGAATAGTTTGACCTTATTCAAGGACGCTGCTTAGGCTGAATATTTGTTGATATCGGAAAGGGGCAAAGGTAGCGTGGTCAGGAATCAATAATAACACTCAGTCTATAATTTCATCATAAGACTGCTTTAATCATCAAATATGTAATACACTTTGAAGACACTGAAGTCGTGAGGAGAGTTTATCACGCAAATTATGGCAGGTACAACACATTTAGGAAGTGACCGGCCACATTAATTTGCTGCATTTTGAAGTGGTGTTTTATAGATTGAAATACAGCAAGCTCCATGTCCTTTTCGTGACTGCTTGATTAACCTAGGAATAATTTAAAAGACATGAAATATGGCTGAGATCACTGATGGTGAAAGGTAACATTTTAAGGTATGTAGGCCATTTAAAGAGCTTGCTGTAAAACTTCAAAGAATGATAATTGCTGGGGGCTAATATTCGGAGAATCATGGTTGGATTATAGTACATGTACATGCACTACACGAGGTTCGCCTATAACTCTTCCGACTCTCATATTTTCTCTATTTTAACTTTGCAGACGACTTAGATTTAACTGGTGAGCTCCAAGGACGGAAGGTGAAAACAAAGCCTCGTGACCTCATCAAGAAAAGCAATCGCCTCATGTCGTGTTGTACGTGCACTCGAGATTATATATGATCCGACCTTCAGAACTATCATACATACATTGTATGAGAGAGTTTAAGCATAGTCCTGGTTGAGACCTACGTCAACGTTGTTAAGCCTTGGCACAAACCTACGTTTGCTTTCGTAATAATGGCAATGAATACGTCAGATAGTATTATTGCTTAATTTACACAAGCATGATTGGTTCCTGGTGTCAACAGTTTGCTCACTTTCAACAGCGATGATAGGCTAACACCGTAGTCGTTCTATAGGACGTTGCGAAACCTCTCTTTTGTGACGTAGACCCTCAAGACAGAAATAATATGCGGTTTTAGAACTAATAGATGAAATATTTTGCTATGAAATGTTCAGATGTATGATATTTAATGTAATGTGTGTTAAAAATGTGGGCACGACAGCATTGCAGTTGGAACCATCACAAGTAGGAGCTGAACCCCCAAGGGTTGGGACTTGAGACTTCCGGAACACAGTAGCTATTAGGGAGGTTAAGATTTCGATAAGAGAACGAGGAAGAGGTCCGTGGCATTTTGTCGATGGATATCGCGTTACCTGTTGTCAGAAACGCACTTTCACTTTGTGAAACTTGACCTGCCTTCTGCCCAACCCTTAACCCTTCGCCACGATGGCTGGGATGTGCATCATCACACAGTGTTACAGGCGTTACAATAGAGACATCTATATTTCAGAAACGAATTGATCTCGATGATCGATTATTACATAGCAGCTTCAGCTAAATTGTAAAGCTACACAAAGCGATTTGCACCAAAAGTACGTTAACCAAATCATTATTTGAAACGATGTTGACGGGCTGTTTCAGCATTTCTCTACATGATCAACAGACTGCGCTATTTCTTTTGCAGTAACGTTCTCTGTTGCTTCCCGTAACAAGATGATAATAGTATAAATGTTGTCATTTAATACATGTACATGTATGTTAATTAAAAGCAATATCGTATTTTGTTGTATCTTATAAAGCAGAGATGCTTCCTTTCAAGAGCTACAACCAGCTGTACTCTATATCAGAATGAGGCAATGTACAGGTTTACATATTTTTTTAATGAAATGAAACAGAGCTGTCGTTCGAATAGTGTGAACTCTGCTTCGTTATAAGTCTAAGGAACGCGCCGAGATACATGTATAGGTGGATTTATCACCGTCAAACCGAACCCAAAAATGGGCCATCATATGTATGAGAGATGCTTCCCGAATATCAAACTGTTGTCAAGCTTGCAACTTACTGAATAGAAATAGAAATCGATCAAGAAATACTTCCATTGCCAGAGAGTGCAGAGGAATGGGATGTATGGGGAAAAACTTGTTACCTAGTGAACGATATGCCTGTGGCGTAATAAGTTGGAAATGGAAGTGCATTTTTGACATTTGCTAGGCCTACTTCAGAGGCAAAATCTTGCTAGGGTTGAGTGGCCGATTTTAGAGTTATCATAGATTTGTTATAGAGTTATTCTACCACACGTATCTGATGGTAACTCAGTATATCTACGGTGTATATACTTATATGACATTTGCTACCTTCAGTGGCAAGATCTTGCTAGGGGTGAGTGTAGGGGTAAATGGCCAATTTTAGAGTTATTTGTCTACAGTACGTATCTGAATGTAGCTCAGTATACATACGGTGACCATAGGGATCACACTTATGAGTTTATTTTTTCAGTTAAACACTGGGTGATGCTTCTCAAAATGCCGGCATTTGAGAAAGGATATACAATTATCGTTTAGGTATGCTTGTACAATAAAACAATATAGTATAAATCAAAATGTAAATTTCTAGCTTTATAACTATCAGTGTGTATATTAAAAAAAGATACGCGAACTCGTATCCTAAACTTGTATCGTATTCGTTGGCCTATTGACTGTATATGAACAAAGCCTCTGGTAACTTTTAATGTTGTGAGATAACTTAACTTGTTTACATTCGCTTGATGTTTTAAGATGCATCACGATATATACCTCAACAACTTACCGGTCATTGAACCAGTTTCTCGATACTCACCCTTCTGCGAACAAGTAATATATTATTGCAAGTTTGAGCTCTGATTTCAAATCGATCACATAGATGGCTAACTCTAAGCTCTACATTGTATTTGCAAACGCTCGGCATCGTTTTAATCAAATATACCTTGCCATAATATAACTAACAAATTTGACGTAGCAACATGACCCTTTTCATCAGAGGCGCATGATGGATAGTTCACATTTAAGTCGTGTCGAAAATGAGGCACCGGGCCTGTTCGCGGCCTCCTTGTCTCTAATGTCTACATGTACATACAGTCTATGGCACAAGTTTATCTTCACCGTGGATGTACATGTATGCGCCAGATACAGGGTTTTAGGAAGTTGGCCCCATTTCGCTTGTCTCTGGTCAGTTTGTCGTGCAAAAAACATTATTCTCAGTTTGTCGCGCAAAAAGCGTTATTTCTAAAATAAATGGGCACGATAGTAGCCCATTAGTAGCCTTCTTTTGGGGACAAAGTATTGGTTTAGCACTGTAGGGTCTGGTCGTCAATTCTCGAAGGGAAAATCTCACTTTTCCAGGGCTAGGTTGGTTTCAATTGCTACGTGTTGTGACAATTGCATCAAAGTTTCAAATATAATGTAAAAACCCACAGTGTATTGTTTTGATTGGTCAGGGCTACCCTGATCTCAGTCAGTGGTAAAACCTTAGGTCCGTATTTTGGAGTTACATTTTCCCACCTAGTGAAGCTATTCTAAAGTGACACAGAAGACGTACCACTTGCATAGCTAGCTAGTCAGTCATAAAATAGTGCGGAAAATAATTTCATCATACGTTCATCAAAAAGACTTTGGAACGACGTCGAGTTTTACCAAATCATTGCTGGTGTGTTCATAACACATTAAACCACCCATTGCCGTTAAAATATTTTGGTGTTATCTCCTAACAGTAGCAGTTTATTAAGTATTCAACTACTTCTTCAGCAACGCGATTTTAGGGAGGTTCCACTGCAGTTAAACGCCAAGTTAAAGTTAACGTTTAACTTTGAACCATGGCCAAAATTGTAAATCGGCCGTTATGATCAATAGACTCGCGAACCATCAGTTTTATCTGCTTGATTAGCCAAAATGATGATCATGTAAACAATCTATATCATAATACTATAAGGCGGCTCGCTAAAGTGCCATTTGGGGGTCGTGTTTCGTCTCGAAATTTTGCACGTTTGCAGGTGATATGTTATCCTGATGCAACGTCATGTTTATTTTCGGAAATTTACTTCAGCGGAGCAGTAATGAGGGATTTTTAATCGGACACGGTCAATTCTCCTTATCACTCACGGAAGCCAAGCCATTGCTGTTTAGTTATGCAGAGGATTAATGAATCACCTGCACTCCCTGTGGGGTGACTAACACTACCTGTTAAACGGCTGGCTGTAGGGGGATGATTGGAACAGCCTGTACACGTGTTGACCTGCTGAACCAAGGTTAATGTTATTTTCAATCCACGATTGTAGGTCACCTGATCTTCGAGATTTCGCGGGAAAGAAATTGTAAACAAACGCATGTGTGCAGTTCAAATGTAAACAAAAATGTATTTTGATACTTTTGGTTGCTGGACTTGGGTTTTCCCGCAGTAAGGAGCTGGGGTCAAATTGATGGTCTATCGTATATTGGTACGCGGTACAGAGCTAGCCCTTGATTATGAAGGGATTTTCAAATTAAGGTTACAATGGTATGTTTATGTGCTCACCACAGCTTTCAAAACTTGATGTATCTGAAGAGGCACTCTGAACTTGGCATGGCCTTATCAAGGAGCTGCTCACGGTGCTGAACTTCTAGCTTGCCTGTCGACTAAGTGCCTTGCCCGAGATCATGCTACATGTAGGAGGAGCACGCATTTTAAAGTTTTAGTAGTGATAGTGCAATTGGTCCGAGCCATTTGGAGGCCGACATGTGAAGGCCTATCTGGGTTCTCCTTCATCTCCGTATAAAAAGGGGCATATTGCTGACTAAGGAACGAGGTATATTCACATTGCCTCATCATCTCATTCGGACCAATTGATTTACTTTTATATGCACGCATACAGCACGCCACAGGGTCCGAGTCTGTGGACAAATGGTTGGTTTAATTTGTCTCTTCGATATTGCTCCTTTGATATTGCATTATATTTTCATTGCAATTCAATCTATTCAAGGTATAGCCCATTTGAACCTGCCTGCGCCACGGGTACAATGCTAGTATACATGTAATGCTTTGCAGAATGTTATGTAAATACAATGTACAATTAAATGTTAACCAGCGGTTTATATGCACTCTTATCATGATCATGTTAATTGGGGAGCATCATTTTCGAATAATAAACAGTACACTTAAAATGATAATGACATTTTATTGATTATTTTATACATGTCCGCATGCCAAACATATATTTCATAAATATACATAATTGATAGAATCAGCAAATGATTAATCAAACGATGTTACCCTGCCCTCGGCGAAAATTTAGTACTCGAGCAAAGACTTGGGTGGATTACAGCACGTTTAGATCGCTGTCCTCATAGTGTGATCTGGAACCAGTTGTGGTTGCAGAAATAACGTCCAAGCATGTTTGGAACCAGTTGTGGCTATGAAAGAATTGTGCGAGCACAAAACGGTTTGGTTAGAACCCGTTGTGGCTATGAAAGAAACGTCCGAGCACAAAAAGTTCTGAACACAAACATATTTAGAATTGTCAGTGGGTTTGAAACATATTGTCTTCAGACGTTCATGTCCCAAACTACCATTACTACAGCTAATTTCAATCATGGTTTGCTCGGAAGTTATTTTTCACAGCAACAAGTGGTTCAAAAAACGAGAGCTAGGCCAACAGCTGGATCGAAGTATGTTGTGCTCAGACGTACTTTCCGCAGTTACATCTGGTTCTAAACTTGGTGTTCTCACAAACATTCTTTTTTCTCAGCTAAATGCACAAATGGTTCTGAACATGTTGAGCTCACACCCTCTTTTGAGATCTACAACTGGTTCTAAACACGTTGAGCTCACACGCTCTTTGTAGATCTACAACTGGTTCTAAACATTTTGTGCTCAGACGTTCTTTTCTCATCAACAACTGGTTCAAAACATTTTGCTCGGACATCTCTTTTCACAGCCACAACTGGGTCAAGCATTTTGCGCTCGGACGTTTCATGCACAGCCACAAGCTGTTCTGAACATGTTATGAACGGACGTTCTTTTTCACATCAAAAATTGGTTGCTCGAACCTCCTTCCACATTTCGAAACAGGATTAAACGGCAATGACTGGTTTTGAATTTTCTGGTTCAATAATTTCTCCCTTCTCTTTTTCTTTAACGAGTGTTTTTAGTTCTTGCATTGGCTCCTTTTGTTCATCCGTCTCATCTCCAGCAAACACCATATTCCTAGACAGATACCAACACAACATGTACAGAAGCGGAGACATAAAACGTATTCCGAAAGTCAGACCATGGAGGCTGTATCTGATGGCGTCATTGTCGTAAACGAGGCATAAGCCAGACTCATCCTGGCTGCAGCTTGAGGGGGATTCCGTCACCAGACAGAGACTGTCCAAAAGCGACCCGTAGAGGACTGGCACGGGAAGGACTGAAACACATGACATGGGAAACAATTCTACACATTCCAGATAAAATACAGGCGTGAGATGATATGTTACAAAATCATGAACAAGGCAAATACACGTATGTCACAATTTGCAACCACGTTGAACTGTGGCACTCATTTTAGGGTCGCATTTGCCAGTGAGCGATAAAAGAGATATATGGCCATTGCTAACCTTTGCTAAACCCTAAGTTCGTGCCAAGTTCCTATTCAAAAATATTTACTGGTGAAATAGTCAAACTGGCCCGGTCAAACGGTTCAAGATGAAATACTTACTGCCGATACTGATGGCTATGTTGATTAACGCCAGTGCAAGTGATTTGTCTTTTCCGTCCATGCATCTAAAAGATAAAGGGAGAGACAGTCGCATCGAGCGGAGGAAAATGAAAGTATCACAGTATGACAAAATGTCCGTTTTGCGATAATGTATATTGCTTCGCGCTTTTGTCAGATTTGAGCCAATGTATTAAGCAGTGTAATACGGGGATGTATGGTAATGGATGTAAAGTATTAGTAAGCGAACATAACTACATCCATAAGTTTAAATCACAAATTAAAGCAGTAGTGTTATAAAAACTCTTCAAGGCGAATGCTTGCGGAGCAGCATATGTTTACAACGTGAGGAGGAACAGTATCGATTGCTTTTGAATACAAACCTTATTGATACCATCACTAACGGCATGACTGTAAGGTTGGTGAAGAAGCTGAGGACTATCAAACACACAGCGTAAGGGATGAGCATACCACACTCAGACGGGCAGGCCCCCGACGTGGACGTTAAATTACCTCCGACGCAGTCACAACCAGAATACTTGGAATGAAGAAGGATCGACAAGACTTACATTTTTTGATGAAAATGATTTGTTTTCAATGAATGAGACAGTTACATGTATGTTCTAATCGGGAAAATGGAAACTGACAGTGTCAAAACTACTCGGTGACTCAAAAAACATTATATACTTTTGATATTGAACAATATACCAAGCCATGAATTAAATTTATAAAAATTTCTACAAAATGGGAAAATCTCAAAATTTTGAATTTTGAACGAACGCCGTGTAGGCCATCAGACATGAGAGCTCGTATGACTCTGAGCATGACTTTGAGTACAATTACAAACCTAATACTTACACCAATGTCACTTCCTCCCGCATCACAGCCTGCCTGGCACGGTGAGTAGTACGTGAGGCCATTCGACCCACAAACTGGCTCATACTGCCCATCGGGACAAAAGCATTGATGGCATGTCTCGTTGATGGTCAGGACTGAACCACTCGAATTACTTCAGTGTCAGAGAAAAGCAGAATTAACACTAAGGTATTTCGAGAAAGGTGAAATCAGGGGCGTAGCTAAACCAGTCACAAGGCGTAGCGAAACCCAAGGGAACATTCTGGTCATTCTGGTCTCGGAAAGTGGTGGCTATGGGTAAATCTACCTGACTCTTTGTTACTCCTACCCGTTAAGACCATAAGCTCACACTTTGACGACCTTTAGACTAGTCTTCGCGACGTTGTGTGACGTAATGAACATATAATTTTGTAACGCTATCACTTTTTCAATGTGTAGGCGGAGAGCCGTATCATCAGTTTCTATACTCACACCTCCAGGTCAGTATATCCCGGTATGTGAACTTCTGGACACCCAAACGACATCAACCCCAGAATCAACGTATAGAAGACTGCAACACCTATGACCGCTCGAAGGAAAATGTCATTCAGGCTCATCTTAATTCGTGAGGTCAGCAGCCCGCTTAAACCCATTCCGAGGGCACCGGAGAAGACTATTCCCGCTGGAAAAGGTTGATATAGATTGATATGAGCGCTGGTCTAGGTTTATTCATTGTGCACTCCAGTGTTCTTCGTTTTAAAACCTGCTGTTGAACCCCGTATCGAACGCCTGTCGCAAGACCATTTCCTCGCCACTGAAAAATCTTGTGATATGATTTGTTTCTTTTTGGATATAAAAAGCGCTTGAATCCCTCTTGTCTCAACGCAGATTAAGTTGTTTTCTTTGTCAATTTCAATACGTTCTTCACCTCAGCTAATTCGAAGAGTTCAGGAGGCGGTCATTGTATGCCCATCTAATGCAAAGTCATGAGCAGCGTCCTTGCTAAACCTCTTCTTTGCCCTTACCTGTGATGGAGTTTGCAGTAAAAGTGTCCACATGGAACTGTGACTCGATATATTTGGGCCCAAAAGCCATGTATCCTACGCCAGCCCCCACGTCAAACATACTCCCAATTATGAAGACAAGGAAAACTCTGTTCCTTAACAACTTCCATACACTTTCGGGGAAACCTGCAATCGAATAAAGAGAAAATGTATTTTACGAAACATAAGAATCCAATTGAGTGACGAAATTCATGTAATGTAACTCCCCAAAATACATTCGTTCTCAAATGAGTGACACCTCATCACTTGGGTGAAATTATTAGTTGTTAACTGAGTGCTCCATGCGTACGCCATTCCAGTACCGCACCGGCCAAACCCTGATTAAAGTTTGGCAATGAAGGGTAGGTTGGTTGTTCATGAAAGACAGCAATCCACAAAATGCTCGACTGTCCTCACTTTTAAGTAAAGTCTTGCTCTTCTCCGCCGCTCTTTCCACGACACTTCGTCTCCGCTCTCTCATAAGATTAGTCTCTGCTGTCGATGCATTTCTGTCCATATCCTTTATAGGTAGTTCTCTTGGGTAAAAGAGTAGGGGGAGGCCCGCTAGGATTGTAATGACTCCGATGGCCAGGAATCCGATCCACCATGCCCCGATCCAAGACGAATGCTCCGGACTCAGATGGTGGTCTGAAAATTTAGGGATTTGAAAATGAAACTGAAGGAAAGGTGCTAGTCGATTATGTTTATGTATGGGATAGTAACTGACTCCGAACCGATGACTGTCAGCCACATCCTGTCCAAGTGCCCTGACCTAGCAGCCCTAAGGGAGGAGATCTGGCCATCGGGAACCTCCATCAAGGACCAGTTGTACGGTGACCACGACCAACTAAGGCAGGCGACGGCGTACATCGCTAGGACGGAACTGACCATCTAAGAGATAACGAATAGAAGAAGAAGTAACTGACTGAAGAGATCAATGACTTTTTTGATAGCATTTAGGCAAAAAGTCCATCAATAAGCCAGTTCAGGAAGGGGTGGATGAACCCATCTTGGACCTGCTGATGCGTAAACCTGTCTTACCTTGAAGATCCACTGCAATGTGCGATACCCCAGCACCTAACATCAGACCTAATACTGGGGCGATTGACCGAAGGCAAAACATGAAACCTAAAGAAAAAAGATATTTCGAGGTTAACCAGAGATAACTGTTGTTTCGAAACCTCTCTTAACCCATATCAAAACCTTCTCCATTCTCCTCATCGTTTACAGCTGTTTGCATTGCTATCTGAGCTCGTGTAACAGGCTGACGATATTTTAAGATTCTTTGTGCAGATCAGACATCAGTTAAAACAAAAAAACTTCTTTCTCACCGATGTATAAAGCTGCCTCCTTTTTGCCGGCGTTATCGTCTAAGAATGCAATACCAATAGACCACAGGCCAGTAGCTCCACACCCGGCCAGGACTGCAGCAGACAGGAATATACCAAATGCCGCATCCCCATTGCCAACTCCAGTCCTGGTCGTATTGTCACATCTCGCGAAAAGGTCGAGCTGGGACTGATTCCTCTGACAAAGTTGACTGCTGCTGCTTCTGCTGTTGCGGCTTAATTCCTCAGTCGTTTGGCTGCTATCGTGTTCGCGCGGGGTCCCGTAGATGAAGAACGGTAATGTCATTAGAATGGATGAGGCGCCGATGGCAAAGGCACACCCAGCCAATACCCGCGGCCGATGTGATGTGTTCAAGAAATGACCGACGAAAACAACGGCTATAAGAAAACCGATTTCTCCCGCGCTGACGATCATGCCCGAGCGCTGACTTGGCATGTCAAAGTGTTTCTCGATTGTGGTGATCTGGGAGACGAGATACATTGGAAACATTCCCGACATGACGGCAAAGATACACAGAAAGAACGTGAAACTCTGGATGTTTTTGAAGACCTGAAGACATGGTGGGTGACACTTGCCGAGCCCGCAGCGGGGCGGCTTCTGGAAGACTGCTTTATCCATCGTTTTGGTCAGGAATGGCTCATCAATGAACTTTGCACTCATCTGTAAATTGAAGGCACCAAGGGTTAGTTTTAGGACAATGAAAATAGACAGATGAATTCCGAGTCAACTCGTGATGCGGGTACTTGTATGATGCCAACTTACAGCTGTCCCCGAGGCCCGCCACACTCTTAAGATTTATGAATAAAAATAACTAATAGACTGGTAGTTCCTATTTCACCAACTACGAAATTAGTAAAAATAGTAGTAAATGAACCATTAAGTTCTAAAAAAATAACAATTAAAATTGTTAAGAATTACTATTTTGATAGTGAAAACAACTACATGTATATTTCACAATCGGTGCAATAGGAACTGCCGGAATAGTAAAAAATTACTATGAAATACCTATTTTAACTAATCAATTTTAAGAGTTCAGTGCATGGTCGCGAGATCGAGAAACCAGTCGGACATAATGCGGAGAGCATATTTCTTTGGGCCACATCGTCGTAAACTCTCTCATTATGCATGTACATTGTACATATTTCATATCGTCATCGGGTGATTCATTGTATAGTTTGGAAGATAAGGGCAGGTGGCAAAGGGCTATTGAAGATTTGAATTAAGGTTGGCGATCCTTGGCTCCTGTTTATAGCTCAGCTCCTGTTTACCGGGACTTCCACTTACCGTAAAAAATTGGATATCCTAGCGGTGATCTTGTTGAGGTGAACAAGACCTAATACGACACTTGACCTCAGCATGTACATGTATATCAAGTGGGAAAAGTGAGAATAATGATGAAACACTCCAACCAGAATCGATTCTTGAAGAGATTTTCATCAAACAGTGGCAGGCTTTTATACACGTTGGCCTACTTTTTAAAGGAAGTTCAAAAGATGTACACCTTCATGTAGGACATGTATAACAGCAGGTAGTCAGGTATGAAGGGGCCTTGGCCTGGTCAATGTGCATTGTGCTGGCGGCGGTCATGCCAAGAGGTGATGTACAGGTTGACAACGGGGAGTCTCGAGTATTAACAAAAGTGGTACCCCGTACGCTGTGCGTAACTTTTGGTGACCTTACGTTTTGCGTAACTTTTGGTGACCTTACGTTTTGTGTAACTTTTGGTGACCTTACGTTTTGCTCGGCTGTTACTATGGCCAGGTCGCTCGGTTAATACTTCAATACAGCTTACTGTCTTTCTTTAGTCCTCTCGCTTTACGAATTAAGAAAAAATTGAAATGTAAACTCCTTTCCTTTTCCTGTGTCAACATTAGCCTCCTCTGAGTGGGAAATGCTGAAACAGTGCTCCGAGATTCAGATACTTAGATATAAACCGGGCCGACCTAATTGTACGTGTTATGTAGGGGATAATGAGAAAACTAATGGGATCTGGGTCAAAAATATGCCAATCGAACTGCCTCGTTTCCGAAATTAAACGCACATTATTAAAGCTTATTAAGCCCATGGTAATTTTTTAGCCATCCGTTTCATTGGCAATTAAGTTGTTCAATTAAGAGGAAGAGATTAAAAATATGAAACCCAATTCATGAAATAAGATGAAAACTGTTGTTTGCTAACTTATATCAAGTGTCAATTTGTGGTCAATAAACAATGTTGAAGGTATGAGATAGTCTTTCAGGTTCACAAATCTTCCTAACTATGAGAAACGAAGGATTTTTTTGAGTGCAAGGAATAAGCAAACCTGTTGATTTTTTTCTGCCAAAAACAATATCAACGCGTGAATAAGGGTCATTGCTAGAGCAAGCTAGCACTTTGAAGAAAAAAATCACCTACAGTTTATGAGTAAATGGCGTTTTTTTTCTCAATTTTTTCCATGGCAAAACTGCCCGTCTTTGCCCCACCTTAATGATAATGATAATAATAGTCTATATTCATATAGCGCTTCTCATTATGATAATACGATGTTAAAGCGCTACTCCCCCCAAAGCCTTTCTAAATAGCCACGTTTTCAACTCCTTTTTGATGGATACAATAGAGTCAAGTGAGTGAAAGTCCGGTGGCAGCTGGTTCCACAAGCGGGCTGCACCAACAGCAAAACACCTCTCACCAAAGTTACACCACCAATAATGCTGATAGGCTTAATTAGCTATACAAGTGGCATAAAGCTTTGCAAATCATCGATGGATGGGAAAAGTCATGTAATATGAATACCATGTCATTTCACCAAGCTCTTACATCGCTGTTTCTGGCCATGCTGCATGCTGTTAAGTCACCATACTTTAGAATTATCTAATAAAATTCCTGGAAAGGCCATAGATTAATCAAATTTGTAGGCCTATGCACATGTCTGTACATTGGCCTTCAGTGCAAGGTGGATTCAAAACTGGGTCCTTTAAAAACCTTATGATTAAGCCCATTGGAAACGTGTGAAAAAAAGCTGCAAATAAAATCACTTCAGTTCGTCTGCTTGATGAGCGAGCAGGTTGACCTTGCCAACTTAGCATTGTGAAAATTCGATTTTGACCAGCGGTTTATATGCTCTCGTACAACGTATTCCCAAAGACTACGGAGTATGTGTACAACTTGTTTAGAACGTCACATACAGTGTGATCTAGAACTAGTTGTGGTTGCAAAAACAACGTACGAGTACAAAAGCTTGTGACTATGAAAGAAACGTCCGAGCACAAAATGTTTAGAACCAGTTGTGGCTGAAGTGGAAACGTCCGAGCAAAATGTTTGAACTTGTTGCTGTGAAAAATATTTTCCGAGCATAACAGCTGTAGCGCAGCTGTGCAAGCGAAGAGAAAACAACATGCTTCGAATAAGTTAACCATCTTTAGAAAAAGGATTAAACGGCAATGATTGCTTTTAAAGTTTCTGGTTCAATGATTTCTCCATCATTCTCTTTTTCTTTTTCTTTTTCGAGATTATTTAGTTCTTGCATTTTCTGATTTTGTTCATCCGTCTCATCTCCAGCAAACACCATATTCCTGGAGAGATACCAACACAATATGTACAATAGCGGAGACACAAAACGTATTCCGAAAGTCAGACCATGGAGGCTGTATCTGGTGGCGTCATTGTCGTAGACGAGGCATACGCCAGACTCATCCTGGTTGCAGCTTGAGGTGGATTCCGTCACCAGGCAGAGACTGTCCAAGAGCGACCCGTAGAGGACAGGCACGGGAAGGACTGAAACAAATCACGACATGGGATAGTTTGGGAAACTACAAATTTAAGCAAACATGCATTTATCTTATGGATGTAAGAATATTAGTACATGTACATGTGCAGTAAAAGGGACATATCTGTTCATATTTTACCCTTGTTTGGCCTTGAACGTTATGTACTTGTAAATCATGTCAGACTCCTGCAAACGTCAAAGGTTTAGGGAATTCTGAAAAAGAGCCAAGGGTTTTTCGGCATTGCAATTATGCGACCCTTAGAACTTTTGCAGCAAAGTTTTAAAAAGAAGGTTTCGGAATCTCAGAAAAACTTCAGGCCTTTTGGATTTTTAAACAAACCTCTACATTGTGCATTCATGTATATGTTGTTTTTCAAAAGCTCAAAAACCCGTGAGTGACCTTACTATTGCATGAAGTTTGTGCCGCCCAAGATCGTTTGTGTCAGACTGGTTTCACTTCTTCGTGTAATGAACTATCGATAAGAATCAGTTGATTAAACTTCTGCAAACACTTTGAAGTTGCAACAATTCGTGCCGAGATCATATACAAAAATATACACGGGTGAAATCATCAAACTGGCCCGGACAAGCGGTTGTATAAAATGTAAACACTTACTGCCGAGACTGACGGCTATGTTCAATAACGCCAGTGCAAGTGATTTGTCATTTTCGTTCACGCATCTAAAAGATAAATGGAGAGACAGTCGCATCGGGCGGAGGTTTGATAGAAGATCATGATAACAACATCTGCCATGTGGATTCGTCTTTTTGGGGCTAAATTACATATCACTGAGTTCGTGTGATCACCCACATTTCGCGCGATGGTGTAAGCTCGTTCTAGTTCCGTCAATTAACCTACATGTTTTTACCACTGTCCAATGGAAGACATTTTAAAAAGAAATTCGTTCGTGGTATCACTCACAATTTACAAAATGAGAAGGAAACGTATCAACTGCTTACATACCTTATTGATACCATGACAAATGGCATGATTGCCAAACTGGTGAAGAAGCTGAGGACTATCAAACACACAGCGTAAGGGATGATCATACCACACTCAGACGGGCAGGCCCCCGACGTGGACGTTAAATTACCTCCGACGCAGTCACAACCAGAATACTTGAAATGGAAAAGGGTCGACAATAGTGATTCATATTTTTCACTTTGAATCATTTGTTGGTGATATGTAAAACAGTTTATTTAACTTCGGGAAAGGGAAATTGATACAATCAAGCTGACGCTTTTATGATGTATTCCGACTTTCCGTACAAGTAAATTTTTGTGAGAACAAATTGAAATGAAACATGCATTTAAATAACATGAATTGTATCAAGTATCTATTTCGGACATCATTTGGCTTTTAATAGATAAGGGGGTGTATGTATGTACATGTACGTGATGCAGATTCCCCTTACACCTTCGTTTTACACATATCCTGAAGTTTAGGTACAATGGATGATAACAGATATCAAAAATCTCAAATAAAACTCAAATTACATGTACAATGTTTGACGGAATGGCGTAAGGAGAGATTTAACTTTGAGATCAATTACATGTACAGCAATTACAATCCTGACACTTACACCAATGTCACTTCCTCCCGCATCACAGCCTGCCTGGCACGGTGAATAGTACGTGACACCATTCGACCCACAAACTGGCTCATACTGCCCCTCCGGACAGTAGCACTGATGACATGTCTCGTTGATGTTCGGGAATGAACCACTCGAATTACTGCAACGTCAGAGAAACGAGAACTCACCACACTAATATATTTCACGTCTTCACGTGTACCATTATAACTCTTCGTGTGCCAAGTCCAAGTTTAAAATAATATGGTTCAATCTTTTGGACTGTGCACAACACATCGCGTTATTTTGCCCCTCATCCCACGGTTAAAAAATTCAGGTGGAGCCCAATACACTGCCTATTGTATTTGAACAAAGCCCGCTCGCAACTAGGCCTAAATTCCCTTTGTTGTAGGGTCACCAGAACAAATCCTTTTTCAATGTGGTCGAAGGGCCTTAACCGGTCAGGGCAAATAAACATGATGTACGTGTAACTCATACTTTGGTGACTTTTAGACTATTCTTCGGGACGCTGGCTATGACGGATGATAACTCTACCATTTCTTCCAGGGCCATATCATCAGACTATACTCACGTAGTCATGTCAGCAAGTGTGTTAGTATATCCGGATATTTGGACTTCTTGGCACCCAAACGACATCATCCCCAGGAACAACGTATAGCAGACTGCCAAAGCTATGACCGCCCGAAGGAATAGATCATTCAGTTTCTTCTTGATTCGTGAGGTCAGCAGCCCGCTGAAACCCATTCCGAGGGCGCTCGACAAGACAATTCCAGCTGGGTAAAAATGGAAAAAGTCTCATCTCTAAAAGTTTGACTAGATTTTCTTATGCAGGCGGTCGTACATGTGCAAGTCTCACAACAAAAAAGGACCGAAGGCCTTTCGCATGACTTATCATAGGAGCCACCAACAATCTTGATTCCATTTGCTTCATTTTTAGGTATAAAATCCGTTAGATTTCTCTTATATGCGAATGCAGATTAAGTGGCTTTGTAAACTTGAATACGTTTCCACCACTGCTTATTCGAAGATTACACTTCCATCGGTCTCATACCAGCTGTAGTCGTGAGCGGCATCGTAGTTACACAACATCTCTAATGACGGATTTGTGGACGTTGCTTGACCTTTTCATTGCGCTTACCTGTAATGGTGTTTGCTGTGAACGTGTCAACGCGGAACTGTGACTCTATATATTTGGGTCCAAAAGCCATGTATCCTACGCCACCCGCTGCGTCAAACATAGTTCCAGTAATCATGACAAGGAAAACGCTGTTCCTTAACAACTTCCAGACGCTTTTGGGGAAACCTGCAATTTACGAAACGGAAAACACAAGTATCGAATTAGAATTGAGTAATAATAAATGATAGAAGAACCCATAAATATGCTTGTCTTCACAATCTCAACGAAGGTGACATTCGCTACTAGGGTGCCATTTCGGTGAGTGGTGAGTGTGAATGCTACGAGTCTGATGCTTTCGCTGTGGGTGATTTATGTGGATTCCTGCGCGCCGGCCTAATTCTGAATCAAGGTACCTGCAGGACAAAAAAGATACCCCGAATTGCTCGACTGTCCTTACTTATAGCCAATGTCTTGCTCTCCTCCGCCGCTCTCTCTACGATGCTTCGACTCCGCTCTCTCATGAGGTTAGGCTCTGCTGTCGATGCCTTTCTTCCAATGGCCTTAGGTAATTGTTTTGGGTAAAACAGGAGAGGGAGGCCCGCGAAGACTGTTATTACACCGATGGTTAGGAATCCAATCCACCATGCCCCGATCCAAGACGAATGCTCCGGACTCAGATGGTGGTCTGAAAAGTTGAGGATTTATTTTTGAAGGGTATAGTGGTTTGCCGGTCAGTTTCATTCAACTAATACGAGTGACTTGTAACTGATGATTCTTGTTTTGATGGCCAGAGTTTTTTTTAAAAGAAGCACGTCAACAAGAAATCCATTAAAAAGCAAGCCAGTGCAGCGGCGGGTGAAACCATCCTGACCCTGCATGCTAGTGCGTCAGATTCTTCTTACCTTGAAGATCCACTGAAATGTGCGACACCCCAGCACCAAACATCAAGCCGAATACTGGGGCAATTGAACGAAGGCAAAACATCATACCTGAAAAATTATTTTAAAATAAAACAGAGATGTGTTCTGTGTCAAAACCTACAAAAATATACTCTATTCTGTTTATCGTTTTAAGCTGCATGAACTTCTTCCCGAATTTGTAATAGGCTGAGACATTAGTTGACACCAAAACGTTGTTCTTACCGATGTATAAAGCTGCCTCCTTTTTGCCAGCGTTATCGTCCAAGAAAGCAATGCCAATAGACCACAGGCCAGTAGCGCCACAGCCGGACAGGATGGCAGCAAACAGAAAGATGCCAAATGACGCATTTCCGTTTCCAACTCCAGCCCCGGTCTCATTGTCACATCTCGCTAAAAGGTCGAGCTGGGACTGATTTCTCTGACAAAGCTGACCACTGTTGCTAATGCTCAATTCCTCAGCCGTTTGGCTACCATCGTGTTTGTGCGGGGTCCCGTAGATGAAGAACGGTAATGTCATCAGAATGGATGAGAGGCCGATGGTAAAGGCACATCCAGCCAACACCCGCGGCCGATGAGACGTGTTTAAGAAATGGCCGACGAAAACAACAGTTATAAGGAAACCGATTTCCCCTGCGCTGACGATCATGCCCGAGCGCTGACTTGGCATGCCAAAGTGTTTCTCGATTGTGGTGATCTGGGAGACGAGATACATTGGAAACATTCCCGACATGACGGCAAAGATACACAGAAAGAACGTGAAACTCTGGATGTTTTTGAAGACCTGAAGACATGGTGGGTGACACTTGCCGAGCCCGCAGCGGGCCGGCTTCTGGAAAACTGCTTTATCCATCGCTTCGGTCAGAAATGGCTCATCCTGGAAAAAGCATTTACCAGTGAATGTCATGATACAAACTGGACTTGATACAAGTCCGTAATTTGAAGGTATCAAGGGTTAGTTTAAGGACAATTCACAATTTAAATTCAAGTCAACCGATCGTGCGTGTGGGCACCCAGCTGCTAACTGACCGTTGAGATACTGTAGATATAAGTGTATGGACGTGCATGTCTTACATGTACGTTTGTAACCTCATCAGTGTTTCATCATTCATCAGTGGTTGATTCATATTCCTCGGAACACATTGGAGTGAAAATTTAGATCAATTTTGGCGATTGTTGCCTTAATAAAAATTGAGGTCACGCTCACCGGGAGTTCTACTTCAACAAACGTTGTGGTCATGTAGAAGAAATTCAATGTTTGTATACCTACCGGCGACATTGTTGTTGCAGTTGGGAGCAAGGCAAAAAGAACTTAGACTTAAAATATGAAGTAGGAAAAGCGGACACGGTGACTAAAAATTCCAGTTTTTGTGCCAAAATCGACTCTTGATTAATATATGACAGGCCTTTGCATGTACTTGATGTAAGTCTATAGTTGGCAGCTAAAAAGTAGGCTAACGGTTCTTCTTTATCAACTGTGACTGTGTTTACATTTACTTAAAAAGTACTCGTACGGCCCGTGAGAAAATGATATGAGTTATTTATATTGGATCAGTCCTGACCCAGAATTATTTTATGGGCCAAGTACATGCAGAGATGTCAACAACCTTGGCGACACTGATGCCTTGTTGGCCGAATCTTTGAAAAACCTACCGGTATCCTGCAAACCTGCATCAATTTTTCTCGCGGATTTCGCCAATAAAATTAAAATCGCCAGAAAGACATTTTTTGATTGGACTCCGTCCAAATAAAAAACGTACCTTAAAAAATCTTTTTTCAATTTTCGCTAATCACAGAACCTACGTGTCAGAGGCGCGAACATTTGGCGATGTACAGTATAATACGTCTTTAGCGCTAAAAATGTTTTCCCTCTAAATGGCTAGTACATGTATTGCAAAAACCCAACAATTAAATGTCACCTCGGACCTTTAACTACGGACCTTTTGAGGCCTATTCTAATTTGCGAGGCGCGCTAATCGGAAATGTGAATATCGTGCAAAAACTGCCCCTCGTACTGTGTCAGCTGAGCGCTAGGTCCCTTTGTGGGCTTACCGGCCGTGTGATGAAGGCCCAGGAGCTTCGAAAGATTGGCTTGAAATCGTCCATAAAACATTTGGAATACTCGTACTTACATCAGCAAATCACTTCTAGTCCAGTTAGCGTGTAGAATGGATTATAATTTTGGAGTCAACTTATCGATCGTTTTCTCGTGATGATGACACTGACCGACCCATGGACGCTGAATGAAGCTTTCGCCTCTCCTTTGCTGTACGTTAATAAAACACACAACCTGCGTTCTTTTCAAACACTTCACGAAGAAAAATTCGAAATGCAATCTCTTCACGTTTTTTCTGTATAAACATCAGCCTCAGTGGGAAACGTTAAATTGTGCCCCGTGATCCGGAAACTGAGCTATTCTGGGTCTAGTAATTCTATTATGTGCGCTATAATGAGAAAAAAAACCGGTATCTAGGTCAAATATATGCCTAACGAACTGCCTCAATATTCTGAAATTAAACGCCCAATTATTGTTGCTTATTAAGCGTGTGGCATCTATTCATCTAACAGTATGCAGTATAGCGTAAAGCATCGGGATCCAAAGCAATCGGCAAGGGCAAAATCAGTGATCTGGGCCACCAGCAATTAGGCAATTAGTCGAATTGGATCACGTTTTCAATAACTGTCCAATGTCAAGGTTTTGACTGCTTACAGCGGTCGAACCAATCGAAGCAATCTTTCAATACTATAAACTGACCAAGAGCCGTTCCGGCTTGGATCAGATTTAGTACCACATGTTAAAGGCCACGCCACATGCAATCAATTGCCGAATTCGATCGTGCTCGGCACCTGTCTCTGCCCGCTCCCACCAAGGTTGTGACATTGTTGCAATTGTCTGTCTTCAGCGATCGTACCATGTCACAGTTTTGAATGCACACTAAAACTAGCCAAAAGCTGTTCTGGCCTTGATCAGATGCTAGTACCACATGTACGGACGCTAGACACTAAAACTAGTGTCCCTCTTCGATTCTCGTTCTGCACTCTCCAGGCTTCATCTCCGTCACACAAGTTTGTGCAGCAGTCGTTCGATGTCAATGACTTGGTGGGTCAAAGACTGTGTCAATGGGAGAGTATGTTCTCTCAAAAATGCCGAACAAAAGCTAGAATTTCGCCTGTTGTGAAATTTTCCAGATTGTATATTTCATTTTGTGTATGGTGTTCATTGAATCATCCGCTTTACAATGAAATGCGGGTATATTGGTGATGTCGTCATGGGCATGGCCTATGCGAATACAATGTTTCAATGCACTGCAATGCATCATAAATTTTCCCCACTTCAAGCTGAAATTGAACTTAAAATTCTGATTATAAAATTTTTTAGGAGAGTCCATTCACAGAAAGGGTCTCAATAGGGAGCAGTGATTACATGTTGGGCTTGTAAACTATCCTGAATAATAAAAAAAACAAAGATGATGTAAAAGGTTGAGGAAATACCTACAAACTGCACCCCTGTGGTTGAAGTGGGCAATTTCAAGACCCCTTTGGAATCCCAAATGTACACCCCAAATATCAAGCCTTCACAAGACAGAGATCTAGGGATGGTTTTCAGGTAAGATTAAATCCATAATCATCCTCTTTATTAGTTGAAATAATTCGAAATCATTGCTTTTTAACTGAGAAATTGGGCCTGGGTTACATTGTTTGTGTTTCAGATGTTGTCTTTGATGAGTATTTATCCCTATTTTTGATGGAAAAATCAGCAGATGGCAATGTCCTAATATACAATACTAATGTATAGGCCCATCCCTGCACATGTAAGGCCATTTTTGGAAAATTCAAAGTCCTAGGCCTATCCCCACAAAAAGTATTCTCACAGAGTATAGTGACGTGTCCAGATTAAAAACACACCAATTTTGAAATAAAAATCTCATGCAATCATATTGTATCAAATGCATGGAAGAAAGTGTTTGACTTCACTTCACGAAGACATACATTTTGTCCAAGCAGACAAGTCGGAGCACAGCCCTTAGTAGATAGTCTTTGTTTTAAGGTCATTGGTCATCAGATTCTGATCTAACCAGCAAAGCTTATCCCCATCATGATAGGGAAAGTGCCTCTTGTGTTTCTACAATTGATTTGAATGACATGTTGTGAACATCAAAAAATGGTGATTCAGTCACCTCAAGACAAAAGGACAGACTGCCAACCAAGTGTAAAAGCTGAGAAAGAAGGCCTGGTGAAAGCAATACATCTTCATCTATCAGCACCTTTATCACGTACAGGTTATGGTTGTGGCATTATCTACGAGTCGTGGTTTGTTTACATCGAATAGTCATTGCCTTGTTAATATGAATCGGTGCATTTCACCTTTCAGGATCTAAATCAAGTTTGATGACTCCCGTCTTCCCAAACCTGACAGTGTTGCTGCTCTCGTCAAACTCTTTGGGACAGCTTTGAGCCTGGAAAGAAGGATGTGGCATTGTCTTCAATCACCGAAATATTGTCTTCACCGCCAAGTTGTGTCACTATCTCAAACGTCAGTAGGAACAGATCGTACCTCGAATTGATCATGACTCTTTAAAAAAAAAACTGACTTGAAATGCCAATTTGAAAATGAACAATGCCTTTCCCCATGTGACTCGTCTTATTCTGGAATTCCTATTGGTCCCTCTGAACGAATGACGATGAATATTCCTATATTCGACTTTCCAATATTTGGCTTCTTTGATGCAAGTGAAAAAGGAGTGCTCACATCTTTGATGAAATGGAATGCCGTCCTAGGCCCTACTCGACCTCTTCTATTGAGAAGGATACGAGGTAAGTTAAGTACATGTAATTAGGTTGTGACAGGGTGTTTTTGTCTGTGGAAACCCTCCTGTTGTGACCAGAGCTCATCCCTTATGAATATTATCTCCTGAAGGATTTTCACTTGGAGACTTCTGTCCTCTTGTCTAAATGAGATGGATGTGTCTTGAACATGAAAGACTTGCCCTTCGAAAACAAACTGTCCTGGCATTAACGTGAAGTCAGTTGTCACGTCGATGAGAAATCCCCTTTTAAATGTTCAACCTTCAAACTGATTTTACTGTTATCATTTTCAGACTGAGTTTGGGCCAGAGATCAAAGATGTTCATTGGTGAGGTAAACAGATTAGCTGACTTGAAATATTTGGTTTTCTGTACACATGGTTCAAAGTGTATTTGTAAGTAAATGGTCACCTGATCTGTGAATCTTCTTCTTCTTATACGTTTAGTCAATGGATGAAAACATTTTTCTTTTTAATATTTTTTTGGCACCAAGGCAACAACTGGATCTTAAATCCTTTGTCTTTGCTTGCTGCCATTGTTGATACCTTCTTCTAGACTGTCACGTCTATTGTAAAGTGTCATTGATAATTTAAAGTGGATTTTGGCTCTATACACCTTTAATAAATTAATTGTTCCTTTTGATTATATTATTGCAAGATGATTTGCCAAAGTGAAGGAGTTGATATTGCAATAAGTATGATATTATATTATTCAAATGTTGCTTGGTGTAAATACAAAGTAAATATGATGTCCGTGATGGTGGTGGTGCCACGGAGTATAATAAATATAATGATTTCCGTGATGGTGGTGGTGCCACGGAGTATACGAAATATAATGATGTCCGTGATGGTGGTGGTGCCACGGAATATAATAAATATAATGATGTCCGTGATGGTGGTGGTGCCACGGAATATAATAAATATAATGATGTCCGTGATGGTGGTGGTGCCACGGAGTATACGAAATATAATGATGTCCGTGATGGTGGTGGTGCCACGGAGTATACGAAATATAATGATGTCCGTGATGGTGGTGGTGCCACGGAGTATACGAAATATAATGATGCCCGTGATGGTGGTGGTGCCACGGAGTATAATAAATATGATGTCCGTGATGGTGGTGGTGCCACGGAGTATAAATATAACAACATTATTAAATAGTAAAATATTTATACCAAGCAACATGATATCCTTAGTTCGCATTTGTTTGTAAGGACTGACAAATTTCATGTCTGGAACTGCATCACTTCTTCACTTTTGCTCTTTTTTCATTTTAAACGTCATCACTGGATGTCTGTAAAGCAGAGAAAAAACCCGTAATGAGTTGTGCCTTTAATATTTTTAAGCGTATAAGTAATGAGTTCCCAATACAAAATCAAAAACAGTTTTTTATGTGACCGATGACGCAGAGCTCGCTGACCGCTACTGTAGCTGCCAACACAAACGTGCTCAATTGCGTTGTCTGCACGCCATGTTGTATGGATTTCCCGATATTTCTGAATAGTCGGCCAGAAGATGGCAAGGAGAAATCCTCACAGAAGACTTAAGGGAGTTTAAGGCAGGCTTATTTTTTCTCACTCCCCAGCCCTTGCACTGCACATTTTCTAAGGCTGAATGAAGTCGTTATAAAAACAAACTATAATACCTCCCATGTTTTAGGGTGGGTGGGATATTTTGTTCAGCCTTGGGACAAATATTGTATGCTCCCTAAATGTGAGTTCCCAAAAACTAATTACTACAAGAAACCTTGATGTAACCAGGACACATCAAGGAATCGAACTGGGCAGTTGGAGTTGTAAATTAACATAAATGCCTTGCTATTCACTTCGTGAGAGGAAATATAGGTCATAACATTTAAAACAAAGAAGAGGCAGACTTTGATACTGCAGGGAATGACCCTTAGTCATTGTTAGTTTTTGTTATTGGGAACATCAGCCAGTGCCATGTGATGGAAGCAGAATCTAGTTCTGTGGTGTCATTTAATGAAATTGACATCACAGAATTGGGTTTTGTTTCGGTGTCATTTCAGGTCAAGGAAGCACAATTAGGATACGATAGGAGGTTACTGATATTAACTCTTTGTGAATTTCGTCCTGTTCATTTTGTTTCAGTGTGCAATACTAATAAAATTTTGGATAGCGTTTCAGCTTCTGTGTCTGGGATGGGGGAGGGTTTGGTGTTCTTGAGATGTGTCTCCAGTGGTCTCTTGGACTGTGGCATCGCTTTCTCATGGGAGGTGGTGAATGTGATCAAATAGTCCGAGAGACCACCGTAAAAGTTCATACCATACTGGTATCTGATACTACAAGACCAACAGATTGCAGTTCAAATGAAAATATGAGCTGATACTACTACACAGAGATCATAACTTGAATTGATTAATGGAATTCTTACTACGCAAAAAGACAGCTTGCTTTGCTGTCTCGGTTGCAACAGTCAGGAAGACGCAAAAAGACCGCTTGCTTTGCTCTCTCGGGTGCAACAGTAAGACTTAAAAAAGACAAGTTACGGTTGCATGCGACTCTTTTTGTAATAATGATATGGACGACGGAAATGATAAGAGTAAGCCTCAATAAAACATCTAAAACTATGGACACACGCATATTTTTCCCGGCGCTTTTAATTTCGATGGGAGATGTTTTTCAGGAGGACACCAATTTTCTATTTTTTCGGCGATTGAAATTTCGTTTTTGCTTATCACTATGTCACAATATTACGGTATTAGTGACAGGGAACCCTCTCGATATCACATTTTTCCATCGGGTGATTTTTTCGGCGATTGAAATTTCGTTTCTGCGTATCACTCTGTCACAACATTACGGTAGTTACCAGGTAAAAGTTATTTGTGACACTGAGGGAACCTTCTCGATATCAGCCAACATTTTTCCATCGGATGATTTTTCCGGCGATTGAAATTTCGTTTTTGCGTATCACTCTGTCACAATATTACGGTATCAGTGACAGGGAACCCTCTCGATATCAAATTTTTTTTATCGGGTGATTTTTTCGGCGATTGAAATTTCGTTTTTGCGTATCACTCTGTCACAACATTACGGTAAGTATATACCAGGTAAAAGGTATTTGTGACAGGGAACCCTCTCGATATCAGCCAACATTTTTCAATCGGATGATTTTTTCGGTGATTGAAATTTCGTTTTTGCGTATCATTCTGTCACAATATAACGGTAAGTACCAGGTAATGGTATTAGTGACAGGGAACCCTCTCGATATCAGTCCACATTTTTCCATCGAGTGATGTTTTCGGCGATTGAAATTTCGTTTTTGCGTATTACTCTTGTCACAATATAACGGCAGGTATATACCAGGCAATGGTATAAGTGACAGGGAATCCTCCCGATATCCGCTCGCATTTTTACGTCGGGTGATTTTTATCTAAAGATTTAAAACTATGGACACACGCATATTTTTCCCGGCGCTTTTAATTTCGATGAGAGATGTTTTTCAGGAGGACACCAATTTTCTATCCCCCCACGTCACAATATTACAGTAGGTATATACCAGGTAAATGGTATTTGTGACAGGAAACCCTCTCGATATCCGCTCGCATTTTTACGTCGGGTGATTTTTTCGGCGATTGAAATTTCGTTTTTGTGTATCATTCTGTCACAATATTGCGGTAGTTACCAGGTAATGGTATTAGTGACAGGGAACCCTCTCGATATCAGCCCACATTTTTCCATCGGGTGATTTTTTCGGCGATTGAAATTTCGTTTTTGCGTATCATTCTGTCACAATATAACGATAAGTACCAGGTAATGGTATTAGTGACAGGGAACCCTCTCGACATCAGCCCACATTTTTCCATCGAGTGATTTTTTCGGCGATTGAAATTTCGTTTTTGCGTATCACTCTTGTCACAATATAACGGCAGGTATATACCAGGTAATGGTATAAGTGACACGGAACCCTCCCGATATCCGCTCGCATTTTTACGTCGAGTGATTTTTTCGGCGATTGAAATTTCGTTTTTGCGTATCATTCTGTCACAATATAACGATAAGTACCAGGTAATGGTATTAGTGACAGGGAACCCTCCCGATATCAGCCAACATTTTTCCATCGGGTGATTTTTTCGACGATTGAAATTTCGTTTTTGCGTATCATTCTGCCACAATATACCGGTATGGCATAAGTGACAGGGAACCCTCTCGATATCAGCCCACATTTTTCCGTCGTTTATAGTGCTGACCAGACCGCAGGGCCAGATTAAAGTCCTCATCTCCCTACACATTTTGTGTATCCAACCGTCACAATATTACAATAGGTACCAGTTAATGATTTTTTACAGGGAACACTCACGCTATCCGCTCGCATATATGCATCGGCCGATTTTTTTCTGCGATTGAAATTTCGTGGCTGACCAGACCTCCGGACCAGATGAAAGTCCTTGACTCCCTCCACATTTTGCGTTTCCTTCTGTCACAATATTACGGTATATACCAGGTGATGGTATTAGTGACAGGGAACCCTCTCGATATCAGCCAATATTTTTCCATCGGGTGATTTTTTCGGCGATTGAAATTTCGTTTTTGCGTATCATTCTGTCACTATATAACGGAATACCAGGTAATGGTATTAGTGACAGAGAACCCGCTCGATATCAGTCCACATTTTTCCAGCGAGTGATTTTTTCGGCGATTGAAATTTCGTTTTTGCGTATCACTCTGTCACAACACTACGGTAAGTATATACCAGGTAAAAGGTATTTGTGACCTCCGGACAAGACGAAAGTCCTTGTCTCCCTCCGCCTTTTGCGTATCACTCTGTCACAATATAACGGTAGGTACCAGGTGATGGTATTAGTGACAGGGAACCCTCTCGATATCAGCCAACATTTTTCCATTGGGTGATTTTTTCGGCGATTGAAATTTCGTTTTTGCGTATCACTCTGTCACAATATTACGATATTTGT
Organism: Lineus longissimus; assembly: GCF_910592395.1. Lineage (NCBI taxonomy): Eukaryota > Metazoa > Nemertea > Pilidiophora > Heteronemertea > Lineidae > Lineus > Lineus longissimus. The sequence continues at coordinate 7,701,162 of NC_088309.1, forward strand.
GACAGGGAACCCTCTCGATATCACATTTTTCCATCGGGTGATTTTTTCGGCGATTGAAATTCCGTTTCTGCGTATCACTCTGTCACAATATTACGGTAGTTACCAGGTAAAAGGTATTTGTGACAGGGAACCCTCTCGATATCAGCCCAAATTTTTCCATCGGGTGATTTTTTTCGGCGATTGAAATTTTTTTTTTGCGTATCACTCTGTCACAACATTACGGTAAGTATATACCAGGTAAAAGGTATTTGTGACAGGGAACCCTCTCGATATCAGCCCACATTTTTCCATCGGATGATTTTTTCGGCGATTGAAATTTCGTTTTTGCGTATCACTCTGTCACAATATTACGGTATTAGTGACAGGGAACCCTCTCAATATCACATTTTTCCATCGGGTGATTTTTTCGGCGATTGAAATTTCGTTTCTGCGTATCACTCTGTCACAACATTACGGTAGGTATATACCAGGTAAAAGGTATTTGTGACAGGGAACCCTCTCGATATCAGCCCACATTTTTCCATTGGGTGATTTTTTCGGCGATTGAAATTTCGTTTCTGCGTATCACTCTGTCACAACATTACGGTAGGTACATACCAGGTAAAAGGTATTAGTGACAGGGAACCCTCTCGATATCAGCCAATATTTTTCCATCGGGTGATTTTTTCGGCGATTGAAATTTCGTTTTTGCGTATCATTCTGTCACTATATAACGGAATACCAGGTAATGGTATTAGTGACAGAGAACCCGCTCGATATCAGTCCACATTTTTCCAGCGAGTGATTTTTTCGGCGATTGAAATTTCGTTTTTGCGTATCACTCTGTCACAACACTACGGTAAGTATATACCAGGTAAAAGGTATTTGTGACCTCCGGACAAGACGAAAGTCCTTGTCTCCCTCCGCCTTTTGCGTATCACTCTGTCACAATATAACGGTAGGTACCAGGTGATGGTATTAGTGACAGGGAACCCTCTCGATATCAGCCAACATTTTTCCATTGGGTGATTTTTTCGGCGATTGAAATTTCGTTTTTGCGTATCACTCTGTCACAATATTACGATATTTGTGACAGGGAACCCTCTCGATATCACATTTTTCCATCGGGTGATTTTTTCGGCGATTGAAATTCCGTTTCTGCGTATCACTCTGTCACAATATTACGGTAGTTACCAGGTAAAAGGTATTTGTGACAGGGAACCCTCTCGATATCAGCCCAAATTTTTCCATCGGGTGATTTTTTTCGGCGATTGAAATTTTTTTTTTGCGTATCACTCTGTCACAACATTACGGTAAGTATATACCAGGTAAAAGGTATTTGTGACAGGGAACCCTCTCGATATCAGCCCACATTTTTCCATCGGATGATTTTTTCGGCGATTGAAATTTCGTTTTTGCGTATCACTCTGTCACAATATTACGGTATTAGTGACAGGGAACCCTCTCAATATCACATTTTTCCATCGGGTGATTTTTTCGGCGATTGAAATTTCGTTTCTGCGTATCACTCTGTCACAACATTACGGTAGGTATATACCAGGTAAAAGGTATTTGTGACAGGGAACCCTCTCGATATCAGCCCACATTTTTCCATTGGGTGATTTTTTCGGCGATTGAAATTTCGTTTCTGCGTATCACTCTGTCACAACATTACGGTAGGTACATACCAGGTAAAAGGTATTTGTGACAGGGAACCCTCTCGATATCCGCCAACATTTTTCCATCGGGTGATTTTTTCGGCGATAGTAATTTCGTTTTTGCGTATCACTCTGTCACAAGATTACGTTCGGTACCAGGTAATGGTATAAGTGACAGGGAACCCGCTCGATATCAGCCCACATTTTTCCGTCGTTTATGCTAACCAGACACCAGGACCAGATTAAAGTCCTCATCTCCCTACACATTTTGCGTATCAAACCGTCACAATATTACAATGCCAATAAGTACCAGGTAATTATTCTTTACAGGGAACACTCACGCTATCCGCTCGCATATATATATCGGCCGATTTTTTTCTGCGATTGAAATTTCGTGGCTCACCAGACCTCAGGACCAGATGAAAGTCCTTGTCTCCCTCCGCCTTTTGCGTATCACTCTGTCACAATATAACGGTAGGTACCAGGTAAAGGGTATTAGTGACAGGAAACCCTCTCGATATCAGCTCGCATTTTTCCATCGGGTGATTTTTTCGGCAATTGAAATTTCGTGGCTGACCCAGACATCAGGACCAGATTAAAGTCCTTGTCTCCCTCCGCTTTTTGCGTATCACTCTGTCACAATATAACGGTAGGTACCAGGTAATGGTATTAGTGACAGGGAACATTCTCAACATCAGCCCACATTGTTCCACGATTTTTCCCTTGATTGATTTTCTGTATTTTTCGTTGATGACCGGACCGAAGGCCTTCCTCCACATTTTGCGTGTCACGCTTTAAATCATGCATCATAGTTTTTTCTTCAATATCTCTGCCCTGTATCCCCTAAATAATGAATGTACCCTCGTTCTGCCTTAGTAGCAAAACAAAAGTATAACAAAACACTCGCATTCGTATATGGACATCAGTAAATAGTGGGTACGGTAGGTAAGTATAATCTGTGACAAAAAGCGCAAGTGTTGGTGTTGTGTCAAAAGAATACTGAACTGTTTAATCATCTTGTTTAGTGGTTTCAGATGGCGCTTTCGATAGGAGACCTCCCCGTGGTGGCGCCGGGGGAAACCTTTGAAAACATGCAGTGCTCTCAAGGTCAAGTCCGTTTGAGAATTACTTCAATAATAAACCACATTGGAAATTCTAGTGTTTGCCACTCTTCACAGGCGATGCGGCTTAGTTCAGTGATCGTATGTGAAGTGGCAATCAAGAAATCACCACTTGGAGCTGTGTATATCAGGGAAGGGACTTGCAATGCAGAGCACTGTGTAATTTTTCAAAGCTTTCTGCAGACAGCCTATCTTTATAAAACATAAAGCTACCAGAAATAAGAGTCGCTGCTCTGTGTACAAAATACAATGTACCCTAAAATGGCTTGGAAAAGATCTCATGGTAAACTACTTTAGACTTCAAGGTTTCAGATAAATTCAAATTTTATTCAACTTACTATGTCATGTCATATGTACCTGCACTCATTGGGAAAGTGTGACAATATAAATTGATAAACTATTGCATTTCAGCACATCATGAAGCACAAATATGACTCCAGGTAAAAATGTTCTCCAAAGAAGAACATACAGTTATGAAAATTCTTGAGTAGTCTAGATTAGTCCATACTTGATAATGATCAAGTCACTAGTCAGCATAAGTCTTTCTATGAAATCCTCACATTCAGTGAGACACTGCTCCCCTTCACAAGGCATTGTCCTGCAGAGTCCCATCGACTTCTCCACAAGTGATTCAGCGAGTCTGCATCCATATTATCCAAACTTTCACAAGTAAAGACAACTTTTTGTAACGGATGAGTTGAATTCAGCTTATCACCCAAAGCATCCAAGAAGTCGGTGTCGAGAGGGCCGGTTATGCCGGTTCCAGAGAGCTCCAGGGACTCGAGTAGGCATTGTGACTGGGCAGTCTGCTGCAGCAGGGCAGTGAACTCTGCGGTCTTGATGTTCTTGTTGTGGGACGCATTCAAACTCCTCAGTGACCTTGACTGAACCAATCCTCTGCAATAGGGTAGAATGGTATACGACAAGTACAAGCAAGGTGTCCAATCGAAGACAAAACTATTTCACTTCTATGCGTTATTGCTAATGCATAACTGATTTCAGGTCAAACTTGCAGTTAATCTGACAAAGTGAAGGGAGTGATGGGTGATTATCCAATATCCTCTCATCCCTGCTATCTGCCTGACCAACTGCAAAAGTCATCAACACGATTAGTTGAATAAATACGAACAAAATAACTTTGGTCTTCGATTGGAAACCATGACAAGGACCCCTCCTGCTCAAGGAACTAAAAGTATATGTACATGTATGTCTAATTCTGCAAAATTAGTCAGAATCTGTTGCCAAATTAATATATGTTGGGGTACCCGGGCTTGAACAGACTGTGATACCGAGTGTAAGTGGAGTCAAAACTGCTTCTCCATGAACATGTCTTGTGGTGAAGGAGCTGAGCAAAAGCTATATTACCTGAGCAGACAGTCGATATTCTCCTCGGTGAGATAGCAGTCTTCGATATTTAACACCTGAAGGTTGCAACTTTCCTACAACACAAGAGAAACCTCTTGATACACAACTGTACATTCTGGATTGTAATATTTTGAAAACTAGTGTCTCCATCAGACTAGACTAGGATGACAAAGTCCAGGCACAAATTCTAGACAAACTCAATTCTTCCCTTTGAGCACCTAGACAAAGAAATAGTACCAGGACTGATCATGGAGTCAGAAGTGAGATTTCAGTTTGACCGCCCAGACAGATTTTACTGCCAACGGGCAATAGTGTTGAGATATGGTAACAAAACCTAGCCAAAGAAATATGTGGCGGAGAACACTCGAAATGTTTTACCTGTTTAATGTAATTCTCTATATGAATACCAAGACCAATGGTAGCAGCCGGTGAAGGAATAGTATGCCCAATATTGAGTATCAGTAACTTCCTTGGATTGAGCGTCTTAAGCAGAATATCAATTCCTAAAAACCCAAACTCATTGAAGGAAACGTCCAACATCTCTAGGCTGGAACCTTGGAAAGACTCTGTCAGGACTGGACGGTGTTGTTGGAAGAACTTTGCAGTGAGGTCGCAGGAGCTGATGGACATCTTACTTAGTGATGGAAGGTAGTGAAGGATCTGTGCTAATGACTGGGTGGAACCATCACCCAGGGGATTGTGACTTAGGCTCAGTGAATCAAGGATCTGAAAGAGATTGTGTAGACAGAGTGCAATATGTGATGAGCAGTTTTTCGGACTACATGTTTAAGTATTCTAAAACACCTTTAGCTTCACCCTCTCAGTGTTTGGTGAGATAACCAATTCCTCAAGTTCGGTATCAATGCCTTAAACTCAAACGTTGGCCTTTTTTGCATGGGGACAAAGGCACAACCACCCAGGTCGTATACGTGTATAGTAGTCATTCTTTCAATTCTTTGAATAAACTGGTTATGGGAATCACTCAGTGCGAATCAGGTTTGAAACAAAGTAGATACTTCAAGTAGATACTTTCCATCCTTTGTTGCGAGGCCTTTACCAAAATGATCGATATCCTCAAATAATAATTTTACCCCGACCCATTACAACGACATAGATGTTTACCTGTATGGGAAGGATAACTTACATGCAGTGGTCTATCTGCCATAACGCGAGGTGAAGCTGCAGCATCTTGGAACATCTGGACGAGTGGCCTAAGGCCTTCTGCAGTGATTGAATTGCTCATAAGGTCGAGCACAGTAAGGTTGACAAGCGTCTTCAAGGCTGAGGCAAGGTGATTCATGACTTGATCATCAATCTTATTGCCTGAAAATAAATCAGTTGGTCATGTTCAAAGTGTTCAGACAATCTTGTCAGTAGGGGTGCCAGCACTCCAATTCATGTCATCTCCTCAGTTATTTTCTACCAAGTTTCTTGACTTCTAGATGTACTTCAGTGATACGAAAAGTACAAGATTACATGTAGGCCAAAAACATTAAGAAATAGAAATATTTACCACATAAATGGAGTTCCTTGAGAGTGGTTTGACATTGGACAGCCCGAAGAATAGGATGCATCTGTTTCAATGACAAGCCAAGATACTCGAGGCTCAGGGTCCGTTTTACGTCCACTTCTTCTAAACTATTCTGAATATTTCTGTACGGAATGGCATTCAGGACTTGGCAAGCCTCCTTGTATCTATTCTTCAATGGTTTAAGATCCCAACCTTGGAAAGTAGCTTCCAGCTGGAAAGTCGAGGAAAATTCACCTGGTTATATTTTGGGAAAGGTTCGAGGGACTGAACTGAGATTTCAGGTCCTTGGTAGGTCAACAACCTTAAGTCGACTACCTTGCTGACAGTCAATTACTTACTGAGTTGCTTTGGATGACAACATCAATTCAAAGTTCTGTTGGTGTGACCTATTGGGCTGCAGCCGGCCCCAGGCCAGCACCGACATCCGTATCCCAATCTAACATACTTTTTAACATGACATTAACAGAACTATGTCATGGAGATCAATTGTGGAGGCCCAAATGCATGAGAGTCAGGATGGGTCTTTGGTGACAGCGGGTAATTCTAACTGACTTTTGAACTCACCTCCTCGTTAGTATCAAGAACGAAACTGACAAAGTCATCTGGAGACAACATCGCTCCATCTTTGGTCTTCAATGATATGATGGGTCTCAGTCCATGCAAGTTGTAGTAGCGCTGTACCACTTCATCTATCAGCCAGCTCATAGTTTTGGTGCCATCACTGAAATGACAAGACGAGTTTTCCACTTTCGTCAAATTGAAGAGGAAATCAAATCTAAAGATGTGAAGGTAATATTTGATGGACTAACTGTGAGTGTAATATGAGATAATCCAGACAGGGATAATAAGAATAACATGTTTTTAAAATACTAATAAATACAATAGTCATACTTGTTTGGTACTGGAATTAACAGCAATTCCTCCAGGATCTTGACTTTTATCCTCAAGTGAAGGCTCACAGGTGCAGGCACAGGAGGCAAGGCTGACGTCTCGGTCCTCACACCGATATCACCACGACCATCTCCCGACGAATAACCAGAAGTCGAATTTGAATTCATATGAGCAGGAGAGTTTGAGCTCATGAACGCTGTTAGTCTAAGTTGTTGAGTTTGACGTGCTAAACTTGTGGAGCGTGCGGTGTTTGATATTACTGGTAAATCAAGATCAATAATCTCATCATTGGGAAAAGGTTCGAAATGTATTTCATTGTCTTCACCACTGAATGGTACTCTTGAATCAAGCATTATAATGTCACAGTCATTGAAAATGCCATTTTGAGAATCGACCATATCTCTTCCGTTTTTCAGATTTTCATTCGACCTTCTACCTCTCTCCCTAGATCGCTGTGATTTCTCTTCCACTCTGGTAGTCTTTTTAGAATTACCGTCATCATCCTCTCGACGCTTTTTCCTGGTTCCCATCGTCTTGAATAAGTTATCCACATTGGCATCGGGTCGTTTTCTTTTATAATTAACTGGCGCCAGATCATCGACAAGCCAACTGTCATACTCTGCTTCATTCACCAAAGCTGGCGCATCCTCGGCATTATTTTCTATGTCTGTCACGTGTTGAGTCTGAAGTGAAATACGCTGTGCCGAACTCCCAAAGATTTTCATTGCATCGCGGTACGCTTTAGTGGCGCCACCTGTCCTCGTCAATTCTGGCAGCTCATCAAGCCGAGGGTTGCTGTACACCAGTTCGTCATCGCAAAGGTCTTCCACTTCATCCACAATAGGGGGAGCACTAGCCGGTTTTCTGAAATAGGAGTTTTTTAATTCAGGGGAGTAGAAGCAAAAGATGTTAAATGCTGAAACAAATTTTAAATCAATGTTTCCAAGTAGTACAGGTCTCACACTCACAACAAGTACTCACAACAAGTACTGCTATTTCAAGATGACCCCGCAAATGAGCGATGCAAACTGCTGCGAACTCTACAATTATGATACCATGCAACAAAAATTGCTTCTTTGCAGCAGTGGTAATTGCCTGTGACAAGAAATTAAGTCAATACTCATACCTTGAGTTCCTGATAGGTGGATTGTCATCAACTATTCTAAAGCTATCAACTGAACCGTCGTCACTGTCGTCTGCTTCACCAATCCTGTTCATGTTTGTATCTCTGGTCTGCTGCGAGCGACTCCGCCTGATACTGGGTAGCTCATCCTCTGAATATCGATCACGGGATCTGGGCGGGTTCTGTTTGTTGCCTGAAAGAAATTAAATGCAGTCTTTATTGGAGTGAAGCGTGTTGATGTGGTGGTTAAGAGGCCGGTCTCAAGACTGAGGGACAGTCAGTTGAAACAACTTCTGATTAGTTTTATACTTTACATCTTAAGAGTATGAAGGTTAATTGATACACATTGTAGCAGCTCTTTGACAATCCCTAGAAGATTTTAAAATGTAAGCTGAAATAAGGCAAAGAGAGTCACTGTTACAGGTGTTTGAATTAAAGGGAAACCAACGAAATAAATGTTGTACAATGAATAATCATACCCATTTTCTTCAGCAGCATCTTTTCTACACTCCTTATTTCTTTTTTCTCCTCCTCGGCTGCATCAGATCGTTCTCTGAACAGGATGAGGCAATCAAGGGCTGTATTGGTCTAAAAGATAAGATTTCATCAGGTTTGATTTCTCAGCTGAAGTCATTGGACCTGTGTGGTGCTCTGCCAGGAACAGCAGTACCACACAGTGCCACCTGAAGGAAGGATTGATTGCAGCTGCAGATTGGCTCTGACTATTGTAGCTGCCATGCAGTTACCATACATATATCTCGGAGAGAAGACATCGAAACAGGGTTTATTTGTAAAACTACTTCATGCATGGCCATAAAAACACTTAAGCCTCAGATGTGACCAAGGTGGCGCACTTTTAGACCCAGAAAGGTTAATTGGAAAATAAGCCAACTGAGTTGTGTACAAATTGTGTACAAATGAAATTCCTTCCTTGCTTTATCTCCCTGATTTTTCCCAATATAGATTAATCAATGCAATGGTTTTCTCACCTGATCATCCTTATAGTTAACATTAGCACCTTTCTCAATGAGCAACTTGATTGTTGCTAAATTCCCACAGTTACAGGCATCGTGTAACGGCGTCACTCCATCACACCGTTCGCCCCCTCGGTCGTTTACGTTAGCACCGTGATCAATCAACGTCCTCACAATCTCCACATAGTCATAATTGCAGGCCTCGTGAAGAGGTAGCCATCCAGCGTGATCTCGCGGATTCACGGGGTGGCCAGAATCAAGAAGCTTTTTAACACGTTTCAGGTTACCTTCGATACAGGCCCTATGAAGTGGAGTCTCGCCCTTTTCATTCCGCTGAAAATATAAAGAGTATGCTCCGTTTTTTCTTATCACCATGTACAAGTGCCAGGGTCTTCGGTTTAAATAGAATATTCCTGAACTTGCAACAAGATCATCAAAATACCTTGAATGTAAACCGGGATGTCTTCTTCCTGCCTGTCGTGGTTTGCTCTCGATCAAACTCTTCATTTTCAGACTCATCTTCAAGAGAAAAAAGATTTGCTTTAACAGGACCAATGGCATAATTAAAGGCACTACATGTAGTACAAACGATTCTGATGCATGTACTGACTGAATTATCACCCTTTTCTGATTTTAACCCTGACTGGACCCAAGTGAAGTAGTAATCATCTTTGTTCGGGTGATTCCTTTGTGACGATCTAAGTGGGATGACGTGAAGTCCCACCGTGGTGCACTCGGGCTGCGCGAAGTCTACCATGCCAGGAGTTGACTGCCAGTGTTTGACACACACCTGAGTCTGTGATTTCATCCATGATATCTTCTATTTCACTCTCCTCTTTCTGGGATTCCTCCTCCGGTTCTGAGAGCTCATCATCAGATGTCAAGCCATAGCGATCGTAAAGCTTCATGAGTTTACCACAGGTCTTCTCCTTATCAACCTTACGACCAAAGTTTTCTTGGGTGGCGCACATTGTACGCAAGCAGTGAATCTAGAAAAGAAGACACAGTGTCCATAAGACTTGAACTTTCTGTTATAAACCTAGTGCCTCTGGACTTTGTGATATGGATCTCATGGCTAACCAAGATGGTCAACAAGATGATGTTGTACTTAAAGTGTTTTTATTTGCCTTTTACCGACGGGACATGATCTAGCTCTTGACACAATGGACAGACTTCAATATAGCTCACGTACCTGCAGCTTCTCCAGCTTAGCTTCCTTTGCACAGATGTATGCTTCATGGATAGATTTCAAAATAGCAGTGTACTCATCGCCCATATTTTCTTGAGCCTCAGCAATATTTAGCCACGTCCGGCAGCACTGGAACACAGATCAGACCACAATAATAAGTATTAACTCAACTGAGCCTATTAAATAAAAAGTCAAGATTGCATGAAAATTCAAAATATCCGAGATGCTTTATTTGTTTAGTACCAGGCAAACAATTTTGTAGTAGAGAAAGCACATACTGTGAAACATTTCATACAACAGAACTTCGATCATGATTTCGGATGACTAAAACCTTGAGCAGCAAAATATCAAGCAGTCATCAACAAATTCTGTGACAAGGACATTTTAAGTTGAGCTTAGGAGCCTGAACATCTGCAGGTCAGATTATCAGGCCTATACCCACCTGTTCATGGTCACCCTTCCGACATCTCAGTTCCTCCTGGTAGTATTCAAGGCTTTCAGCATGTTGTCCAATATCACAGTAGGTCTGGGCGAGGCTCACATAAATAGGTATCATAGTTTCTTTGGGCGCATTGATCTCCTTCGCCAGGGTCAGCTTGAAAGAAATATTGGGGGAAACTGAGAACAGGTGATGTTGGTCAAAACACTGGCTGGCAAGTTGCAGCACTTTCATTCAGGGTCTGGTTGTTTAAAACCAAAGTTTGTCACTAAAACACGAGCGTTAACTTGTCGTTATCGCCTCAAGATAAAGAAATGATGCTGATGCAGGCTTAGGCCAACTTCAAACGCCCTTCATCCACCTCTCTAGCCTTGGCTGGCTCCAGCACAGGGAGTCCGGACTTTATCAACTAAGTATCAGGGTCCTTATGCCAGGCAATGAAAGGAGTCGCTCACCATTTTGTGATAATTTTGTAGAGCTGCACTAAACACACCGGTAGCGAAAGTGAGGTCCCCCATTTTATCGTACAATTTCATCTTCTCTTCTTGTGATGTCGCTTTTGAAAGTCCTTGGTGAATTTTCTTAAGTTTGAAAACTGGAAGAAGATGGTATTGGGAACATCATGAAAGTGAAAAGCAAGAAGGGTCTGGAAAATGCATCCAAATGCATGCCGCAGCAATTACCATGCAAGTTACTTTAGTTGCATCATAAAAGAAATTTCTCAAGAGTGATATGAGACCTAAGTTCACAAGAAAACTCACTTCGAGTGTAGCTGAACTTGAAGTCTCGTCACTATAATAAACTATGATATGAAAGAATTTCGAGTTCGAATCATACCTGAAGAAGTAAATCTCTTGATGTCATCTTTTTCTGCAGCAGAAGCGAGCTTGTAGGCCGTTTTGAGAGTTCTCTTTGCTGCCTGATACTCCTGAAGACCAACTAAGACCTGGAATAAAGGATAGCAAGAAAAACCTCATGTTGACATACCGACATATCTGACCCGACCTGACTTAACACGATTTTGTTTAAAGCTCCCTTTTTTGACAATGTTTTGTGGTTGTTAAAAAGACTATTGAACTTCTTGCCAGATTATCAGATACGCTTATGCTTTTCTGAAATCAATTTTCATAAGAGCATCAACTAAGCTTTGAAATACCATGTACAAACCTTAGCCTTTTGAATAACGGCCTCACACTGAAGTGCCTTTAATTTCCCCTTGATGCAACTATGTATACTTTTCTCAACAATGGGAAGTGCATCTTTAAACTTGGCTGCTCGAATGTAGATTCCACATAAACTGAACATGCACTTGTGGCCATCCTCATGGAAGTTGTATTTACTGAAAACAAATGAAATTTTTCAACTCGCAACTCTCAAAAGGAAACAGGGCAGGCCTAGTGATATTAAGGAGTGGACTGGACTGTGTACAAACCAGCAAATACAGGCCGCTGAAAATAAATCTCAGTGGAGATTAACTGTGAACACTGATGAGTTACCCCAATGGCCATAAGGATCATGATGATGATGATGAATCTCTAAAGGCTAGGAATTGGTGAAGGCAGTGACAAAGTTTGATTGTATCTTCATTTTGTCAAGAATGTGACCTAAAAGGCAGGCATGATTTAGATTCTGGCTTGAGTTTTTTACCGACACGTGAACTTACTCAGTGAGGGCAATGGCCTTTGTGAGAAACGTGACACATCGCTCAACTTCCTTCTTCGTATCACACACCAGACCTGAAGGAAAGGCACAATGATGACCGACTGTTAATTACAAAGAAACCCCTGGGAAAATGTTGCAGTTCACAAGCTTGAAATTAAATAAAGAGTATCTTATTCTACAGCATAAAATCTTATGGATCTGGGGACAAGAGAGAAACATACTGTTATGTTCTGTCTGAATACAGTAACATGCATTTAAAACTGACTTACCGAGATTGAGCAGTAACCGTGCCTTCATTTCTGCACAATCTCGTTCCGAAATTTTGCTTCTCAAACGATTGGCGACCTCCAAAGCCTTCAAGAAGGCATTTTCAGCTTTCTTCAGAGTTGATGACAGGCTTTTCTTCCCTCTGACAGCCTCAGACTGACAAAGGTAGGTCCGGCCCAATGTTGCCCAGGCTCGTTGTTCTTCAACATCATCACTGCATGATTTTGCACGGTCCAGGTGGCGCTGCTGATGTCTGATGGCTTTGTCAAACTCTGCGAGTTCACAGTAGCATTCTCCAATCTTTCTGTTAGCTACGGCGGACCCCATGACGTCACCTGTGCTCTCACACAGCGCCAATTCCATTTCATGTTCTTCAATTGCATCGTCATAATTTCCTGTAGAGGAAGAGGACCGTTTTAAAGTTAATGTGCATGAGGTACTGTAGAAGAAAATCATCAAACAATACGCCACTACTGAAGGTATTTTTCATCTAGTGACAACAATGCTTATGACTCTCAAAGTTTTGTAGACCTTTTAAACGCATTCAAAGTTGTGTTATTGCCAGGAGTTGAAGTAAATTAAACATGAAATGTTACTGTTAGGACATTTTTGTGACAGATGCAATTTAATGAGAAGGTCTCAGAAGCCGGACATATGAGCAAGATCACGTTGAACCTAAGACAACTTTTGGCATTTTTGAATTAAAATTTCGAGAAACTAACCTTGCTTTGACAGTAATTCCCCAATGTAGTTACAGATAGTTGCCACTTCCTGATAGTTATTGTTCGTCTCCGCCTTCTTTTTCTGTTTTCTTAATTCTGAAACAAGAGAATATGATCAACTGCATCATATTACAATACGACAATTCAGAACTTTGGTCCCGTATCATGGTTTACATCATTTGCTGGCACTGTCAGCTGATCGGTCAGTTTTATGTGAAAACCGTGGCGTAATACCTACCATTCACGTCCATTGAATTACCATCATCGTAATATCCGGGACCAACAGTTCTGAACTGTCTAATCAACAATTATTGAATCAAGTATATATCTATCTACTGGCATGACAGTGGATCACACAATTCCACCTAATCAGGTTTCTCACATTTTTGTCCGAAAATAGAAATCCATCCGGAAATATAATCTACATGACATACTTATACTAAAATGACAAAACTCACTTTCTATCTCTTTATCGTTAGCTGGCATTTTCTCAAATCATGCTCAACGGGTCAAATGAGAAATTGAGTCAGTTCGATCTTTGGATATCGTCAATTAGTTCAAGAAATAGAGCAGTTTTTATGGTTCGAGGCGAGGAGACGCTTTTGTCTTTCGCGCTGGGCATGGCGATTTGGACTATTCAAGAATAACGTAAACCGTAGTAGCGTCACCTATTGGTAGCCACCTCTTCTCCTTTAATATCGCTAGAAAATTTCCGACATCCTTTGATGGGTACGTCGAGAATGCGACAAATCGCTGAAAAATATAGGCTTTCGAAATCTCATTAAAAACATCAATATTTGTTGCTGTCGTAAACTTTCTGTTAAACTTTTAGTAGAAAAGGAAAATTTCTACTTTTATGCACCAGTGAAATGTTATATAGTGTATGTTTTTGCTTCATTTCAGAAAAAGTGATTGTTACGAAATCTGTACATTGCTAGTGCATTTAACCTGTACTATAGGCCTATACACTACAGGGTGGTCCAGGAAAAACCGTTTTTCAAACGCAACTGGATACTTCCACTACCAGGGGGTTAAAACCATTGAAACCAGTCTATATCTCTTGCAAATAAATTGCTGTATATTTCTGTTATCAAAAGTGATTAAACGTATCTTATATTTTCTGTGCAGAAATCACACAGTCACAGTGAGACTTTAATTAGTAAAGCATGAATTCTGTACCTCTCGAGCCATCAACCATCTCTTCCATTTGCGACATTATCGAGAGCATCCTTGCGAAGTCATTTGGACCCAATCCTTCTCAAACCATGCTGAGCTCATCAACAGGAAAGATGCTGCTTACATCGGATGGAGTGACTGTCTTGGAATCACTCCACCTATCTCACCCAGTCGCAAAACTCATTTTAAAAAGTGTGCTGTCTTTTCATAAAATAAGTGGTGACGGAAGTAAAACATTTATTTTGATGTTAAGTGCATTCCTGCGGGAGGTGGCATCTTCTAGTTCAAGTCATGGTAGCTATTCATGCAAGGACTTGCATCGCTCTTGTGCAAAGTTCCAAGCAACACTGCATCAAGAATTATTCCCGTCTCTCCTAAATTATGCAACAAACATTCCAAATGATTCAAATGCCGATTTGTTTTGGTCCATGTGTCGAAATATTACTCGGACTTCAATGCAAGGAAAGTGTCCAGACTCCGTATCAGATACTTTAACAAACTTATTGACTGACTTTTTGAAACAAAGTGTCCCATCTGTTCAGAGTCTATTTTCGAACATTTCTGAAATTGTCCATACTTTTTCAATGGCCTGTCGCAAAATTCATGGAGCATTCCCAGATTCCTCCAAGGTCATTGATGGTATAATCATCAGTAGAGACTTTGCTGTTGATTCTGGATCACTTACATCTGGAGGTGGAGTTCGATTCGTCTTCTTGAAATGCCCGTTAGGTGACATTTCTACCATGAATAGCGACACTGTTACTATGGATACGAGAGGCTCAGTCGGACTAGGAAATATTTTTGAGTGGCAGCACAGAGTGATTCGGAACATTCTAAGTTCATATCGAACCCTTGGTGTCAATCTGATCCTGTGTTCGGACAGTGTCTCTGATGTCACAAAACACCTGTGCAGAGAATTCAATATTTCTGTGATCTCTTTCATACCTGAGGATGAAGTTGAGGCACTACAACAAATCACACACATACACCCTGTCAGCAACTGTGTTGAACTTCTGTCTTGTGAAGACATTGGTGTTGCCAGCGGTTGTGAGACTGTGATAATAAACGGAAGAAAGTGTTTTCAATTAAAAGGATTGAAAACATGTGGGAGGATTATCCAGAAACAGATTTTAGTTTGTGCTCCAACAGAAAGTGTTGCAACAATGTATGAATTAATTCTCACTAACGCTCTCAAGACTGTCGAGGTGTGGCTCGACATGGACAATTTGGATTCAGAAAAAACACTTTCAGCTGCAGCTTTCCCAGCAGGTGGTACCCCCGAGATGCTGATGCATGAAATCTTGGAAAACTTTGCCAAAACAAGTCAAGATGGAGATTTAGCATGGTTTTGTACTATTTTAGGAAAAGCTTATTTAGCTGTTCCATCTCAGTTGTACAAAAATGCCATTGGTACAGCGAGTGCGACATGTTTCATGTCTTCGTGGAGTGATTTTTCCAGAGATTTAGAGCAGGGATTGGTCCCTACAAGTACTTTTCTTCAAAACAACAGCAACTATTTACCTGTAGAATCTGTGATGAGTAAAGTGATTTTGTTACGCAGTTTTTTGGAGTTGCTGCAGCAGCTCTTGCGACTCGATTCTGTTGTGGGTATCAAAAGAAGTGCTTGATTTTGGGTATAAAAACTGAAGCCGGGAAGGATAGTTCACTCTCTCATTTTGTGCATTAGACATATGTGAAATGTAAAATGTAAAGCAAAAGTTAGTGTTTGTCTCTAATCCATTGCAGTTTAGATTATGGCTTGACCTTGATTTTGGATTCGATAGATACAAGGGCAAGGGCCTTTTGTAAACTTTGCAACTTTGGCAATCTGGGGGTAGGGGGATGACTCGCTGTGTGGCAGCAAGTCCCTGTAGTTTGGTCTGGATGGTTGCGACGATCTGATTGCTGTGTCTTGGGCTTTAATGGCCCAGCCCCCCCCTTTTGGGTCCTGGTTGTGACAGTCTCCCTGTCCTTGTTGTGACCGCTCCCCGTAGTCAGGTTGATTGTGACAGTCTGATCACTGTCTCTGTATAGCAGCCCAGCCACCCCCTTGGGTATGGGAACATCCATAAAGTACATACACACGTAAACACTGATTTTTAGACCCCCCTCCCCCTGTATGCACCTTGTATGCAATGCCAGTCCCTTAGCTTTGCATGGTCTGGTTGTGGTCTTACAGTGTATATCGGCCAGTCGCCTAAGCGCGTTTTGGCTGTGTCACAATGTAGCAAACTGTATCACAATGTAGCTGGTTGTGGCAGTCTCCTGGTGTAGCCGCCAGCCCCCTTTGGTCTGGCTGACTGTATCAATCTCGCACTGCTGTATTGCAGCGAACAATTTTGTCTGGGGACGTTGTCTTCGATTCTTGTTATAAAATAAAGAGGAAATTACAACTTTTGAACGTTTATTTATTACGACAGAATACAATGTACAAAATGAATCTAACCAGTCTGGATAATGACCGTTTTCTGGGAAGGGTTATATCAAAATACCCCGAGAAGAAAGGTCCCCTTGCAATCTTTAATTTGTTCTTTCGTTTGATAGTCATCATTACACATGATTGTAATCGTAATGTTCAATGACATTTATCCCAAATCAAGTTACTTTGAGGAGCATAGTTATTTGATACAATTGATTAAATAATGATAATACATACACACATTTGACCGAATATAACAGAATAGTGGATGACGTTCTTGTTCGGAAACTAACGAATGGTGCGCGCGTAATTTCGGCAAGTTGACGCCCGCTGGTATAGGCCTACGTATCCCTGCCGATTTTACGTATGTCATATTCACGTCAGTAGCCATCCCGTTCCTGCAAAATGTTCCTTTTATTAGCTGAATCAAGCATCACTTGCATATAAATCAGTGTCCCATATCGCACACCACGAATCGAGATTGGTGCCAGATGTGAAAACGCCATACGACGGATTTAGAGCAAGGGGATTAGCGACTTGGCTTTCAGCTGTTGTTTTGTTTGAGGCAGACCAAGCCCTACATCCGTGACCAAAGATACGAATACGTAATAAGGGCATAATTTTTGTGAATGTAGGTAAAAAAGGTACAGGTAAAAAGGTACGGTAAAAAAGGTACAGGAAAAAAGGTACAAGTAAAAAAGGTATCGGTAAAAAAGGTACAGGAAAAAAAGGTACAGGTAAAAAAGGTACAAGAAAAATGGGGACTAGGTAAAAAAGGTACAGGTATGGTGTCTTTGCTGTCAAATGTTATAAATTGCACGTCTTGTTTATTGTAAATGAAGTCAAATTTTGGGGTTATTATGATTATTATGTAGATGTTGTGTGGTGGAGGTAACTTATACTGAGATAGGCAAAGTTTAGATATGTTTTCAATCAGTCAGTCAAATGGAAACCATGTTATGTGTTGGTTATTTGTTTTTTGTGTATCCAAACTAATTACTTCCTTGCTAGAGTAAAGTTGATTAACTTCTAATTGCCAAAGCATAATTATGACTGCTGTAATTAATCCAATTAACAATCAATCAGAAAATCCCTTGTCCAAGGTGGATTGTTCCAGGTCTGGTATTAATTAGGAAGGTCTTCCCAAGCTGATACTACCTGGAATATTTATTTTACTGATACCAACGGTTTTGAATACATTCAGGGTTTCTTTCGCACTTTTGTAACTATGAAACTAAGGGCTTTGTACATGCCAAAAGTTTCGCATGTTCGTTTTTCCCTGCATGAAAACAATCCTGGTGAAAACAGGCGCTGGTTTAGTTGTCGTTATCATTGTCTTCAAAGTAATAGAAATCCTGGAAGAAACGGAAATTCCTTATGATATACATGTATATTGAAATAGTAAAAAACAATCGTATTGTTAGTAAGCTGGCGTTAGTAAGTCCTTCTGATGCGCCGCTGAGACGGGCTTTAGAATGCAATACATGTACAATGTAATTCCCCATTTGCCCGAAAAAGGCTGATCAAAGCAGTCCCGTCTCTATACATTTTAGTATCCGCCACCGTTATTGGTTATTGTTATCTTTTTCTTCGAAGTAATAGAAGTCCTGGAATAATGAAATAAGATAATCAGGAACCGAAAACACTTTCTTTCATTCATGTAGCCTCTACGACCCTTCACACAAAGGTGTTTTAAGAATCAGAATTTTAAACGAATTTGAAAAAAATGAGAGTGCTATTATTTGATTTTCCGGCATCTGAAAGCACAGATGTTGGTGTCCACAGTAACCCTCTCATCTCTGCGGTGGATCCAGCATCTCAATTTTACAGCAATCAATCTTTTTGACAAGCCAAATACGGGGGGGGGGTGCCTGGGGGGTGCCAAACCCCTTTTCTGCTGAAAACGACATTTCTCTATCGTATGGTTCGGGATTGACGATACTTACGATTAGAAAAGCAAGTCCGAACATGGTGAACTTCATTTTCACATCAAGATCCATTGGGACTGGAAAAACGAAAGAGAGCTTATTAACTGCGAAGTACCAAGCATGTGCGCGGGTTCATTTTTTCTCGCTGACATCTCTTGCAAAAAGTTACTTGACACTCTATTCAGTCGATAGTTTATAGGTTCAATCACCTCCAGCAGCAGTTGATAGCCTATTACTGATTTGGCGGTGCGTTGTGCCTGATTTGGCGAAACGACCTGCATTGCTGGCTGGTAAAATGATGGCGTTTCAAAAAGGAATTTGTTCATGTATGCTTTCAATAAATGCAACTTACAGTTTGCGCTGAAGTTATTGGCATTTGTTAAGCCTTCTTTGAAACAGCCTGCCCACTGCTTGGAAACCTTTCCAACCGGACTGGCTTTGTCCCAGTTGCCGTCTGCACCTTTCGGGAACATCTGAAAAAATGATGATACTGATTGTACATGCCTAATTAATCATCGCCTCATCATCTTTATATTATGATAAAAGTAATGATTAACTCGTCTCAACTCAATTTAACTCAAAATATCACAACTAAATTTGAATTTTTGCGCTATTTATTATCGCGATTGGACGAAACTTACGTTAAAGTCAAGGTCGTCGGTGCAGCAGAACCACTGGCACATACAGCAGCTCCGTGTAACCATGAAGACATCTTCTTTGTTAGCATTCATCACGTAGAAGACAGGATTGCAGCAGAAGCGCCTGCAACGAAAGGAATGAATGTGAAATAACTTTACACAGAGGTGTTTTTTTATTTTCCACAACGCCTTCAATTCTGGCAGAGTGACATTTCTTTTGTGAATTTCAATGATCTGAAAAGGTTATGGTTTAGCAATATTTCCTCATGATTTGACTGTTCGTATTAGGGATTACCCAGTACTAACATTGAAATAATAAGCATATTTACCCCAGTCTTACATATCCGACGGGTGTGCCGACAGGCGACTCAATCACAATTTCCATGTGGCAGGTGCCCGATGTCGTGGCGCACCAGCAACAACCATAGCAGCACTTGAACTCACGCGTGATGCGACCTACCACCTAAAACATAATAATTTGGCGCATGTTGTATAAATCTTTATCTGACAAGCTGTATGAATGATCGCATATTCCCAAAACATCAAGGGAGACACCTACGACACAGAGGTAGAGCTACATGTATATACATATTATGTGCAGACATACATTATGTAATACTTTTTTCTGGTAAGCGAGTCATTCATGTTTCTAAACTCGGGTCATGATGCGAGGTCCTGATATGGCAGATGATATTATAATTCATCAGATGCCAGTGTTGTACCCTAGTAGAAAATTGGCGTGTCACGACCCCGAGACTCGCTCAAAATTACTATTTTTTAGCAAAAAGAGCCCCGATAGTAAAGTTTTCTACAATACTTATATATACATGTATACATGTACTTACTTGACCACCGTTGTCAATTATATCGATGAGGAATCCGCGTTCCGCCCCACAGAACAGTCGTTGGCACATCTCTGTATCTGAAGGTATGTAGGAATACAATGTATAAAATGCCGTTAAAGCGGAAATTGCCACAAGGAGTGCGTACTGAGCGACATCGTTTTCCATACACGTTCCCTTCCTTTTACTCATCTCTGACAAGTACCATTACAGTGCAGGGTGTGCTCACCGCAGCAACTGCCCGTTACTCACTCGACAACATAATTTAATTTTATGGCTTTGTAGGGAAAGTGCTGCAGACACTCGACAATATAAAGCGCACTTTCAGTCGCAGGCTTTTTTTTGGCTGATTCAGTGAACACAGTAACCTCAATAAGTGACTGCTATTGGACATTTCGCATTGTGTTCGGGTAGATTCTTCGAGATAACCTCGGGTGAGGTCTTTTGAGTCGTAGCTCTCAGCCTGCATCGCTCATCATCGCTTTTCCATCGGCCAGTATACCTAGTAAGGGATGAAGCGTTAATGTGAGAGATTCTGGTTTGCAGAGTTTATGCTACCCCAAACTCGAATTAACTTACTTTCTGCAGCAAAATAGATCTGCTGGCCCATAGCGTTCTTTATTGCATATTTGTTGTTGCAATGGAACCCGGTTAAAACTGAAATTAAAAGAGATCGTCTTACTTAAAAAATGAATCGGAAAATGTTACATGTATAGCACTAGCAGGGCTGATACGGATGCACAAGGTCGATAGCGGTGAGGGGCTGCCCTCTGGTTTATTGACCGAAAACAAGAGAGCTTTTTTGGGACCCTCATGCCAGCAAATGTTGAAAGTCTAGCTCAATCCTGAAATTTGATTTCTGGCCATTCCCTAGATAACAACTGAAAATATAGTTGACGCCGTGCCACCTAAAATGTTCAATCAATATCATCGTTTTTACTTAGGGTTTCGAGAGACAGTCTGGTAGTTGGCTGGACGCATAAAAACAGGATATCATTCAATGTGAATTTCCCTTTTTTGGGGGGGGGGGGGGGGAGTAAAAGAGAGCCATACACCCAAAGTTGAGTACTTAGTACAATGTACATTTTAGCACGGACGTTCATACAGACGACCATAATGATATACGGTACCATTGAATAAGGTTGTTAACAACAACTCCGGGGTGTTTTGTCCAGACCCATAATGTCAAATATTTGGACGTTGGCTTTCGTATGTTTGTTAACAACAACAATGTGATTTTAGTCAGATTAATCCTGTTCACTGATAGTTACTAGCGCGTTGACACTTTTGTAGGCCGTCAATGGTAATTGGGGGTTGACATTGTATAGGCCTAGCCATTACAGACATGCTCTCTGGCACGGATCTATAGCACAAGACACATGCTATAGGGCCTAGATCAATTTTTGGCCTCTTTCGGTCCTGGGCGTTCGATCAGTTGACCTGTTCTTGATTTTCTCATTCGGGGAAGTAGAATAAGTAGGCCTATTCTGTATGTACTGAATTTATTGCAGGAGGATGGCAGTGTGGATATTCATATATAATTAGCTAATAGTAATGGGAATAGTATTGTAATGATGTGGATAATGGCTGATGGTAATGGTAATGGTAAGAATACCATGAAGACTTACCTTCAACTAGTTCTACTTGTTGATGTATGAGAAGCTGGTCGATTTGGGCAAGGTACTCAAGACCCGGGGGCGTAATGGCGCTACCGCCTTTATTGGCACTAGCTAGAACAGAAAATATGGAGGCAAATATCAAGTTCGAAAGACCCAAATAGACATCATATGGAGGCTTATGACAAAAACTGATTTATTGTAGAGATTGGGTCAATATTGGGTGGTGACTTACCTGGCTGCATTTCAACATGTTCAACCGCACTCATTTTGATGTCGTAAGGGATAGGAATCAGTTTCTTGTCGGCGTCTCCTGATTGGCTTCAGCCACGAAAAATGTGTCGTTCACAGCAGCGGCCGGGGGAGATCCTTTGTGCGTCCGTATATTTACTAATATCAAAGCCAGAAGAAGGTTCCTTTCTTTGCAGTAAGCGATCTGGAAAATGAGAATACAATATTTGACACAGTTTGACTGACTCGTGCATTGGCAACAAATACATGTACATACCTGTCCTTCAATAAACCAGCACAAATGTTTGTTATTCACCTATATAATTCATATTGGTAGTGTGAGAATTTCAACGGGTGTATGTATCGGACCGAAGACCGGGAGATTGCGAACGACCACTCATTTTAGGGCTTGATATCAGTAACGGTCTTATATCGGTGAAACTAGAGTACCCGTTTTTTACTACCGGTATATAGGTTTTTGTACATACCTGCTTGATGAGACCAAAATGAGTATCCAACCTGTAGGCTTCGTATAATAGTACTCAACTGACCGACCGACGAACCAAAGCCAAGCCTGTTAATGTTTTATGTGCACGTCAAGGCGATAAGCTAATATTACAAAACCGGATCTCATGCATTATTAGCTAAGCGTTTTCTCGACGGTAGGTTTCTAATGATTTATTGCTTGCTTGCGTATAAGGTGTGCGCTATAATGTAGGTAATAAAGGCACTCTCCGAATGTAGGTAATAAAGGCACTGGAAAAAAAGGCAATGGAAAAAAAGGAACGGAAAAAAGGCCCTAGGTAAAAAAGGCACTGGAAAAAAGGCACCAGAAAAAAGGCACTGGGTAAAAAAGGCACTGGAAAGAAGGCAATGGAAAAATGGCACCAGAAAAAATATATGGGAAATCTCTGAGAAATCTCTACTACATAGATAAAAAATAAAAATTTCTATGTGCATTTCTATGTGTAGTTTTTTCTACATCAACAGAATACTGGGTGGTCCAAAAAAACGGAACAGCCTATTTTCAGTACCCTCCGACCAGAAAAACTAGCTTGGATAGGCAGGGAATCCTTATAAAAAATGATAAAAAGATCATCCGATTTGGTCCAGTAGTTTAATCAAATTAGATTCAGGGTTCCCTCACCAGTAACCTATTTCTACAAGATACAATAGTTTATCACAAGAGTGGCTATTGACATCTAGGAAAACATTCTTGATGAGTCTCATTGCAGTTTTATTGGTGAGAAAGACTTGGAAGCACATTACACATAGCACATTACACAATAGAAATGCACGGGGGGGCACCCCAAATGAATTTTTCACCTAGAGATTTCCTGGTGCCTTTTTTTTTGCAGTGCCTTTTTACCTAGTATAGTGATTTCCTGGTGCCTTTTTCTCCAGTGCCTTTTTTACCTAGTGCCTTTTTTCCTAGTGCCTTTTTTACCTTATAGTGCCTTTTTTCCAGTGTCTTTTTTACCTAGTGCCTTTTTTCCGTACCTTTTTTTCCAGTGCCTTTTCCCCTAGTGCCTTTATTGGTGTATTCCTGTTTCGCCTATTCCTGTTCCGCCTATTCCTGTTTCGCCTATTCCTGTTTCGCCTAATTCCTGTTTCGCCTATTCAAATGTATTGCTAACCTCCCCACAGACGTAGGAATATGAACCTTCCCTTACTGACCGACCAAACCCGAGGAGAGCCACATATGTACGCATTGAAACAATACGTTAATGGAGAGAGGGACATAATGAGTTACGTTGATGCCATCAGTTACCTTGTCTGACATAATATCATGATATGTATTTTCCACCTTGTTTGACTTTATATGTGCTGTACCTACATGTATATTATGACATGGGTTTTACAGCTGATTTTGATCAAATAATTATGAGAATGTACAATATTATGTATTTTTATCAAAAACTCATGAATTCAGTTTTCATAAAATAAACGACTGCTTTACTCTACTTAATCTATTAGTTTTTACTGTGTGTCAGTATGGTCCTATGGTCCTATGGTCAAATAAGTCCCGGACTGTCCCCGCTTTCAAGGTGACTCTTTCAAAACGGTCATGGCATAACAAAGTTGATGGCATTTGATTAGTCAAATTGTCATCACATCGTTAACATCATCCAATTGTCCCCTCACATTTTCCCCATAAAATGGACATGCATCCCTAAGGTTCCCCGTGGGAGAGTCGATTTATTGTAGGGGTACTGGAAAGTAGGCGAAACAGGAATAGGCGAAACAGGAATAGGCGAAACAGGAATTTTGTAGGCGAAACAGGAATAGGCGAAACAGGAATAGGCGAAACAGGCATAAACCCCTTTATTACCGTCTACCGTCTCCATCATACGCCTGCGGAAGAGTATGATCTGCATGTAGAAAGATACTAAACTAGGTCGTTAGTACTTCTGTATACGACAAAACCTCATGGCGATCCACCGTCGTTGTGCGTATATCCATTCTTCGGCATACAAAACCTCGATTCAGTAGGAATCAGAAAACGTTTAGAATGTCTTTAAACCAGCAATTTCTAGTGTCATATTTGAATTTTTTGTTGTTCAGTTCAATTGTGATCTAAAACAAGTTGAACAATATATTTCAACGAATAACAATAATAACGACAATAACATATAGCAATTCCATCACATTCAAGGTACGTCCAATGACATCATGAATTATATCAACATCGCTTTCATTTCTCATGCTGAGTTCATCTTGCGAGCTCGAGATGTCCTTGCAAAAGCTTTCCGGAAAATTGAAGATATTGTACAGTTCCCTGTCCTACATGTACATCACGTCTGCCGTTTTGGAGGACAGGACGAGGTGTGTCCCAGTAGATTTTAATGGCCCGGGTCCATTAGCACTTAACTCAGCAATCCGAACGAGAGGCACAAACGAGATAACAGGCTGACTACTTTCCCCGATCGTAGTGTTCCCTGCTAATGCACTGACGACTTAACCATGGTAAAATGTGATTGACAAATGCATGTAGGACACAAGAGAAAGCAGTGTTTCCGTAGATTATTTAGGTATAAGCATCACAGGAACCAAGTCACCCGAGTTCACATTTTACATATATATCAGCGTACAGCTGATTCCGTTAGCCCAATTGTGTTGGGACAGCTGACTACAGTGAACATGAATACGTTACACGGACATCAAGTGTTCCATCAATCGATCAGGATACTCAATTTGTCGGCTGATTTATTGATCGTCCTTGTAAAGCTGCGTCCCTCCGCTGGGCCACTCGGCTTATTGTTGTCATCTCATTCCAGCTCATTCGCCGGTCTATCCAATTTGATGGACATCATTAGCACCCTAATGCAATAGAGCGCTATGACTATTCCGGGTGATGAGGAAAGCAAGCGTAGAATACAAGCCATGGATTGATCAAACATTTGATGTGGTACCAGGAACTGAATTGTCATGGAGTAGATACTGACAACATAAAGGTCTAAGCATTCCAAACAGAACCTCTGTTCCCACCAAAACACGTGGCGTATTCTAGTCAACTCATTCACCGGTCTATATAATTGGATGGACATCATTAGCACCCTAATGCAATAGAGCGCTGTGACTATTCCGAGTGATGTGAGAAGTAAGCGTATAGAATACAAGCCGTGGGTTGATCAATCATTTATGTTTGGACGTTTGGGAACTGAATTGTCATGGAGCAAACACGTCTACATTCCGAACGATATACATATGTATATCTGTCCCTAAGAAAGCACAGGGTATATTGCGGTGAACTCATTGGTCCAACTTATTCATGTTATTCGCCGGTCTATCTGAGTTGATGCACATCATTAGCACCCTAACCCAATAGAGAGATGGCGCTAGTCCGAGAGATGAAGAAAGCAAGCGCAGAATACAAGCCATGGGTTGACCAAACATTTGTTGGGATGTCCTGTGTTTGGTGGGAACTGAACTGGCGTGGAGCAAATACTGACAACTATAGGCCATCGGGATATATCGCTTCATCGCAACTTGTTTGTCATCTTTGAAGTTTTGTAAGGGGAGAGAAATCCCTAGCCAAACGCTTTCACCACATGCCAGAAGCTCTGCATTGACACACTGGTAATCATCAAACCTGTACGTATTTTAAAACTCGTATCATCAATTCGCTTACTTTGCTGACATTCCGAGATTAGAATTTGAAGTGATCTCGAAGAAGATTGATGCGACTGTCGACAAGTTTAATCACAGTATATTTCCGTTTAGTAATAAATCGTTTCGGTAATGACAAACTCAACTTTTTTTAGATATATATCGTGCTTGATATTAGAAGATTCTTCATCATACAAGTTGAAATGCTTATCCCATAGTCAACAGATACATCTTAAAGGCTTTTTACACAATATCATTAGGATATAGACGTTACGGGTGCCCTTCTTAAACAAATATTAGGCGTGAGCAGTTAGTACTCTCTTGCAATTTTATGATTGGATCCTTCACTTACTGAAAGAATGCCGGGGGAATAAGTTGGTGGTCTAGAGGAATCTCCTTTGTTTCACTATACCGAAAAAAGGTATTTATTCGACATTTCCTGTGTTATATACATGATACAGTGGCTCCCCGAGGCTGTAGTCAGGTAGGGCCGGGTCGCCTGACATGAAGAATGTATTGGCTACCGAGATTCCCATTTGAGTTAAGATACTTGTAGGTCGGGATTGAAAAAGAGGCTAGGCTATATGAAGTAAGAGTTGATCTTCAAAAACGAGAACACTGTTGGCTCCATAACACTTACCGAACTTCCATCACAGTGACTTGGGCAACACGAATTAATTGATTAGTAAATAACAATACTATACATCTTATGGAACGATCACAAGATAATCCTGCCCCCCCCCCCCCCATATACACACTCTCGCCAAGAAATTGCTTTTAAAAGAAATTTATTGTTTTCCCAAGCTGAGCTCTCCTAATTTTATAGCAGAAATGAAGACGGGTAATTCAAAGCGATAAGCAAGCATCCCTAATTTAAATGAAGTGAAGTATTGATATGCGGTTTCATTACGTATGCCTTTTGCACTTAATGTAAAGACGCGTATCGAATTCTTCTTTCTTTTTCAATGTCTGAAATGTCTCTCAAAGAGTTTGTAAATACAAGTCATTGATCCTTGAATATGAGTATGTTTGTGAAGAGACTCATCACGTACAAGTGAAAGTAGTACAGGGTGACCAAAAAATGCAACCCATGACGATAGGAGTTCGTTACGTGTACCACATCCCCCAAGACGACCGTCTGTTTAATGACCAACGCAAAACGACCAGGCCAGATCAAAAGATCTGGAGGGCCCACAATGTGTCGGACGGATGCTGACAGGACGAGAGCCACTCTCAGCCCATTTCGCAACTAAGGATTTGATCCTGGCATCGAAAGCTTAGAGGAAGAAAAACACCAGTTTTGGTAAGCGGTAAGAAAAGAAAGAACGAAAAAGCCACTGAGTGGTAATTTTTTCAAGCATCTTCAGAAAAGGTCGACTCTAGCACTATATCCCACTCGGCGAGCTTGAAGCAAACCTAGAATGATTATTCCAAACCAATCGCCGTTCTATCTGCCTGATTGACTCATAAATGCCAAAAGTTAAACGTTGGCCACCAAAAAAGAGAACCTTAGGTCAGTGGACAAGTTTTATGATCCGTGACTGAATTCTGATGTGAAGAGTCGTTCTGGAATCCGGGTCAGTAACTGTCATTTGATGATGTCATTTGAAGTCGGAGATCAGACAAGCCCTCTCACCAATTGCTTCTTGGTTCAGCTAGTTGCTTGAATGGGCAATGAGCTTGAAAAATCGACCTAATGTTTAATGTCCTTCCAAATGCTCCTCATCAGCGTCTGTTACCAGGTGATTAGAGCAATCAGTCTGCAAGCGAGCAATCCTGGGCGGCGGTCAACTTGGACGAAGCTACTTCATTCTGCTTTAGATCCGTCGTTTGGTATCATTAGGTTTTAAGCTTTTCCATCACAAAGTGTTGGTCCGAATGGTTAGCAGTAAAGCCAGAAAAAGCTATGCCTAAATGTTCAGTGTACCTTAAAATCTCCTCATCAACATCATTTACCAACAATATACAAATCAAACACCCAATTTGTGATGAGCTTGTTCATTTGACGTCGGGTCCATCCTAGATTTAGGTCAAGGTGTTTTGCGAGATGATGGCTATTCAGCCAGAATATCCATCTATAATTTTCTAATGTCCCTCCAAATACCCCTCATCAACCTCTTTCACCAAGTGATTAGAGCCATTCAGTAAAGACTGGAAACAGTCAATTTTAGAGAGAAAATGCTACTTCATCTGGCTTTATAGATGCATCACTTGACTGAAAGCTAATGCGCTAGAATTAACTCAGGCTGCCTTATCATCGCTTTCGTTACACAACTGAATGATACCAAGAGCCACGTCCTTGTTCGTTGATGACAGCTTGGAATTGACGTTCGTTTCACTGCAATACGTGTTGCAGTATCTAGATAGTGTGATTTTTGTGAAATTTGCGAATAAACGAGATTCGCAAATTTTCTTTTGATTTGGAAAACCTGAAAGAACTTTCGTAATAAAGAAGCCAAAAATGGGCAGTTTGCTATCCAGCAATATTTTGAAATGATCTCCGATAATGTAAATGGCTGGATGCAAGGTGATGAAGGCATTAACATAAAAGGCGTCTCTCCTCCAAACTAAATACCTCATGGAACTTTGCCACTTTTTGGACTTTTTAGTTAATCAATGAATTACCACTTTAGCTTTACTTCAGCTCTCAGGGGGATGGCGATAGTTTTTGAAGATGTTTAACTGGTTAAGCCATAAAGTACCTCTATTTTGGATTTTCCTGCCAAATCAGATTTACAAGTAGCGAAGGAGCTTCATCGTAGATTACTTTCACGCAGCTTCAAACCCTCACCTATAATTGGTACAAGAATCTGGGCATTATTGGCTTTTGAATCGAACTGAACTTCTTGGCAGTTAGACCAACGGAGTGGTAAAACCGTGAGTAGTTCACGATGTGGCGTCTTGGGTTTTCTTCCTTCTTGCTCCGCGGCCTTCGGAGTATCGCCTGTTTCTCGGTGGAGTAGACCAGGGCAATAATGCACCATCATTTAAATCAGGAATGTTTATTTTACCAACGGGAACTTTCAGGTATGCCTCACGAGATGATCGATTCCATTCCACATTCCCGGGCTTCGATCGCAGGATTCCACACGTCTGATACGCATCAAGCCATGGCCAAGACGGTTCCGATCAAACTTTCTCATCATTCTTTTCAACTGAAATCCAGTATCAACTTTTTGCTAAAAAGATCTATGCATGGCGTATTTTGCCTCATTAGTTTGTCAATTAGTTGATGATCAAGAGTTGATGGCAAAATGTTTCCAATCGGTTTTTTGTATTTGCGTAAAAGATGTTGATTTTCGGAGAACTTGATGACAAGAAATGAATGCATTTGACACTTCATAATTAGAGTTGTTGACTATAGTCATTACAGTACGAGTCCCAACTGTCAGAATGAAAGATAACATCATTATCATCATGACCATTTGGGACCCTTACAATGAGAAGTCGACAACTCTAGGAAAAGAATAAAATAACAGTATAACAAGTTTATCTCTTATATAATTTCAGTTTATTTCTGAACTGCCTGATAATCAGCATTGGTCAACTGCGACATCACTAATGATGGCATACAACATACATTTATACACGTACATGTATATCCATAATATAAATTTGACATAATGTTATATTATCACAACCACATTTGCTACGGTACAAATGTACATGTATCATATTACTTTAAAAGATACTGATATTATACACCAATAACTTAAAAGTTCCCATTCAAAATGACTAGATAATTCAATGTTCCCCTCCGAAAAAGATTCGGAAAAAAACAGTAAGTTGCACAACCCACTTACTAATATAAACATCATAACTGCATTATCCTTTAAAAAAACCTTTAGCAGCGCTCCAAGGCCCGACCCACTGCACCCAGTTGTTGATGACATTTCTCAAGTCTATTGCCATGCACCGATGTAATCAGTCAGTCTTATCTCAAACGATAAGTACAATGCGAGTCGTGTCAATTTCCTCAGAAACTGCATGGTATCGAAATCCTTGCGGCACGCATTCAGTGCGTTTGATCTGTGCTCAGTCGCGCCGACACGCTCAGTCCTTGATGAAGTTATTCGAATATGTAGTATACACCATGCCGTTCACAGAATCTCGATATTTCCCTTAATAGACATCTTACTGAAGTCCGTTGGCAATGACGAGAATGATAAATGGCTAAGTTTCATTTTATTAGTCAATAGGTCCAAAACAAAAAAACCTTAACATTTCCTTAATTTTGACTCTAACCCCCCGGAATCGACATCAATCTAATCACATTGTGCCTATGATAT